>NW_016821443.1:189170-249670 GCF_001698545.2 Rhinopithecus bieti | reverse complement strand
AATTTTAGAACTAAAACCATAAAAACCCTAGAAGAAAACCTAAGCAATACCATTCAGGACATAGGCATGGGCAAGGACTTCATGTATAAAATACCAAAATCAATGGCAACAAAAGCCAAAATTGACAAATGGGATCTAATGAAACTAAAGAGCTTCTGCACAGCAAAAGAAACTACCATCAGAGTGAATAGGCAACCTACAGAATGGAAGAACATTTTTGCAATCTACTCATCTGACAAAGGGCTAATATCCAGAACCTACAAAGAACTCAAACAAATTTACGGGAAATAGACAAACAGCTCCATCAAAAAGTGGGCAAAAGATATGAACAGACACTTCTCAAAAGAAGATATTTATGCAGCCAACAGACACATGAAAAAAAGGAATTTCTTTAAAACAACAACAAAATCTTGCCACAGAAGTTATTCAGTCATTCTTTTGCTCTTTTATTCAGTTATCCAGTGTTTTCTAGTCATTGGTGGATTGCTTTCCAGTGAACATTGCTAGACTTATTTCACATTATTCCTGAGCACAGACCAATCTTAAGAGCAAAAATAGCCCATTATTTTCCATAGTGTAAATTTCCTGTGCATTTTCTCTGCCTGGAATGTCTTATGCAGATCCAATTCTGCATATTCTATAAGGTCCATCTTGAGCCTCATTGCTCTAATAAATGAGCATCTCTTAATTACTTTTATTAGAGACTACTGGCCCTAACTCTTAATTGGCATTTATTATTGATATTGCATTGAGACATCACTGATATTTTTTAAAATTTAGCTTGATTTTTTAACTTGCATTTATTTGCCATGCCTCTCCAATAATGTAAAACCTTCACAATAATTTCTTGTGACTCCCATAACAACAAACATTTAAGTTTTTGAATTATTTTCTCATATGTGAAAATACTTAGTTTCATTGTCTTGTATTTATTTTTATAGGACATTTCCATTAACACCAAATCTCATTTAGAAGACATTCCATAGAATCTTTCAATTTGTCAGTTGGATATATATTCAATTAGCAGTGAATGCTAATTGATTGACAGTGTTCAATAAGCATTTTCTCCAATATTTTTATAAACTTGTTAAATTAAAGGCAAAAATAATACATTTTGAAATTTTAAAAGTAAACATTCACTCTTAGATATTTATATGATACTGTGATGAAAATCTGTATTTCAATTAAAAACAATAATCCTATGTCATGTACCTTCCTAACTTTTTTATTTTAATACCTTTTTATCGCTGCTTATATCATCTTATATATCTTGGATTTGTTTTCTTCCTGCTATAAAATATTTTCTAATAATAGTTCCTATAGATTGTGCATGAGGTTAGCCGTCTAAGTAATTGTATCTGTATTTTACCCTACATTTTGAAATAATAATCTTGATGGGTATAAAATTATGATGTCATTTTCTCTCAGGATTAGAAATATATTTTCTATTACCTTTTGTATTCAGTATTATTATTAACAATAAACTATCAATTTGAAGGCCATTTCTTTGTGTATTATCTACCTCTTCCTCTGGTAACTTTTAGATTTCTTTCATTAACCCTTATTTTCAAAAATGTCAGCAAAAGTGTCTAAATGTGGTCATTTAAATCCAGAGGTATTAGTGCATCATTCCAATAAAATACATAACTGTCTTCAGACTTGAGAAATTTTGATCATTATATTTAAGAAGTTCTTCTCTCCAGTTTATCAATACTTCACTTCTTCCCATTACTATTAATAAACGTTGAAATTTCTAGTTTTTATTCTCCACATCTCTTCACTTTGTAAAATAATTTTGTCTTTTTGGACAGCAATCTCTGGGAAATAAAGCAGTTGGCTTGGAGGATCAGCCTACTAATATTTTCATTGGCAGTGTACAATTTTGCAATGATATCATTGATCAATTTTTTATTTTAATATTAATTTTGTGTCAATTTTTTAACTCTCAATAATGCTATTTTATAACAAAATGTTTTGATCCTTGATATATTATTCTCCCTTATCTCTTTACAACTTACCATTAAATTTATTTTAAACTCCTGTCTATATTGTTCAAGTATCTCTATGTCTTGAATATAAGGTTTTTCATTTGCCATACCTCTCTTACTGAGTTGAATATTATATACTTTTTTTTTTAATTTTCCATGATAGAATGTTTCCATGCTTGTTTTCAACCATAGTTTCTCATGATTACTGTTACTTCTCTCTATTTCTTGTTTGTTTCTTAGGGATTTCTGATCGTTGGAATGTCCACATGTTTTGGAGGTGATGGTGGTTATTATTTCATCTTTTCTATTATTTCTATATATTTGCTCCATGAGGAGATCTACTGGCTTTGACTTTTTTTGACATCAAGTGTTTTGTTTCAGAAATCAGTACTTTTGATACCAAGCAACACTATGTCCTACTATGATGACGTGTTAAGCATTAATGAATGTTACATGTGTTTATCAACATTAGTGGTCTCATATCACAAACAGAAACATTAGAGTAATCTTGGATTTATTTGTTATTATCCTATGTACCCATACTAGCAAATAATATATGTGAAAACCTGAAAATAAGGGTTAGTCTGCTAGATCATGCTACAGCAATACAGTCAGGACAAGTAAATACATTTAACGTGGAAACATATTCTGCAGTACTTGGTGTCCAAATACAAACAAAAAATTCCAATTTCTTATTTTTATAAGAATTATACAATTATTCATCCACTTAATTCACATAATTATTGCTAAAATTCTGTGAGATTGGATTTAATATACTTTTTCAGATAAGAATATTTAAGTAGAATATTAGCTCAGCCAATACCACAGAAGTATTATAGAGGAAAACTTTCATCCAAACCACAGTAGCCTGGCTCTAGAGTTTATTTGCTTAACTACTGTACATACTACTTCGGGGGGAAGAATTACTTCTTGACTTGTGAACCCACATTAAGTGCATTGATTACAACCATTTGACATAAGGAAATCAAAACTCAGAAATTTGCATAGCAAGTTTTATGTTTCTTAATTTTAAAACTTTTACTTCCAAGACTACCCCCTAAAACTTAGCATATATCTTCTGTTGGCAAAACAGTCCTAAGACATTTATGGCTTCTCTAGGAGAGTATCTCCATAGTGGTCTCTCTCTCTCTCTCTCTCTCTCTCTCTCTCTCTCTCTCGGCTCACTGCAACCTCGGCCTCCCGCGTAACTGTGATTACAGGAATGCGCATGCGCTACCACAACCGGCTGTGTGTGTGTGTGTGTGTGTGTGTGTGTGTGTGTATACACACAGTATTTTTACTAGAGATGGGGTTTCTCTATGTTGGTCAGGCTGGTCTCCAACTCCCGACCTCAGGTAATCCGCCTACCTTGGCCTCCTAAAGTGCTGAAATTACAGGCATGAGCCGCTGCGCCCAGCTTCTCTGTAGTGTTTTCTGTCTCTTCACAGTAATTAGAACAATTACCAGTAACAGAGAACATTGAAAATTCTCCTATTTGTAACCTCAGTCTCCTCATATTTTGATCCCAGAATTGTGATTGGAATTCATCATCTCTACCTAATTTTATTTTTTTACATTTTAATTTTATTTATTTATTTATTTTTTTGAGACGGAGTCTTGCTCTGTCGTCCAGGCTGGAGTGCAGTGGGGCGATCTCGGCTCACTGCAACCTCCGCCTTCCGGGTTCAATCGACACTCCTGCCTCAGCCTCCCAAGTAGCTGGGATTGCAGGTGCGTGCCATCACGTCTGGCTAATTTTTTGTATTTTTTGTAGAGATGGAATTTCACCGTGTTTAGCCAGGATGGTCTCCATCTCCTGACCTCGCGATCTGCCCACCTCGGCCTCCCAAAGTGCTAGGATTACAGGCTGAGCCACCGCGCCCGACCCATCTCCACCTAATTTTGTTCTCCCAGTTGTGGTTCTTGTCTTATTAAATTTTACCAGCATCAACCATTTTCTTAAGCTATATACAGTAAATGTATATACAGTATATGCGTGTCATCCTTTATTTATGTCTTCCACATTTTTATCTGTATTAGTCTGTTCTCATGCTGCAAATAAAGATTTGCCCAAGACTGGGTAATTTATAAAGGGAAGAGGCTTAATCTTAATGGACTCACAGATTCACATGGCTGAGGAAGCCTCACAATCATGAGGAAAGATGAAGGAATAGCAAAGGGACATCTTACCTGGTGGCAGGAAAGAGAGAGCTTGTGCAGGGAAACTCCCATTTATGAAGCCATCAGATCTCATGAGAACACTATGGGGGAAACTACCACCATGATTCAATTATCTCCACCTGGCCCCACTTTTGACATGTGGGGATTATTACAATTCAAGTTGAGATTTGGGTGGAGACACAGTTGAACCATATCATTATCCAATTAATAGCCACACTTTTTTTTTTTAGTTCTATCATACACACAGAAACACACACACGCACATACATACAAGTATAGACACGTATACATCTCTCTCTAAGTTATCTACAAATGGTAAAATGCAAGATTAACATCTAATTTCTCATATGCAACATGGGACATTACAGTAGAGTAGAAAAGGCTGCCCAAAGATACTATTCAGCAAACTGACTGAAAAAATTCAAGAAAATTATTGTTCATTGGGTCCATTTTGTGCTGCTGTAGTAGAATACCTGAGACTGGGTAATTTATAAACAATAGACATTTATTTGGCTCATGGCCCTGCATGCTGGGAAGTCAAAGATCAAGGAGCTCCATCTGATGAGAGTCTTCTTGTCACATCGTCTCATGGTGGAAGGCAGAAGGGCAAGAGAGCGCACGTATGTGAGAGAGAAAGGGAACCAAACTCATTCTTTTATTAGGAACTCACTCCCACAGTAACTAATCTACGTTCATGACAACAGCATTAATCCACTCATGATGGCAGAAACCTATGACCTAATCACATCTTAAACATCCCACCTCTCAATATTGTTACACTGGGCATTGAATTTCCAACACATGAACTTTGGAGGGCACATTCAAACCACAGCATTCACTTATTCTATCAAAGGAAAATATTTAAGGAAATACCACAGTCTAGTACTAACCAGCCATAACGGGATTTGAGATGAAGAATTCAAGGAGTAGACTAAATGATGAAAAGCTTACTAGAATGCAGACTCCATGACAGCAAAAATGTTTGTTTTGTCATGGCTAGACTCCAGAGCCTAAAGAGTGACATAAAATAAGCATTCCAAAAGTATCTGATAGATGAATACATGATTAATTTGATATAGTATATCTAATTCAGTTTATATAATATATGATTAAATAAAAATGGATAATGCTAGATTGTTAACATAAAGTGTAACATGAAGTATGGTTACTATAGAAGAAATAAAACACAAGAAAATTTCACACCCTAGAGTTGGATAAAGTGATATTAATAAACGTGTTTCTAAATCTTATCTAATGAGTGAGAGAAGGGAAGGACGATGTAAAATGAAGATAATTCTAAAGGTTTCACCTTATTAGGATGTGGAGGAAAGCAGTAAGAGCCCTTAATAGTAGGTGAAGGAAAAACTTGATTTTTTTTTTGGTGTAAAGTCGGGTTAGCTATTTTTATTACAAATTGCAAGGAAGAGAAAGTATATAAACTTTAAAATTAGCTAGTAAAGGTGAAATAATTGAGCAAGTCATAATGTAAAAATATATGAATATAATAGAAGAAAAAACTAAAATTAAATATTATTCATACTGAATGTAAATGAATAGCACTATTAAAAGAGAAATGGCAAGATTAGATTAGAAACAATTATTGGTGGCATTTACAGAAGCACTAATAATAATGGGATTTAAAACGTGAAGATAAAGAAATTGGTAAAAAAGAAATCAGGAAGTGCACTTAAAGTGGAATAGCAGCAGTTCCAGTAATACCAAATAAAGTAGAATTTAAACAAGATTTCATTATATAGTTATATGAAATCATAGTAAAAAATCTATAACATAAAAGTTGCAGCTAAATATAAAAGTAAAACTCTTAGAAATATACAGAGAATACACAAAAATACAATTATGTAGGATGATTTCACTTCTCTACATTTGATATATCTGGAAACTAAAATACAAGTGTGGATACACAGAGGCAAGTAATTAAACAATTTATATTTGTTGAAAACGTTGCCTTGGAAATGAAAATAAGCATATTTTTTAGACCAGTGAATATTTACACACATTCAAATAGCTACTTGAAAAAAATAAAACAAAAAAGGTATTAAATAATGGAGGTGTTGCAGCACACATTACGTATTATAATCTAATACTATTAGAAAAAATGTAGGTTTGATCAGAGTACTTTATATGTAAAATTAAGAAACATAACACTAAACAACCCTTGAAACATTTAGGAAATTAAAAGTAAAAATTATATACAACATAGAAAGCAATACAAATGAGAACAATTTATATTAAAATCTAATGATTATACACAGCTAAGTATTTAAAAGAAGAAAAGTGTAAAACTTAAATGCCTTCATTATGACAGAAGAAAAATTTTAAAAGACACCAAGTAATTACCTTAAAAAATTCAAAATGAAAAAAACAAAATAGATCAAAGTAATTAAACTTAAAATTAAAATTAATAAATTTAGTAGCCCCTTAAAAAACCAGAATGGGTAAATAAATCCAAAAGCTGATTCTACACAAAGACTATTAAAAGGAACACTTTATGTTCCTAATTAAGGAAAATAGAGGAAACAACACTAGGTAAAGAAGAACTTTTAAAACTAGTATGAAGAAAGAAGATATGACTAAACCACAAGAAAGCTTACACAGTTTTGAAAGACTAATACACAGAATTCTATAGCAATAGTTTTGAAAACCTTTAGGAAATATAAGATTGTTCTAGAAAGTACAAATTACTAAAATTGATCCAAGATCAAGTGGAAATTTGAATAGCCTAATAATGATAGAAAATTTAGAAAACTGATTAAAATTCTGTAATACAAAAGGACATAGATTAGATAAGCGCCATACTTTATCTAACATGTAAAAAAATTCAATACTATTAAAAGAATTTCAGGAATGGCAAATGATGGGAAAGTGTCCAGTTTATTTTCTAATACCACAATAAACCCAATAAAAGTAATATAGCTGGAGAAAAGTATAGAGAAATGTTATTTATGAACACAAATTTAAAAATTTAAAATAATTTATTATGACAGTAAACTAGTGTTAATTGCTAATTGCCTTGCTCAACTTTGTTTCCATCTACTAGAAATTGTCAAGATAATTGTACATGTTCTGTGAATGGTGCCTCATAGTGTTATGCAGTGCAGGCCTTGCACAATCAGGCATGGAGCAGGCCTGACACACTGACAAAAATCTATTCCAGATAGACTAAGGATTTTACATATCAACATTAAAAAATAAAGTATTGCAAATGAATCAGGGAGTGAGATCTCACGTAAACTTTAGGAACATTGCAGAATTCTTAACCCAAACTGGAAACCAAGAAGCTTTTCAAAAATTCTACATTCAATAATTTCATATAAATTAAAGCCTTTTATAGTAAAACATATTATATGGAACTTCAATAGAACAAAAGAAATTTGAAAAAACTACTGTTAAATGAAATCATGAAATTTTATCTAGAATAGACAAAGAGTACCTAGAAACTGAAAAAAAACTCAATGTAAAAATTGGCAGTAAATATGTAAATGTAACCTATAGAAAATAAAAAGCCAAAAAAGGAAATCAGAAAGGTAAACCTAAATGGTCAAACTATTGTTATTCTCACTTACATTCTTAATCTATAATAAAATCAAATTATGATATCTTATTTAGTACTTATTAATTAGTAACAATTAGGAAGCACTACAATACTTATTTTGGTAGAGGAAGGTTAGTTTCACATATTGCTGATGGAATTTAAAGTGTTAACAACAATATTTCTTTTAAAATGTCAGAAATACATACAGCCTTTAACCCAGAAATTGGCAAACCAATGATGAGTAGCTTTCTAATTTACATTTTCCTAATTGATAAATTATGATACTACATGATTCTGTATTCACTAAATTAGCAACAATTATAAGAGCTATAATACTTATTTTCCTCGGGAAAGGGTAATTTCACATATTGCTAATGAAAATATAAATTGCTGCAACCTTTTTGGAAAGAAGCCTGGCAATACTTCTTAAAATACAAAATACATTGAGCCTTTAACCCAGAAATTCCATTCCTAGGTGTTCCTCACAGGGAAACAAAACACCTATTAGTATAAAACCTTTGCATAAGTTTGTTACCTTGTAATAGATAAAAAGAAACAAAAATTGAATACAAATCAATGTATAATTGGATAATAAATTAAGGCACAGCTACTCAATAAGATAATTTATTAAAAAGAATAAATTAGATCTATACAGGTTAATGTGAAAGGATTGCCACAATGCATTGTTGGAAAATGAGATTAAGAAAATGGTATAAAATAACCCTGTTTTGTAATTAATGACCATAACTTCTTTTATGTATGCTAATTTGTAGGCCTGAACCTGTAGAGAATAATGAGTCATCACTATGCAAATTTCTTTGTGTGAAGACTTGGGAGTGGTCTGATGTAGGTAGGCTTAGAAGCAGAAAGAAGATAAAGAAAAACGAATGAATAAATGTATTAAATAATTAAAATATAGAGATCTTATATTTTTTGAGGAGAGCAATATGCCTTCAAAACATGTTCTGAAAAATCTACGAGCCTCATCTTTACAGTCACGTATTCTTGTGGGATAAATTTACGTTTTCTTAGCATACATCAATTGTTTGGCTAAATCAAACTAAACACATTTGTTTACAAGCTGGAACTTTTTGAATTAAAATACATGGCTATATATTCAAGTAATCAAAATAAATCTTCACATAGGACTATATTTTAGTATATTATTGTAAGAAAGATATCCTATAACATGACCATCAATGAAACTTTTAGTTGTCTATCTATAAACTGACATTCTTACTCAACAGACCTTCCATGTGGTCTACAATTTATGTGAAAAGCAACTGAATTATATGTATTCCTTGCATTTGGGGTGATAAAAACAGCTTTTGCAATTTTATTCTGGAACTTGTATTCTAATTACAATATTTAAATAAAATTCAGTATTTTAAAAAAGTTTTTAATTTCAAGGCAGCAACTGCTGAAGGAAGTATATTAATAAGAATTATTTTCTTTCTCCAGAGAATACTTTTAGTGTCACATTTTGATCAGCAAGTGAGTCAAGACTGTGATATTTTCAACTAATAAGATTGTAATAAATCAAATGCCTCTGGAAATGAAAGGAAGCTAAAATGCTATTGAGCTATTATAATATCTCAACTAGTTTCCTGGTAACAGTCAGTCTATAGTAAAAATGCCTCTTAATAGTTTCCCTAGAATGAATTAATTCTGCAAGTTTATTAATATCTCATACCTTAGTAAGAAAGAGTTTGTTCTCTTGGTAACTCCTGGTAGGAATTTCTTGGATGCCATTCAAGATTAGGGCCAAGCCACAAAGATGCCCTATTGAGCGAAACTGGCATCTATATCTGGACTTAGCTCATCAATAAATTACCAGAAGGAATATTTCCTTTCTGTCACTGGGGAGCTGCATATGAAATCCGCTTCTGCTTACTGCTTGTTCATGGTCAGGCCCAGACCTATTGGGAGCAGGGAGGCCAGGCACAATGACTCATTCAAGCCTGAGCACAGGGGAGGAAATGCTCAGATGGCCAAATGCTATGTGGAGTTCCATTCAGAGCACCACATATTTCCCTGAAACTTGCTTAGGAAAACATTCTAATGCTGTTTTTAGTGTGTTCTATTTGTCATTTTGAAACACAACACATTAGCTGCTTTGAACTCCTGGGCACTAAAAATATTTAAGTTACATAAGCAGATTGATTGAAAGACTAAATGGAGCTTTTAACTCAACACACTCTAAAGCATCTCATTGCTCTAAGGAATAGTGAAGCTCTTGTAAGCAACTGTGGAAAGACTTCCAGCCAGCCAGCCCATGTTGGACAGTGCAAAGGAGCAGCAAAACCAAGATAAACAGCCGTGCATATTTTCTACTGCTGGAATGAAAAGCAATGTTTTGCAAAAATATATACTCTTTTTCCTATTACTGTTACAATTCTTGCATGACATTCATGTTCAATTGTTGGCTCACTGGAACTTTCAAAATGTTTGAGGGCAGAAGAAAAACAGAAGAAAGAGCTATTACTTTTGTGCCCTATTACATCCCATACACATTTGAAAAGCAGACACCATGTAAATATAAAAGCAAACTTTCCAAATGTACTAGTCTTTTCTGCTTTTGTTTTTGTTTTCTTTTACATTTTTGGAGCTTCGATTCATACAATTGAATCTTTTAGTGTGGGTACCTCTTTACCTTTGGTACTCCCTGTGTAAAGCACCTACTGCCTCTTTTTAGGGCTGTATAGTTACCAGTGAGTTTGGAATTTTTATCTGAATATTGTATGTGTGACATTATATGTAGAAAATATTACATAACAGTGATGAGAGAATCTTTATAGGGGCTCTTATATAAAGAAGCTTTATTATACATGTGAAAATAAATAGTAAGAAAAACCAGAATAAATGGCATCATAAATATTCATAATACAATTGTTTTTAAGCGTAACTGAAAATAAATGTGACATCCCAAAATGTAAACATACATATGCACATACATCCCTCAACAGAAGATTGGTAACCTGGGTAACTTTCTTTGCATTCCCTTGCAGTCCTACTGAAGTACTTTACTTGGTGGGGGGCATGGGGGGGAAGAAAAGAAAAAGAAGGACTTGGTGGTGGCATCATAAGTCTCATAAAATGTTGAAAACAAAATAAGCAATTCTTAAATTAAAACTTATTTCTTATTTTTTGATTAGCCATTTTGGGTCAAATGCATATGGAAATCAAAATAAGGTTATAATTAAAATCTGTTTTAAAATCTAATTTATATCCAAGTAAATAGGTCAAATACCTGTTATCTTACTATAAATATAATATTAACTTTACCTCATACTAGTTTCCCTAAGAAAAATTTTAAAACATTCTCGCTTGAGGCAGGGGGGTACACCTCAGTCAGCCAAATTAACCTGCATAGCAGTAAAAATACTTAATTGTATAACAGATATTTCTTAAAGAAAAATATTTTTAAAGCCTCCACATTTGAAGAATAATAAAAAAGAGATGGTTTTAATTAGTGGCAAACACAGATGTGAAATAAAATGAGGAGGGGCACAGGATATAGGAAACTATTTGAACTATTTTAGCACTTGAAAATGTCAGACAATTTATTGAGGATTTATTCACTTGGTTTGGAAGGTCTTAGGGACTAGCTGTAAAAACATCTAAGAACTGGTCTGTTATAACTGAGTCAAACAGGAGTATGATCACACAGTACTTTGTAGGTTATTTTATTACACAAGTAAATGAAAGGAACAAATTAATTGCTGTTCTTTTAACTTGAAGCTTATGAATAAAAGAGAAATAGCTAAGAAAGGAAAGTAAAAGCTAAATTAGGAAATACTTTGTTTTGGAAAAAAAATTTAGACTGTCCCCTCTGCATGCCTCATACCCAAAGGAAGATCATACCCCATTTAATTTCTTCTACATAGCAGATTTAATTTTAGGAAAGTTTTGCATTAATTTGTAATCCTTCAGTTATTGAAGATTAAGCTAATATCAAAACTACTGTTCTACTCCACATGAAGGTTTTCAGAATATGTAAGATCATTTACGAGCAACTGCTTTGACATAGAAAAAATAAGTTGATTTTATATTAACATATTTAAGATATTGAATAATTTGCATGTATTCATTTATAAATTGTATTCAGTTTACACTTACAGTTTACACTTATTGTATACACTTAAATTCAACCTCTTATCCTGATTTTATCATGTATACAACTATTCATTTCTACGGGAGGACAGACCTTCAAGTATATTGTATGTAGTGAGCAACCTATTTCCTGTCACATTTTCTGAATTCAAACTTGTTACTACTTTAACTGCCTTCCCTTATTATCATTGCATTAGCTCATACAACAAAGTCAATTTGAAGGAAGCATATTTTAAGAAGCCAACTTTTGCTTCAGGAAGAAACCTTATTATTATTATTATTTGTCGTGTTAGACACCACTCTCACCCATTGATGAGAGGGACAAATCAGAGAAGAAAAGAAAACCCACATTTTGAAAAAACAATGATATTATTTTAGTTTTTCTCTTTTTTCTCCTCTCCAAGTGATCTGGGATTATTACTGTGAATTACTTACTACTTTAGTGTTGCATGTTGTTGTTTGTTCTGTGTCTAGAAAGTGAATTATCTCATGTGCTAAATGTTTATTTGCAGCTTAAATTTCAGAATAGTAATTGCACACATACTATTCAATAGGGTAAGTGCAGCAAAAAAATGTTGAAGAAGTATTCAAATAAAATGTTTCAAATCTCCTTTTTTATCTTATTTTAAAAAAAATAAATAATGTCAATAGCCTTTTTTAGCTAATGATAACTCCCTTTGTGAATTTAAGTTTATAATATCTCACAAAGTCTCAAACTATGATGTTTCCTACCCTTTATTCTATTATTCTACTTTCAGATTTTTTTTTTTCACTTGAGAATTATTTACACAAAAGGAAATTGCTCTAATCAAGTAACTTTATCCAGGTCACTGGAGCACCCTGCCTTCCTCTCTTCTGTTTTCCCACCCACCCGGCACAAACTGGAATGTAGCTGCAAGCATCATTTCCCCTGTTCTGAAGGCGTCATAAAAGCAACTGGATAAGTGTGAGCAGTGGCCAACTTTTCTTTCTTTTCCTTTTGGTAAACAGTGTGGTTCACAAGTTTTCAACTCCACTTCCGAAACTTTCAGTCACTCTTGCAAACCACTACAGCCTGCAGGGCAAGAACATAATCAGCGAAAAAAAGAACATCTTACATAGAAGAACAAGAATGGTTGTGTAAGAAAGAGATTATATCAGAAATTACTAAGATAATGCTTTTCCCAAACTCATTTCTATTATTAGTTACTATTACCAGGATGTTGTAAGGGAAAATAATGAGGCAAGACATTACAAAAATAACATAAAGTTGGGCTTTTTAAAGAGATAGACTGTGGCTAGTTCTCATCATATCTGGTCAACTGTCCCATGAACCTGTTGAACTAAATTTAACTGAATGAGAAGAATACAAATGTCTTTATCATTAAGTAATAAATATAGCTACTGGCTATATTATTGTTTTAAACAGATCATCTTTTCCAACTTCTGTAGACAAATAAGGTTAGTATAATTCAATTTCAGAAGTTCAGTACAACTTCTGAAAACAATTTTGGGAGTTTTTTGACAATATAGACTCAAAGATCTCTACATCTGCAAAAGATTACACTGCATAGAATATTCATAGGCCCTGTTTAAACTTACCAATGTCTTTCAGTAAATAATTTCCCCTACACCCACCACTACTTGGAGCAACCTCAGAAAATATATGTCATTGTACTTTATAATCAATATTCTCAGTTGTAACACACAAAAAAAGAACTACAAATGCCATAGTTAAAGATAGTGGGATAGAAAGGGAGCTGAAGTAGTAAAAGTGCAGAAACTGATAATGTAAATGAAAAAGAATAACCGCACAGATTATAAAGTAATTATGTTATGACTGACTCTGATGATTTTAAAAGCCTCTTAATTATATCAGAGGACAATGTACAAATTGTCTCTTAACTCTATCCTACCTACCTTTATTTCTATAAACTTTTTCCTGACAAGTTTTTTTCCACACCTGTATTTGAAGCAATTCAGTCCATTCATATTCAAATGTTAAGTATGAGTGAAGTCACCTAATTGTTCACTTCAAAATGTATGTAAGGATTGTTTATAGTGGTATCACTCCTAAAAAGCCTTCACTTCTGTATAATTTCATGTGCAGTTAAATATAATTTTTGTAATTTATTTCATTCTTTAGATTTTAGAATTTTAAAAGTAGGGTAAGTCCTTCACATAGCTTATGGGTCAACATGTCAGGGCTGAATCAGGACAAAAAATGTGTAATAGACATCAGTAAAATTTGGAGGTAATTTGATTTCTTTTTTGTGCCAATAATAGGATGAGGTAAATTGAGAAAAAAATGCATGATGAGTAGTATACATTTAAGAAAACGAAATTTTTTTTTGAGAAAAGAGTTTTGAAAGAATGCATGAAGAAAGCTTTCTTAAAGGGTCATATACTTTGTTTATTGGAATGAATCATGGTCTCAAATGTCACACTGGAGGTCCCTCCCACCCCCTATAGCTTGTGTCACACTACCAGATTAAAAAAAAAAATCTTTATTTACTCTTTAAGTGTGACACCTAGACAATGGATATCTATTGTCTATATACGCTAACCCCCAAAATGATGAGGACATTTTTAGGTGTAGTTTAGTTGGTTTAATGTTTGAGCCAGAAATCTCAACAGAGTGGCAAATGTATATCAATACTTTCCAAACCTATCTATTGACTGTAAGTTCTAATATGACTTATATGTTCCACATTCATTTGAACATTTTAAAAGGTAAAGTATCCAATTACCAGTATGTGTAAAAGCGAAATGAAATGATGTAGTGCTATTAATACTAACAATTGACTAACTATTGAAGTTTTGTGTGTTCTTGGTACTTCTTTCACACATTAACATATTCATTTACGTATTTAGTCTACCTATATAATAATTTTCCTGTTTTATAAATGAAGATACTGAAGTAGAAACTCTCCCAAGTCACATAGGCATTGACTGTCAAAGTGAGGGTTAAGAGCTGCTCTCCTTTTATTTTATGCTGTCAAAATGAAAATAAAGGTTATTTTTGAAAAATGTCAGAGTTGAATTAAATGTAAAACCAAGGTTGTGAATACAAATCTTTCTGACAATCTGAATCGTTTTCTGAATCTAAATAAACACTCATATTCAGAATAATTTGTCTATTTTTCTTCCACTTTTCTCTCTTTTGATATAAATAAATTTTAACAATGTTTTTACTTTGCTGTCATAAATTTATAAACCATCTTTGAGAGAATAAGACATAAAACATCAAGGGTTTCTGCAACCTGCAAGATTAAAAGCCTGGTAGCAGCTTTCATCCCACTCTGTGCTTGAACCTGTCTGTGCCGACAGAGCTAGCAGACTGTTTAAAGTTCCTGTGGCTTGGGCAAAAGCCAGGCTTTACAGACACAGTTTCACAGAAGAGATACTTTTTCCCCTTTTGACTGGCCAAGTTTTAAATCCTTCAGTGGTTGAGTCTGATTAGAAAGGTAATACTGGGGGAAAGTGGAAGGAGTGTGGGAGTTGGTTTGTTGAGAAGTTATGTTTTATTAGAAAATAATAATAATAAAGTGTCCTCAGCTGCAAAAGATCTAAAGACATGAATATTTTCAGTTAATATTAGAAGCTAAAAGATGGCTAACTCTTATGTCACTGGTTTTGTCTCTGCATTCATAGCTGCCTGGACATTAAAAAAAAAAAAAAAAAATGGAAAAGAAAAATGTCAGCAGCCACCTTGCCCCTTCACTGCCATTGCTGTTTTCATTGGCTGGCTCTGAAGACACATTTCATTTCATTCACTCACTCATTTATTCACTCACACATTCTTTCATTTCTGACTTGGGGCTGCAATAAACCATATCATTGTGCTAGAATTCTAAGTTTAGCTTTCTCTATGCCTGTCTTGCTCTATTCTCTAATCACTGAATCTCTAAACCGCTGAATTTTTTTTTTTACTCCAATGTAGTTTGAAATACGATAGTCTTATAAAGATATTTGATATAACATTTTTGTGTGTGGAGGGAAATGTGTGTGCCATATATCTGCAACTCAAAAATATTGATGTAAATACTTATACTTCTGTTGTGCTAGAGTAATATAACAAGTACTTTTGCTTCATGGAAAGGTACAACCACCACCATGACCTATAACAGGAATCCTTCATCATGAATCCTTGAAGCTCCTCATTAAGAGAGTTCTCAGGGTTTTGTGAAGACTGAAATTACATGAAAATTGTATGTGTGTGTGTATATATATATAAAAACATATATAAATGTATATATAATATAGACATGTGTAATATTTATAATATCCAGTAAAGACATTTGATATTTCTATCAGATTCCCAGAGTATTCTTCGATATACATCTAAGCACGAAACTGTGAATTACTTATGATAAATACCTTTATTAAATGTTGTATATATGTACTTTCATTAAAATCAGGATACATGAATTTTATTGCGAATTGGCAATGATTATGGGCATCAGAACATTCAGAAAAATGTTCTCCCCAAATCATCTTTCTAAGTCTTCTTTCTCTTAGAACATACCGATCACAAATTTTCAGATGTAATGTTGGATTCCAGTACGTAAGAGACAAACTTAACAACTAACCAAAAATAAACAAACCCTAAAATATGTCACTTAATCCTCTTTTCTTCACCAGAGCCTATGGTTTGCACTCCTTCCAAATTAAAAATTCTTCAGCAAAATTCTACAGATACCTTCATATCGTTTACAGATTATTTCATATTCATGATCTGAGTTCTAGTCAAATCCGCTAAGTACGAAACTTATGAAATTCTGCATGTGTCACCATTAAGTTAGTTCACCATGCTAACTCTGTGAGAAAACTTTAGAGGCTAAAATAAAGTGAAGAAGTAAACAAACATTTTGCTGAGATTACAGTTTATAAGTTATTAAACTGGGAATTAAATTCAGTCTACTAATTCCATGTCATTTGCTCTTTTTCCTCCTCTCTCACAAGATGCTTTGGTAAATAATATACCTTCTTGCATTACTGTAACTTCCCATTTATCTTTTGTCAAGTCCTGTTTTTATGCTTCACTTCTCAATGATACTTAGTGTCAAATATCTTCTTGATCTACCTGTGCCACTACATTTATTCACTTTTCATTCACTTGTGAATCATTCACTTAATTCAAGTGTCTACTAATAACTTCCTGGTGATGTATTTAAAGAAAAACATTTAAAGAAGGCCCATTTATTCACAAGTTAACTTATCTTTCCCTTATTCCTAAATTAATATTCAAAACTTAGATTTTCAAAACTAGATGTCATTTATTCAAAGCTGCAGTTTTCATTTTAATTTTTATGATTTCTCTACAGCAGTAATTTAGAAGGATTTATATAAAGATATGAGGAAAGAAATTGGAATCATTTTAGTATTCAGATGAATTGACTTATCTTGAGGAGATACTTTAAGAGTCTGTTTTGCTTAATACTCTTATAACATAACTTTAAATTTTTCCACTCTTCACTTTTGGAGAGAATTTCCTAATTCTCCTCTCTACTTATGTAAACTTTATATATTATATATAATTCTTCCATGAAGTTTTATCTTACTACCACAGCTTAAAGTCAATTTATTATTCCCTGAAAAATTAGAACCAATATGTTATTAATGCACTGCAATTAGTCAAAGGATAGTCAAATCTCTACCACTGTTTCCTTGATTTCTTCCATAATTTTTATTATAGTCTTTTTCAGAAGTTGATTTGTTTCCATAGCTGTATAAATAACTCATAGAGAAAGAATCTATGTCTTTGGTCAGCTACAGCACTTGCTGCATTTTAAGTGCTCAATAGAAGTAGATTAATTCCACTTCACTAGTAAACTTTTCATATCATATATTGTGCTTTAAAATTTTAAAACCCTCTTTAGGTTTATATGGAGTTTCATTTCTCTGCTAGGTTTCCCAGGTTTGTTTACTCATTATGACCATTTTTAAGTTTTTGAACATATATATGATAAACATGATGCTATGTGAAATTCATTCTCAAAATAATATGTACCATATAATTCAATTCATATGAACAAGTGAATTGAATATGAAATTAATTCATGATAAAAGATCAGAAAATAATGTTTGTCTCAGAATCAGTGGTGAGGTTATTGAGTGAAAAGGGGTATGTGGGGATTTTCTGGGTTGACTGAAATGTCCTACATCTTTTTGAGTAGGGATTACATATACATATTCTTTTTTTGTGGTTTTGAGACAAGGTCTTGCTTTAATACCCAGGCAGAGTTCTGTGGCATCATCAGAGCTCACTGCAGCCTCGAACTCCTGGGCTGAAGAGATCCTCCCACCTGTCTCCCAAGTAGCTGGGACTCCAGGTGCAGGCCACCACACCCTCCCTAATTTTTAAATTTTTTGCAGAGGTCTCACTTTGTTGCCTAGGCTGGTCTTGAACTCCTGGTCTGAAGTAATTCTCCCAACAATGCCTCTCAAAGTCCTGGAACTACAGGCGTGAGCCACTGTGCCCAGCCTGTTTTTAAATCTTATCAAATAGTACACTTAATATTTATTTTGCCATATGTTAACTGTATTTCAAAATAAAAGTAAAACTATAAAATATTATTTAGGAGTACATATAAAATAAGACAAAACTAACATGGCACAAGTATACATATGTAACAAACCTGCACATTATGCACATGTACCCTAGAACTTAAAGTATAATAATAATAATAAAAAAGAAAGAAAGAAAGAAAGAAAGAAAGAAAGAAAGAAAGAAAGAGAAAGAAAGAAAGAAAGAAAGAAAGAAAGAAAGAAAGAAAGAAAGAAAGAAAGAAAGAAAGAAAGAAAGTGATTAGGGAAAATTCAGGATTATAGTTACCTCTTTAGGGGTGAGAGAAAGTGATTAGGGAGGGGCACATTCAGGGCCTCTCAAGAACTGGTGATATTCTATTTCTTAATGTAAGTGGTGGATACATCAGTGTTAGTTTCATTACTATGTCTTAGAATGAGTATATATTTATGTCAATGTGTTTCAAATTATTTAAAGATTAACCCATAGATGTTTCTATTTTGCTTTCTGCATTCTTGCTATTGTTTAAATTCTGGAGGAAAAGATAAGTTAACGTCCCCTATTTGGTTTCCTTGATTCACAAAGGTATGTAACTTTTTCCATCATGGAAGATTTAAGTTGTAACAGTGAGAAAAATTCAGTTCCTTGACATGAGAAAATGAATGTGGCTCATAGTGATGCCATATATTTTGCCAGGATTTCATAATTTATAAAGCACCCTAAAGTCAATGTAAGCATTTTGTCATAGTGATAAGGATGACTTGACAGGAAAGAAAAGTAAAAAAAAATTATAAAAAATATTTTTATTCTAAACTGTGCTTTAAATATTTACATATATCATGATATAATATTTACAAGAATGTGATAACAATAACTAGGGCATCCTGAAAAGGATAACCTAGAAGAAGCAATAGATATTTTATCACTTTTCTTGACTTTTATAAATCAGAAGACTAAGGAGGGTGAAATGGTTTGGTCAAGATTACAGTTGCAGAGTGAGGACTAAAATCTATGTACCTATTCCTCATTCAGTACTCTTTCTTCTATTTTTTAAGCTCTACATGAATTAAATTTCATGTTCCTTTGAGTCTCTGACCAGTTACCACCAAATATACAACAGGATGACCAACAAGAAAGTTACACACAAAGTGAATCTTCTCAATAATTTAAACCTACCCTGCTTTCTTTTACACTTCATTCATTCACTCAACATTTAACAAGCATTTATTTGCCAATCATCATTCCAGATTGTAAAAATAAATAAATAAATAAAGAATACATGTCTCATTGTTTATACAGTGATCTTTTTTAAGACATAGAGAGGGTAACCCAATGGTGAAAATGTTTGTTTTCTAACCTTTTCTATGTGTCAAAATGCTTTACTACTAAACTTTCTGGTCATCTCTAGTGATGGAAGCAAGTGATTGTTTCACTGCATCTTGTTTAAACATAAAATAAAACAGTGGCAAAATCTAGTGACTCACATCTTAATCTTTTCTGCTCATACATATTTACATTTTCTTTGGAAAGTATATACACAATTTTATAGCTAATGAACAGTTTTTATTTAACCATTTTGTGCCAAAAGAAAAAAAAAAATCAATGGCATTTACCTATTTACTATAAGGCTTCCAGTACCATGCCTTTGCCCTTCCTCTAATAAAACATCTAATATTTTCTTTTCTCCTCCATGTTATCTGTTCTATCATTTTACATTTTCTGCTTATTTCTCTGATGGTGTTATATAATTTTCAAATAAATCATTTTAATTTTATAATATAGTAATGTTTCCTAATCAAATTGATGGTATGAATTAGCTATTCATAGAAATTAGTTTTTAAAGTGAATGAAGGGGAAAATGTGAACAAAAGACTGTCATTCAGAAAGAAGTGGAACAAACACTCCACTACTAAGCCATTCTAAATCTCTCATAAATGCCCCTGGAATCTTGCTGATAGTAACTTTCCAAAAGGAAATTCCATGTGAAATGCTAATAGAATAATCTGGAATCATCTGTAATATTCTGCTGTTTATTTTGATAATATTTTGTGTGTATTGTCACTTTATCGTGCCTGATCTATATAGGATTTTATCTAATGTATATTTTGGAAAATGCCTGATAAATGAGATTTCCTATGTTGTATTTCTTCATACAATATAATTTGACCTCTTATCTTATTTAGAAGATAAATAATCCTTTCATGTATAAAATATTTGTAATCTTACTTTATCATTTAGCTGCAGTTTATGAAATAAATATTTATGTAAAAATGATTAAATGTTATTTGATATTGTATTTTAGAATAGTACTAGGCATAACATAAAGTATTATAAAATAAAAATATTTTATTCCTAGTTTAAATCATAGTTGATTTCATTGCAGTCTTTACTGCTCTTGAAGCTCAAAGTTCTTTGGAGAGACAGATTAATATTTTTTTATAAAAGTTAAAAATATATTTTCCAACATATGCGGAACATATTTACCTTAGATATGTATGATGTATAGACATACTGAAACTTATTTGTTTATAGACCCTGAATAAATATTTAAAGCAATGGAGAATAATTAAAACTATTTTCTGCCCAAGCGTGTCACTTCTAGGTTCATGTCAGATAACCCAAAGCACGTGAGAATCCGCTGAATTTCCGGAAGAATTGCTTCTTCTATGATCCAGTTGAAAACTGTTCTACCAAATTCTTGAAACTTCTTGATATTTGCAGCTCCCAACATCTTATTTTATCTCTGATCTCTGCCCTCAAAATATCTCCCTATAACAAATTTTTAACTCCTCTGCTGGGAAGAAAATCTGTCCTCACTAGAATTTTCACATGCTCCTAGCATTTCTGCCTCTAGTCTCTACAATTTTGCTTCAGATTACTCCAGTCTGCCAATAAGATCTATGAGTTTGGGCTCGAGAGGTCTCCTAAGCCTCTGAAAGCAAATTAGACAGCATTAGCAGAAAGGAATTTGACAACAAGTCTTTTTTGGGGATCATTGTCTCTGTTTTTTAAATCACAAAAAGTTACGGATTGAAAACTTAAAGTATTTCTCCATCTGTTTATGCTATTTTGTAAATTATGTTTAGCTCTTAATATTTGTGATGCCATTAGGCCACTGTCAGAGTACTTTCAACACTGGCTAAGCAGTAGATTTGGCATAATAGAAAGGCATAGACTATCAAGCCACACTGATATGGCCTGAATCAAACTCTACCACTTATTGGGTATGTGATGTTAGAAAACCTACTTATGTCTCAGATTTCTGTTTTCTCATATTTAAGTTAGAGTGATCATATATGCTTTGTTTTTTTAATATTAAGCAAGTTCTGTGATTTATAGATATAGATAGATAGATAGATAGATAGATAGATAGATAGATAGATAGATAGATTAGATATAGATCATACAGGTATTAACTTATCCTAAGTATTCAAACAAAAAGTAGACACTTTTTTTGGATGGTGAAGCTATTTTTCCTTTTAGTCACAAGAAGGGGCAAAATGCAAGGAGCTTCTTAATTATATCTCTGAAAAATATAGAGCAAAGATCTAATTGTCACTACCAACAACCATTAGTTTTAATGTTGCCTGTTTTCAGATAAACTTAAACACCTTAACATAAGTACTCCTTTACTTGTTCTAACTTTGTCCCACTCAAAATCACTCCGAAGAAGATTAAGTGGTAGATAAAATAAGCATAATACAATTTAATGATAGACTCTAGATGGTTATATAATAAAATGTTGTGAATAAAACTCACTGAATCAAATGCCATATTGGAAAAAAGTATTTTATGTTGATCTAAACTTATTATCGTACAAAATAACTTTTAAGGGAAAAAAAATCCTGAAAAAAATGTTAAGTGTTTGATATTCAAAGGGGATCAACAGGGATATAAATACGTAGACCAAAACAAGCCTTCTTTGTAATGCATCGTCTGCAACATGTCTCATCTGCTTGCTACTAATCAAAAGTTTAGTGTATTTTTGGCCAAAAGAAATTACTAACCCCCAAGAGAAATTAAATAATGGAAATAACTTCCCTGAAGTTAAATAATGGAAAATCCTGTAGTGCACCGAAAGTTTTGTCAAGTTAGCACCTCAAAACAAATTTTGGGATGCTGCCATGCAATGAAAACTTTACTCTATTTTACAAGTAGAAAAATTTTCAAATGGTATTCAAATATTAGTATAGAATGAACATGGTTAGGCTTTTAACTATTCAACAAAAGCCAGGTAACAAACAATAAGGGAATGTAATATCAAAAATACAGTGCTTGAGATATTTGGCTCAAAATGAATTGTTAAAGGACAGCTTGAGGTTCAGACATCTTAACAGAGTAAAACTATTGTATCAGTTACACCACGTTGCTTCACAAACTTTATTATGCAGAAATACTATTATCATTGTAAAGGCATAATACTAAAAATATTGAAGACAGAAGGACAAACATACTACAAAAGACTTTCATTAAATTGTTAAGATTACATTTTGAAGTATTAAGAGTAGAATCAAATTTCTAATTTTGCAGGCTTTATTCTTTCTACCTATAGGTATTCGTTTTTGCCATAGACACCTTATAAGTGAATAATTTGTGACACTATAAAATTATATAATTTGGAAGATAGATGGAGTAAAAATGGAGGAGGGTAGAAAATCCACACCATGAAGATGAAATAATGGTTTGAGACTTGTTGTTTTATTCTATTTCAATAATTTTTGGGAAACAGGTGGTTTTTGGTTATGTGGATAAGTTCTTTAGTGGTGATATCTGAGATTTTCGTACACTCATCACTCAAGCAGTGTACACTCTACCCAATGTATAGTATTTTATTCCTCACCCACCTCCCACCTTGTCCCCCAATTCCCCAGAGTCCATTATGTTATTCTTATGCCTTTGTGTTCTCATAGCTTAGCTCCCATGCATGAGTAAGAACATACAATATTTGGTTTTTCATTCCTGAGTTACTTCACTTAGAATAACAGTATCCAGCTTCATCCAGGTTGCTGCTAATGCAATTATTTCATTCCTTTTTATGGCTCAGTAGTATACTATGGTGTATAAATGCCACATTTTCTTTATCCACTCATTGGTTGATAGACATTTAGGTTGATTTCATATTTTCACAATTGTGAATTGTGCTGCTATAAACATGTGTGTGAAAGTGTCTTTTTCATATAATGACTTATTTTCCTTTGCGTAGATACCCAGTAGTGGGATTGCTGGATCAAATGGTAGTTCTACTTTTAGTTCTTTAAGGAATCCCGTACGGTTTTCCATAGTGGTTATACTAGTTTACATTCCAACCAGTGCTGTAAAAGTATTCCCTTTTCACCACATCTATATCAATCAACATATATTTTTATTTTTTTATTGTTTTAATTTTTTTACTTATAGCCATTCTTGCAGGAGTGAGGTGGTATCTCATTGTGGTTTTAATTTGCATTTCTCTGGTAATTAGTGAAATTAAGCATTTTTTCATGTTTATTATTTGTATATCTTCTTTTGATAATTGGTTATTCATGTCCTTTGCCCACTTTTTGATGAGATTATTTGGGCTTTTTTTGCTACTTTGTTTGAGTTCCTTATATATTCTGGACATGAGTCCTTTGCCACAAGCATAGTTTGCAAATATTTTCTCCCACTCGGTGGGTTCTCTGTTTACTATGTTGATAGTTTCTCTCTCTCTCTCTCTCTCTCTCTCTCTCTCTCTCTCTCTCTCTGCTGTGCAGTAGCTCTTTAGTTTAAGTAGGTCTCATTTGCCAAATTTTGTTTTTGTTGCATTTGTTTTTGGGTTCTTGGCCATGAATTCCTTGCCTAAGCCAATGAATGGAAAAGTTTTTTCATGTTCTGGAATTTTTATGGTTTCATGTCTTAGATTTAAGTCTTTGATCCATCATGAATTGATTTTTGTATGAGGCAAGAGATGAGGTTCCAGTTTCATTCTTCCACATGTTGTTTGCCAATTATCTCAGCACCATTTGTTGAATAAGATGTCCTTTTCTTACTTTCTGTTTTTTGTATGCTTTATCGAAGATAGTTGGCTGTAAGTATTTGGCTTTCTTTGTGGGTTATTTCTACTTTTCCATTAGTCTGTATGCCTATTTCTATACCACTGCCATAATATTTTGGTAACTATTGTAGCCTTTTAGTGTAGTTTGGAGTCAGGTAATGTGATGCCTTCAGATTTGTTCTCTTTGCTTCGGATCAGTTTGACTATGTGAGCTCTTTTTGGCCCCATATGAATTTTAACATTTTTTTTCTAGTTCTATGAAGAATGGTAATGGTATTTTGATAGGAATTGAATTGAATTTACAGATGGATTTGGCATTATGGTCATTTTCACAATATTGGTTCTACCCATTCATGAACATTGTAAGTGTTTCCATTTGTTTGTGTTGTCTATGATTTCTTTCAGCAATGTTTTGTAGTTTTCCAGTTTTCCTTGCAGAGATCTTTCACATCCTTGGTTAGGTATATTCTCAAGTATTAAATTTTTTTGTCGCTGTTGTAAGTAAAAGGGGTTGAGTTCTTGATTTGAGTCTCAGCTTGGTAGTTGTTGGTATATAGCAATGCTACTGCTTTATGTGTGTCAATTTTGTATCCTGAAACTTTACTGGATTTTTTTTTATCAAATCTAGGAGCTTTTTGGATGAGTGTTTAGATTTTTCTACACATACAACCATATCATCACCAACCACTGACAGTTTGACTTTTATCTTTTCTGATTTAGATACCCTTTATCTGTTTCCCTTGTCTGATTTTTCTGGCTAGGGCATCCAGTACTATGTCAAATAAAAGTGGTGAAAGTAGGCGTCCATGTCTTGTTCCAGTTCTCAGAGGGAATGCCTTCAACTTTTTCCCATTCAGTATGATGTTGGCTGTGGGTTTGTCAGAGATGGCTTTTATTACTTTGAAGTATGTCCCTTCTATGCCAATTTTGCTGAGGGTTTTATCATAAAGGGATGCTGGATTTGTCTAGTGTTTTTTTTTCTGTGTCTATTGAGATGGTCATATGATTTTGGTTTTAATTCTGTTAATGTGATGTGTCACATTTATTGACTTGCATATGTTAAAACATCCCTGCATCACTGGTATGAAACCCACTTGATCATGATGTATTATTTTTTTGAGATGCTGTTGGATTTGGTCAGTCAGTATTTCATTGAGGATTTTTTTCATGTATGTTCATTGGGGATATTGGTCTGTAGTTTTCTTTTTTGTCATGTCCTTTCTTAGTTTTGGTATTAGAGTGCTACTGGTTTCACAGAATGATTTAGGGAGAATTTACTCTTTCTCTATCTTTTGGAATAATTTCAGTAGGAAATGTACCAATTCTTTTTTGAATGTCTGATAGAATTCAGCTGTGAATCCTTCTGTTCCTCAACTTTTGTTATTGGTAATTTTATTAATTACTGTTTTAATCTTCCTACTTGTTATTGGTCTGTTCAGAGTTTCCATTTTTCATGTGATTTAATCTAGAAGTGTTGTATATTTCCAGGAATTTATCCATCTCCCTTAGATTTTCTAGTTTGTGCACATAATGCTGTTCATAGTAACCTTGAGTTATCCTTTGTATTTCTGTGATATTGGTTGTAATGTCTCCTGTTTCAATTCTCATTCAGCTTATTTGGATTTTCTCCCTTCTTTTTTTGATATTAATTTCACTAATGGTCTATCAATCATTTTGTCTTTTCAAAAAAAAAAAAAAAAAACCAGCTTTCTGTTACATTTATCCTTTGTGTATTTTTTGTTTCAATTTAATTTAGTTCTACCCTGATTTTTGTTATATATTTTATCCTGCTGGGTTTGGGTTTGGTTTGTTCTTGTTTCTCTAGTTCCTTGACATGTGACATTAGATTGTCTATTTGTGTTCTTTCACACTTCTTGATGTAGGCATTTAATGCTATGAACTTTCCTCTTAGCACTACTTTTGCTGTGTCCCAGAGGTTTTGATAAGTTGTGTGACCATTATCATTCCATTCAATGAATTTTTTAATTGCCCTCTTGATTTCATTGTTGACCCAGAGATCATTCAGAAGCAGATTATTTAATTTCCATGTATTTATATAGTTTCGAGGGTTCCTTTTGGAGTTAATTTTCAGTTTTATTCCACTTTGGTTGAAGAAGATACTTGATATAATTCTAAACTTTTTAAATTTATTAAGACTTGTTTTGACTTATCATGTGGTGTATTCTGGAGAATACCCCACGTGTTTCTGAAAGTAATATATAGTCTGCTGTTGTTATGTAGAATGTTCTGTAAACATCTGTTAAGTTCATTTGTTCTAGGGCATAGTTTATGTCTATTGTTTCTTTGTTGACTTTCTTCCATGATGACCTGTCTAGTGCTATTAGTGGAGGTACTGAAGTGCCCACACTATTATTGTGTTGCTGTCAATCCCATTTCCTAGGTCTAGTAGTAATTGTTTTATGAATTTGGGAACTCCAGTGTTAGGTGAATATATATGTAGTATTGTGATATTTTCCTGTTGAACAAATTCTTTTATCACTGTATAATATCCCCCTTTGTCTTTCGTTACTGTTGTTGCTTAAAGTCTGTTTTGTCTGATATAAGAATAGCTACTCCTACTCCCTTTTGGCTAGCATTTCCATAACACATCTTTTTCCATTTCTTTACCTTAAGTTTATGTGAATCTTCATGTGTTAGTTCTGAGTCTCTTGAAGACATCAAATACTTGGTTGGTGGATTTTTATCTATTCTGCCATTCTGTATAAGAATTTAGTGCATTTACATTCAACATAGTATTGAGACATGAGGTACTATTCTATTGTTCTATGTTTGTTGTTGTCTAAATATCCTGGAGATTTTTTAATTGTGTAATTATTATCTAGGCCCTGTGAGAGTCATGCTTTAAGGGGTGATATGGTTTGGCTATGTCCCCACCTAAATCTCATCTTGAATTGTAACTCCCACAATTCCCACATGCTGTGGGAGTAAAAACCTAGTGGGAGGTGTTTAAATTCTGGGGGTTAGTCTTTCCTGTGCAGTTCTCGTGATAGTGAATGATTTTCATGAGATCTGATGGTTTTAAAAATGGGAGCTTCCTCACACAAGCCCTCTTCTCTTGTCTGCTGCCATGTGAGATATGCCTTTCACCTTCCACCATGATTGGGAGGCCTCCCAGCCGCGTGGAAATGTAAGTCCAATAAACCTCATTCTTTGTAAATTGCTCAGTCTCAGGTATGTCTTTATCAGCAGCATGAAAATGGGCTAATGCAGTAAATTAGTTCCAGAAGAGTGGGTTGCTGATGGAAAGATGCCTGAAAATGTGGAAGTGACTTTGGAACTGGGTAACAGGCAGAGGTTGAAACAGTTTGGAGGGCTGACAAAAAGATGGGAATATGCAGAAAGTTTGGAACTCCCTAAGGACTTGTTGAAAGGTTTTGACCAAAATGCTGATAATGATATGGACAATGAAATACAGACTGAGATGATCTCAGATGGAGATGAGAAACTTGTTGGGAACTGGAGCAAGGGTGATTCTTGTTATGTTTTAGCAAAGAGATTGGCAGAATTTTGTTCCTGCCCTAGAGATTTGTGAAACTTTGAACTTGAGAGAGATGATTTAGGGTATCTGGTGGGATGAATTTCTAAGCAGCAAAGCATTCAAGAAGTGATTTAGGTGCTGTTAAAGGCATTCAGTTTTATAAGGGAAAGAGAGCACAAAAGTTCATAAAATTTGCATCTTGACAACGTGATAAAAAAAGAAAATTCCATTTTCTTAGAAGAAATTCAAGACAGTTGCAGAAATTTGCATAAGTAATGAGAAGCTAAGTTCATCCCCAAGACAATGAGGAAAATGTCTGCAGGGCATATCAGAGGTCTTCACAGCAGCCCCTCCTATCACAGCCTGAGGTTCAGGAATTAAAAATGGTTTTGTGGGCTGGGCCCAGGGTCCCTCTGCTGCGTGCTGTCTAGGCACTTGGTGCCCTGCATCCCAGCCACTCCAGCTGGGACAAAAAGGGGCAGAGGTACAACTCAGACTGTTGCTTCAGAGGGTGGAAGCCCCATGCCCTTTCAGCTTTCATGTGGTGTTGAGCCTGAGAGTGCACAGAAGTCAAGAACTGAAGTTTGGGAACCTCCACCTAGATTTTAGTAGGTGTATGGAAATGCATGAATGCCCAAGCAAAAGTTTGCTGCAGAGGTGGGTTCCTCATAGAGAACCTCTGCTAGGGCAGTGTATAAGGGAAATGTGGGGTGGAAGGCCCTACACAGAGTCCCTGCTGAGGTACCACCTAGTAGATCTGTCAGAAGAGGGCCACCATCCTCTAGATCCCAGAATGGTAGATCCACTAACAGTTTGCACTGTGTCTGGCAAAGCCACAGACACTCAACGCCAGCCAGTGAAATGAGCAGGTGGGAGGCTATAACCTGCAAAGCCACAGGGGTGGATCTGCCCAAGTCCATGGGAACCCACCTCTTGCATCCGTGTGACCTGAATATGAGATGTGGAGTCAAAGGAGACCATTTTGGAGCTTTAAGCTTTGATTGCCTTGCTGGATTTTGGAATTGCATAGGGCCTGTAGCTGCTTCATTTTGGCCAATTTCTCCCATTTGGAATGGCTCTATTACTCAATGCCTATACCCTCATTGTATCTAGGAAGCAACTAAATTGCTTTTGATTTTCCAGGCTCATAGGTGGAAGAGACTTGTGTCATCTCAGCTGAGACTTTAGACTGTGGACTTTTGGGTTAATGCTATTATGAGTTAACACTTTGCAAGATTGTTGAGAAGGCATGATAGGTTTTGAAATGTGAGGACATTAGATTTTGGAGGGGCCAGAGGCAGAATAATATGGTTTGACTCTGTCCCCACCCAGCTCTCATCTTGAATTCCTACATGTTGTGGGAGAGACCCATTGGAAGGTAATTGAATCATGGGGGCAAGTCTTTCCTTTGCTGTTCTTATGATAGTGAGTAAGTCTCATGAGATCTGATGGTTTTAAGAAGGGGAGATTCCCTGCACAAGCTCTCTTCCCTTCTCTGCTGCCATGTGAAACATGTCTTTCACCTTCCATCATGATTGTGGGGCCTCCCCAGCCACGTGGGACTGTAAACCAATAAACCTCTTTCTTTTATAAATTGCCCAGTCTTGGATATGTCTTTATCAACAGTGTGAAAATGGACTAATTCAAGGAGGTTCTATTTGGGTGTATTTCAAGTTTTTATTTTTTAAGGTTTAGAATTCCTTTAGCCATTTCTTGTAGTGCTGGTTTAGTAGTAGCAAATTCTCTCAGCTTTTGCTTGTCTGAAAGACTTTATTTCATCTTCATTTATGAAGCTTAGTAGTACTGCTAGATACAATAATCTTGGCTGACAATTGTTTTGTTTAAGGAGGATAAAGATAGAACCCTAATTTCTTCTGGCGTCTAAGGTTTCCTTTCAGAAATCAACTGTTAATCTGATAGGTTTTTCTGTATAAATTAACCTGATGCTTTAGTCTCACAGCTCTTAAGATTCTCTCCTTTGTCCTGACTTTAGATAACCTGATGACTATGTGCCGAGGTGATATAGTTAAGCTTTGTATCACCACCAAAATCTCATCTTGGATTATAATTTCCATAATCCCCACATGTCAAGAGACAGACTAAGTGGAGGGCAATTGGATCATGGGGGTGGTTTTCTCAAGGCTGTTCTCATGATAGGGAGTGAGTTCTCAGGAGATCTGATGGTTTTATAAGGGCCTCTTCCCCCTTCACTTGGCATTTCTCCTTCCTCCCACCTTGTGAAGAAAGTGCCTTGCTTCCCCCTCACATTCCACCATGATTCTAAATTTCCCAAGGCTGCCTCAGTCATGCTGAACTGCACATCAATTAAACCTCTTTCCTTTATAAATTACCCAGTCTCAGGCAGTTCTTTAAGGTAGTATGAAAATGGAGCAATACACTAGATCTTTCTGTGATTAATTTCTTAGGAGTTATTTGAGCTTCTCGTATTTGGATGTGTAGATCTCTAGCAGGGCCAGGGATGCTTTCCTCAATCATTTCCTCAAATAAGTTTTTCAAACATTAAGATTTCTCTTCTTCCTCAGGAACACCAATTATTCTTAGGTTTGGCCATTTAAGATAATCACAGACAGGATGTGGTGGCCCATGCCTATATTCCTAACATTTTGGGAGACCAAAGCAGGCAGATCACCTGAGGTTAGGAGTTTGAGACCAGCCTAGCCAACATGGTGAAACCCTATCTCTACTAAAAATACAAAAAAATTAGCTGTGCATAGTGGCAGGTGCCTGTAATTGCAGCTACTCAGGAGGCTGAGTCAGGAGAATTGCTTGAATCTGGGAGGCAGAGGTTGCAGTGAGCCAAGATTGTGCCACTGCACTCCAGCCTGGAAAACAAGAGTGAAACTTCATCTCAAAAAAAAAAAAAAAAAGATAATCACAAATTTCTGGTGGGACTTTATTTTTTAAATTCTTTATTTTTTTTGTCTTTGTCTGATTGGGTTAATTTGAAAGCCTCATCTTTGAGCTCTGAAGTTCTTTCCTCTACTTGTTCTCATCCATTGTTAAAACTTTACAGTGCAGTTTGTATTTCCCTATGTGTGTCTTTCATTTCCAGAAGCTGTGATTTTTTTAATGATATCTATATATGTAGAAAATTTTTCATCTATATTCTCTATTTCCATTTCTCTAAGTTGGTTTTCAGCTTTCTGTGGCATCTCCTTGAGTAGCTTAATAATAAACCTAAATTCTTTATCTGCAATTCAGAGATTTCTTTGTGATTTGGATCCATTGCTGGGGAGCTAATGTGATCTTTTGGGGGTGTTATAGAACCCTTTTTTTCATGTTACTAGAATTACTTTTCTGTTTTCTTCTCATTTGGGCAGACTATTTCCTAAAATTGTTCTTGAATTCATGTTTGATTGTTCTGTGGTATTTTTAATTTAAATTTCTTTTTTTCCCTCATAAAGATCAGACTTTAATGTTTATTTTTGCCTAATTTTTTATTTGGTGCTTGTAGGGGTGAAGACTCTTTATGAGATTCTTTGTTATAGAAAGTCTTTGTGCACTCACTTTCCCCAAAGCTGATTGTAGCAGTTATAGTTTTGGTGTGTGGGTGAGTTCACTGTCTCTTATGGATTTGGAATGTCAGGGATCTCTTGAAGTTTTTCTCATTTTCTCGTGGTGTACAACTTATTTATTTATTAATTTTTTCCAAATGTTTCATTTACTCAGTTTATAATTCAGATGTCAGGTCAATAGGGAAAGTATCTCTGATTAGGCACTGGATGTGGCTAAGGTGGGTTAGTAGATGTAATACCCAATGGTGGACCAAGGTCTCAGCCTTGATGAGAGCAACTAGGGGAACTCTTAATTAGATGTAGTGAAGTTTTATCAGGATGAAGAGTAGGAGCTACTTTAGCTACTTTAGGTCCTCTGTCAGGTCAGTAGGAAAGCTATTCACCTCATAGCCTCACTCCTATCCTAGTGTTTCAGCTATTCAGATCAAAGAGGCACCTCTTTTCATATATATATACACACACATATATATATGTGTGTATACACACACACACACACACACACACACACACACACACATGTTGCAGGTATAGAGAAATTTTGACTCTGCCTGTCTTGCAGGCCTGAATCTGGGGTGTGATTCTCCCATAGGGCTACAGTCACCCTGGATGGTTCCAGAAAGGCTGTCTATAGGTGCCTCCACACTGCGTTCCAGTGGGGGTAAGCTTCAGCTGTGTCTGCAGTGGAGTACTCAAGGAAACAAGGACCCCTTCTCTAAGGCTCTTCATGATCATAGAGGCTGCCTGCCTCTTGAGTTATAGGTGTACACTTTCTCTACTGCACTCAGCACTGCAATTGTGTCTCTGCTGTGGGAAACTACCCACCGGTGGAAAGACCTGGAACTCAAGTCCTGCTGTTCAGATTCTTTTGTATCATAGGATGATCCATTGATGTCACGCTCTCCCTTTTCCCCTAGGGATGGGGCTTCCTGGAAGCTGGATTGCAGTGATTGTTATTGCTCTTCTGGTTGAGCCACCCAGCGGGGGTACCAGCCTCTGAGCTGGTGCTGAGAAATGTCGGCAAAGTATCTTGTGATGTGATCAGTCTTCAGGTCTCGCAACCATGGATACCAGCACCTGCTCTGGTGGAGGTGGCAAGGGAGTGATATAGACTTTGTGAGCATCCCGGGTTGTAGATAGCTTTAGTGTGCCAGCTCTCTGTAATTTTGGTTGTACTAGCAGTGAAGTTGTCATGCGAACACACTCAGTATCTCCGGTTAACCAGGATGTTGCAGGAAATGGAATTAGGTATTGTCTTCCCCTTTCTGGGATCAGCGTTATTCTGACAAGAGTCGCAGTAGTGACCTGAGTTGCTTCACCTCCAGTCAGGAGGTGGTGCTTTCAAGAGAGCACCAGCTGCAGTATTACCAGCGGGATTTGAGCTTGCCTTGTGTTGGCCTGGTGAAGTATTCTCATTTATCAGGCGATGGGCAGGGCCATAAAACTCCAAAGAGTTTTTCCTTTGTGTTCAGCTGTCAGGGCAATTATGTTGGGGCAGGATTAGGAAGGTCTAAGCTCAGAATCTCCTGGGTGGGGCTTGACATGGCCACTGTGGGGAAGTGGGGAGTAGTTCTCAGGCCAATGAGGTTATATTCCAGTGGGGATTATGACTGCTTCTGCTGTGCAGTATAGTTCACAAGGGATGTGGGGATAGCTGGTAGTGAAAAGCCTCACCCAGCTCCCACGCAGTTGGCGAGGCCAGTCTCACTCCCACAGTTTCCTGCTAAAAGCATTGAGTTTAGATCCAGACAGCCTGTGTGTGAAACTCAGACCTGCACCAGGCCATAAGCTTCCCCACTAAGAAAGCAAGCAGAGCTTTCAGGCTACATTCCTGCCCATCTGCCCACAGTGTCATCAGCTACTGTGCTGCTCATATCTGCAGCAATTCCTGCTCATCCCCCAGATTCTGCTCAAGAAAATTCGTGCCCACTTGAAATTGTCACAAAATTCAGTTGGAAGCTTCTTTCACCCTGCAACCCCTGCCTAATTCCATTGGCTGCTTTCCCTAAGGTCCCCTGAGAGATATAGTCAGGGATGGCTTTCCTGGGCTCAAGCTGGTGAGTGCAAGTGCACATAAGACTGTTTTCACTACTGCTTCTACTTATAGTTTGCATGACTACCTAAATCTATTCCAGCTCTAGGCAAAATTAAGTCCTTCTATGATCCGGATTTTCAGATTCCCTAATAAGGATGGGTGTTTAGAGGCAGGTTTTCTCCCTCTCACAATTTGGAAACTCAGTTTTTTGCCTGTGTTGTGAAGTTTGCAGCAGTGTGCTGTTTCTTTCAAAGGATCTGTGAATTCTTTTGGTTTTGCTGGTATGTTTTTTGTGGTGGTTCTTGGAACACAAGTTCAGTGTGAGTCTCCACACACTGTTCTGTTCTTCCAAGTGGGAGATGCATGTCAACCCTGCCTCTTATCTGCCATCTTCCTGAAGTCAGCAGTTTGAGACATTTAATCAGTCCATATTTGGTAAGCACCACACACAGCACACGGCTGTGTGTGGAAAGCCACAAATAAGGATGCGATTGAATCCAATATGAATTTGTTGATCATCTATTACTTTCTAGGTTTTATGGAATAAGTTCAAGTATACCAATTAAAAGATAAATTGGCAGGTGATTTAAAGAGCATGAATCAACTATACACTGTCTACAAGAAATTCACTTCAAATATCATATAGGTGAGTTGAAAGAAAAAGAATGGAAGCCGGGCGCGGTGGCTCAAGCCTGTAATCCCAGCACTTTGGGAGGCCGAGACAGGCGGAACACGAGGTCAGGAGATCGAGACCATCCTGGCTAATACGGTGAAACCCCGTCTCTACTAAAAAATACAAAACCTAGCCGGGCGAGGTGGCGGGCGCCTGTAGTCCCAGCTACTTGAGAGGCTGAGGCAGGAGAATGGCGTAAACCCGGGGGGCGGAGCTTGCAGTGAGCTGAGATCCGGCCACTGCACTCCAGCCTGGGCAACAGAGCGAGACTCTGTCCCCACCCCCCCCCAAAAAAAGAGAAAGAATGGAAAAAAACATACTATGCAAACATTAATCTAAGGAATGCATAAGTGCCTATGTTAATACCATCCAAAGTAGATTTCAAAACAATTACTACAGACAGAGAGGGATATTATATGCTGAAAAAAGGATCAGTCCACAAAGAATATATGACTGTAGCAGGACAAGCCGCAGACAAAACCCCTCAGACACCGAGTTAAAAAAGCAAGCGGTTTATTCATCCGGGTGCATCAGCAAGACTCCTGTTTCAAGAGCCGAGCTCCCCGAGTGAACAATTCCTGTCCCTTTTAAGGGCTCACAACTCTAAGGGGATCTGCTTGAGAGGGTCGTGATCAATTGAGCGAGCAGCGGGTACGTGACTGAGGGCTACATGCACTGGTAATTAGATTGGAACAAAACAAGACAGGGATTTTCACACTGCCTTTCTATACAATGTCTGTAATCTATAGATAACATAACCGACTAGGTCAGGGGTTGATCTTTAACTACCAGGCCCAGGGTGTGGCACCAGGCTGTCTGCTTGTGGATTTCATTTCTGCTTTTTAGTTTTTTTACTTCTTTTTGCTTTGGAGGCAGAAATTGGGCCTAAGACAATATGAGGGGTAGTCTCCTCCCTTATGACAATCATAAATGCTGCAATATATGTGATGCAAAAATCAAAAGGACTGAAAGGATAAATAGATAAAGCTACAATTATAGCTGAGGACTTCAACACCCCTCTCTCAGTGATAGATAAATAGACAAAAATAGTTAGCAAGGATATAGAAATCAACACCACCATTTACCAACAAGAGCTAATCAACATTTTTAGAACTCTCTATCCAATAATAGTGGAACACTCATTCTTTTCAAGTAACCATAGAGTGTATAACAATAGAGACGATGTCCTGGGGCATAAAATAAATTCTTGCATATTAAAAAGAATTGTAATCATACAGATTGGATCCTCTAACTCCAACTAAATCAAATTAGGAAGAAAAAAATAGAAAGCATAGAGAAAAATCTACAAACATTTGGAAGCTACAAACACACTTCAAAATAATCCATGGGTCAAAGAGGAACTCTCAAGAGAAAAAAAAATACATTGTACTGTGTGAAATTAAAATCATACCAAAATTTGTGTGACACAACTAAACAGTACTGAGAGGGAAATTTATAGCACTAGATGCATACATTTGAAAAAGTTTCAAATCAATAATCTAAACTTCCACTTAAAGAACCTAGGAAAAGAGCAAAAATAAAAACAGAAGTCAATTTAATTGAAAATAGAAAAAAATACAATAGGGTATACTAATAAACCAAAGATCTGTTTCTCTGAAAAAGAAAAAAAAATACAGTTTATAGACCACTAGCAAGGTTGCCAAAGAAACAAAGAGATAATCAGAAGTTAACAGTATCAGGAATGAAGCAGGGTATATCATTATAAATCCCTTAGATATAAAAAATGATAATGAAGAAATATGATAGACAAGCCCACATGCATACATTTGACGACTTATAAATTAGATAAAATTGAGCTATCACAAGATCAGAAAACCAAACACTGCATATTCTCACTCATATGTGGGAGCTGAACAATGAGAACACATGGACACAGGGAGGGGAACATCACACACAGGGGTCTGTCGGCAGGTGGGGAGCTAAGGGAGGGGTGACATTAGGAGAAATACCTCGTTCAGGTGACTGGTTGATGGGTGCAGCAAACCACCAGGGGACGTGTATACCTGTGTAATAAAACTGTACATTCTGCACATGTAACCCAGAACTTAAAGTATGATTTAAAAAAAAAAAAAAAAAAGGAGGAAGAGCCAGCAGGACTCCAGGCCACACTTTCAAATCAACAAAAGTAGTGTTTAGTGTCTATGCTGACTTCTAACTTTATTTAAAGGATTCCACTGGAACAAAAAACAACAAAAACAACTACTAACTCTACTGTAACTCATATGATATGAGATAATTTGAATAGCCCTTATAACTATTAAGAAAATTGAATTGGTATTTTAAAACTCCCAAAATCAAAAACTACAGGCCCAGATATTTTCACTGGAGAATTCAAGCAAACAAATCAGAATTAATACCAATTCTATATAATGTGTTCAAGAAAATAAAAAAAAAGGACCTCTTTCCCAAGGAGAAAGACTACTTCCCAGTACTTTTTATGAAGTGGTGATTAACCTTCTATCAAAATCACAAAAAGAGATTGCAACAAAAGAAAATAGCAGCTATTTCTCATAAATACAGATGTAAAAATTCTTAACAAAAGCTTAGAAAATAGAATTAAGCAATGTAAAAAAAGAAGAAAATATCATGACCAAATGGAGTTTATTCTAGAGGTGCAAATTGGTACAGCATTTGAGAATCAATGAATAAAACTTACTTTAGTAACAGGCTAAAGAAAAAAAATTACATAATCATATGAATCAATGCAGGAAGCAATTGATAAAACCCAGAATACACTTATTTTGTTTTGTGCTCTCTGAACTTTCAGGATCTATATTTTAGTGTCTGTCATAAATTTTGGAAAATTCTTGGCAACTATTATTACAAATATTCATTTGACTTTTTTTATATCTTTATTCTCCTTCTGCTATTTTAATAATGCATGTTACACCTTTTGAAATTGTCCCACAATTCTTTTTTTTTTTTATACTTTAAGTTCTAGGGTACATGTGCATAACGTGCAGGTTTGTTACATATGTATACTTGTGCCATGTTGGTGTGCTGCACCCATCAACTCGTCAGCACCCATCAACTCGTCATTTACATCAGGTATAACTCCCAATGCAATCCCTCCCCTCTCCCCCCTCCCCATGAGAGGCCCTGGTGTGTGATATTCCCCTTCCCGAGTCCAAGTGATCTCGTTGTTCAGTTCCCACCTCTGAGTGAGAACATGCGGTGTTTAGTTTTCTGTTCTTGCGATAGTTTGCTGAGAATGATGGTTTCCAGCTGCATCCATGTCCCTACAAAGGACACAAACTCATCCTTTTTTACGGCTGCATAGTATTCCATGGTGTATATGTGCCACATTTTCTTAATCCAGTCTGTCACTGATGGACATTTGGGTTGATTCCAAGTCTTTGCTATTGTGAATAGTGCCGCAATAATGTCTGTTCTTTTTATTTATCCCATTCTTTTTTCGCTTTGTATTTTAGCTTGGAAAATTTACATTGACATATCTTCAAGTTCAATTTTCTTTCTTCAGCTGTGAGCAGTCCACTCTTGAGACCTTTGGAACATTCTTCATTTTTCTTAGAGTGTCTTGAATTTGTAGCACTTCCTTGGTTCCTTTTTCATATTTCTGTCTCTCTGCTTACATTCCCCATGTGTTCTTGCCAGTTGTCTACCTTTCTCATTTGATCTGCATTTTTTCTTTGATCTCTTAACATATTAATCACAGTATTTTAAAACCCTAGTTTGGTAATTCCAACATTTCTGCCATATCTGAGTCTTCTTTTGTTACTGCTTTGTTTGTGTAGACTGTGTTTTTCTTGCCTTTTATCACGCTTGAAATGTTTTGTTGAAAGTTGGACATCATGGACTGAGTAATAGGACCTAAGTTAAACAGGTCTTTAGTGTGACGTTTTATGTTAATCTGCCTAGGAGTTTATCTGTGTTTCATGTTTGCCATACTGTAGGTGCCCAAAGTTTCAAATCTCTCTACCGTTCTTGATTTTTGTCTCCCTTCTTGATTTTGGATTTTCCTAAAAAGTCCTTCTTAAACAGAGAGTGATCCTTGCAGTCCTTTCATCTCTAATTCACTATTATTATACTGGAGCCTTGTTGATGTGGTTGGAAAGTATGTGAGAGAAGGGTAAACATTCTACATTTCTGTGACTTAATCTCAGTCTTTAGCCAGAGGAAGGCTGGCCCTCATTAATAGTAGGGTCATGCTGGATAGCAGCTGGCTTAGAGTGGGGAAATGACACGATTACAAAAATCACAAGAGTAGATGACAGGGAAGCAAGAAAATGATAGCAGGGACGAAGATTAGAACGTGTTGTAGATGGGAGGAACGGGGTTTGTTGAAGGAGGATGGGGGCTTGGTGGTCTGTAAATGACATTGCTGATCTCCATACCGAATGACAAAGTGAGTTGACTGTGTTAGAATAAACAGGGTGTTGAGGAGCAGTGAAATCCTTAAGGGAGGTGATAATAGATAAAGCAAAGATGGAGTGCTTAGCATAGACGTTGAGAATATTAAGAAGGGTGTTTATCATAGAAAAATTATTTCATAGGACTTATGTAATTTGTAAGAAAGGGAAATTTGGAACAGGAGAGAGGAAGTATATATAGTTATTTATGGCTATCAACAAGTAGGAGATCACTGGATGAGTTTATACCTTAGGCAAGATAGCAAAATAAATAAGACAGATTTCCCAAATCCTAACCTTGAAAAGCTAAAGGGAAATAACATAAACAGTCATTTACTATAAAAATGCTCCACAGGGATTCATTTACTGTCCCGTGCATGCAGCACTTGTGCATAATATGCCTGCATGATCTTCAAAATCAGGAGGTTCTTTGCTGATGGGTTATAATTCCTTTCTGTGGTATGCTAGTGAGTTGGAAGGGCCCACATGTTGTCATGGGAATGGTGGGATGTTTTTATTTTGACATACAAGGAGGTTATATTGCTGGGGTTATACCTTCAGGTTATCCACAATGAACTCCTTCTAAGATGTGAAACTATTCTTGATACCAAGCCAGAAACCACCTTTGGCAGTAGTACAATAAGGTTTTGAATACTGAACTACCTCAAGGCCTTTTGGAAGCAGCCTGAGTATAAATCCTATAAATAAATTAATTTACTGAATAGTGGATAGTTTGTGGTTTCATTGCTCTTATTTCCATTCCCAAGTTTTAAAAAAAAGGTCTGTCTCAAAAAGAAATTAAGGTGTATTATTATGTTACCAGATCAAGATTCTATGTCAACTAGGTCTAGGTTGGAATTCTTGGTAATAAGCCTTAAGCAGGGAGGGGAAAATCACTTCTGCCAGCAACTAACTTAGGAGTGGATGGATTCCATTTGTCTTACAACCCATTGGAGGCTTATCTTAGTGTGGACAACATAGTTCCTGTGTGATCAGTTTCCAAAGTCTTTGTGCTTGGCAACCTGAAAACTTCAACTTCGGTCAGAATCTAGCATTTTTGGAGAGAAAACAAGGCCAGATACCTTAATCTGAGGTTCAGCCTCATTGAATGAGCATGTGGTCTAGTAAGTTAAATAATCTATTTCTGAACAAGCTATTTCCCCCATTTTTTTTTTATTCTGAAGACAAAATAAAGATTGCTTTGCATGTAACTGTTCAGAATACAGAAGCATGCAAAGGAAATGTGCTAGCCTTAAGAGAAAGGGCAGGTCACAAATAAAAAGCCAGTAGCAAGTATCCCATCAATGCTGTGTGATTAAAATAAAATCTAACATGTAGGTGAGGTATAATTAGTTTTATCCATCTTAGAGTTAATCTGGTGTTTTATGTGTCAGATTCAGACTGACTCCTGCATTTACAATCAATATCATATTTCTTCCAAAAAGGTCACCTAGCTATTAATACATGGCAGATTTGATTTGACTCTATCCAATAGTTTACATATTTGACATATGTAATTTCTAGTAAGTGTCCATTAAAATGCCATTTGTCTCTCTCCTTCTGCTGTCTGGAATATAGATGCACATGAATGAAAGCAGCTATCTTGGACAACAGGTTGCCTTGGGAAGGGAGAACATGAATGGTGTAGCAATAATGTAGATGAAGCCTGGCTTTTTGACACTGAACAGTGCTGTTCCAGTCCTGTGTTATTTATCCTCCAAATAAGTGGAAAAATAAAATTATTTAAGCTACTGTTATCTGTTTAAGGTTAAATTAATATTTTATTTATACTCTGTTAGGAAGTACTGTTTATAGAGTTTTCTACCTTCTGAGGTGCCCACTTTATGCACTTTTTTCCCGACAAACTATAAAATGCAGGATGCTTTGAATGAAACCTTCTCTCAACACTTTTCTGTCAGTGACAGTTCCAAACATTCTCTCCTTTAGAATCTTTCAGGAGGTTTAAGCGTCAGTCTCTGTGAGGCTCAAATTCTAAGAGAAACTATGTACAGATCCACAATGAACTTGAGATTATGGACCTCCACATATGGCTTGCATAGTAGAGGCCAGTCCCATTGCCCATTTCTCCTCCAATGAGGAGGCAATCAGATACCTCTTAAGCATTCCTTCTTGACTGAAAAACCAAACAAAGAAAGCTTCTCTTATTCTCCTCCTTATCAATTTCCAGACCTTTATTTGAACTGGAGCTGGATAATAACATAAGAGTAGCAGAAATGGTGTTCCCATCTCTCAGCAAATGTTGCCAGGGACTATGTCCAGAATGGTATTTCTTAGATTGTCTTCCAGGGTTTTTATAATTTGAGGTTTTACTTTTAAGTCTTTAATCCATCTTCAGTCGATTTTTTTATATGGTGTAAGGAGGGAGTCCAGATTCAATCTTCTGCATATGACTAGCCCAGTTATCCCAACACTATTTATTGAATAGGGAGTCCTTTCCCCATTGCTTCTTTTTGTCAACCTTGATGAAGACCACCTGGTTGTAGGTGTGTAGCTTTATTTCTGGGTTCTCTATTCTCTTTTATTGGTCCATGCATCTTTTTTTGTACAGTACCATGCTGTTACAGTGAATGTAGCCTTATAACATAGTTTGAAATTGGCTAGTGTGATGCCTCTGGCTTTGTTCTTTTTGTTTAGGATTGCCTTGCCTATTGGGGCTCTTTTTTTTTGTTCCATAGGAATTGGAAAATAGTTTTTTTTTTTTTCTTTTCTAATTCTGTGAAGAATGTCATTGGTAGTTTGATAGAAATAACATTAAATCTGTAAATTACTTTGGGCCTATGTTGATTATCACAATATTGATTCTTACTATTCATGAGCATGGAATGTTCTTCCATTTGTTTACATCATCTCTGATTTTCTTGAACAGTGTTTTGTAATTTTCATTGTAGAGATTTTTCACCTCTCTGGTTAGCTGTATCCCTAAGCATTTTATTCTTTTTATGGCTATTGTGAGTGGAATTGCATTCCTGATTTGGTTCTCAGCTTGAAAGTTGTTGGTATATAGAAATGCTACCAATTTTTGTACATTGATTTTGTATCCTGACACTTTGCTGAAATTGTTTATCAGATAAAGGAGCTATTGGGTGGAGACTATGGTGTTTTCTAAGTATAGAATCATATTATTTGCAAATAGAAATATTTTCACTTCCTTTCTTGCTATTTGGATGATTTTTTTTCTCTTGATTTCTTTGGTTAGGACTTTCAGTACTATATTGAATAGCAGTGGTGACAGTGGGTATCCCTGCCTTGTTCCGGTTCTCAAGGGGAATGCTTCTAGCATTTGCCCATTTGGCATGATTTTGGCTGTGGATTTGTCATAGATGGCTCTCATATTTTGAAGTATGTTCCCTCAGTTACTAGTTTTTTGAAGGTTTTTAACATAAAGAGATGTTGAATTTTATTGAAAGCCTTTTCTGTATCCATTGAGATGATCATGTAATTTTGGTTTTAGTTTTATGTGGCAAATCACATTTATTGATTTGCATATTTTGAACCAATCATACATCCCACAAATAAAATCTATTTGATCATGGTCAATTAGCTTTTTTATGTTCAGTCAGATTCAGTTTGCTAGTATTTTGTTGAGAATTTTGCATCAGTGTTCATCAAGAATATTGACCTGAGGTTTTTTTAATTATTATTATTGTTGGGTCTTTGTCAGGTTTTGATATCAGGGTGATGCTTGTCTCATAAAATGAGTTAGGGAGGAATCTCTTCTGCTTAATTTTTTGGAATAGATTCAGTAGGAATGGTACCAGCGCTTCTTTATACATCTGGTAGAATTCAGCTGTGAGTCCGTCTGGCCATGGGCTTTTTCTGACATAGGCATTTTGTTATTGATTCAGTTCTGAGCTCATTATTTGTCTGTTCAGGGACTCTATTTCTTCTTAGTTCAACCTTGAGAGGTTTTATTTTTCCAGGAATTTATCTATTTCTTCTAGGTTTACTTGTTTGTGTGCATAGAGGTGTTCATTGTAGTCTCTGAGAGTTTTTAAATTTCTGTGGGGTTGGTGGTAATATTTCCTTTGTCATTTCTGATTGTGTTTATTTGGATCTTCTCTTTTTTTTTTTCTTTATCATTCTCTCTAGCAGTTAAACAATGTTACTTATTCTTTCAAATAACCAACTCCTGGAGTTCTTGATCTTTGGTTTTATTTTTTGAATCTCAGCTTCCTTCAGCTCAGCTCTGATTTTATTTCTTGTTTCCTGCTAGCTTTGGGGTTGTTTTGCTTTAGTTCCTGTAGGTGTGATGTTAGGTTGTTAATGTGAGATCCTTCTAACTTTCTGATGTGGGTGTTTAGCACTATCAACTTCCCTCTAAAAGCTGCTTTAGCTGTTTCCCAAGATACTGGTATGTTGTATCTTTGTTCTCATTAGTTTCAAATAATTTCTCATTTCTGCCTTAATTTAATTGTTTAGCCAAAACCCATTCAGGAGCAAGTTGTTTAATTTCCATGTAACAGTATGGTTTTGAGGTATTTTCTTAGTATTGATTTCTATTTTTATTGTACTGTGATCTGAGAGCATGTTTAATATAATTTTTCAAAATTATAATTTGCTAAAATTTTTTTATGGCCAACTGCAGGGTCAATTTTAGAGTATATGCCATGTGCAGATGAGAAGAATGTATATTGTTTCTGAGTGAAGTGCTCTGTAGATGTCTGTTAGGACCATTTAGTAAAATGTTGAGTTCAGGCCTTAATATTTTCTTTAGTTTTCTGCCTTGATTATCTGTTTAATACTGTCAGTAGGGTATTAAAGTTTCCCACTATTGTTGTGTGGCTATCTAAGTCTCCTCATAGGTCTCCAATAACTTGCTTTATGAATCTGGGTGCTCCTATTTTGGATGCATGTATTTTAGAATAATTAGATCTTCTTGCTGAATTGAACCCTTTATCATTATGTAATGCCCTTTGTCTCTTTTGATCATTGTTGGTTTAAAGTTGGCTTTGTCTGAAATTGGAATAGCAACCCCTGATTTTTTTCTGTTTTCCGTTTGTTTGGTTGATTTTTTTCCATCCCTTTACTTTGAGCCTATAGGTGTCATTACATCTGAGATGGGTCTTTGTCAATAGCATACAGTTACGTCTAGTTTATTTATACAACTTACCACTCTATGGCTTTTAATTGGGGCATTTAGCCTGTCTACATTTAAGATTAATATTGATTTATGCAGGTTTGATCCTGTCTTCATGTTGTGAGCTGGTTACAATGCAGATGTGATTGTGTGGTTGCTTTATAGTGTCCTTGGTCTATGTACTTAAGTGTGTTTTTGTGGTAGTCAGTAATGGTTTTCTTTTTCATATTTGGCACTCTTTTAAGGACCTCTTGCAAGGCAGGGCTGGTTGTAACAACTTCTCTTAGCATTTGCATGTCTGAAAAATATCTTATTTCTCCTTTTCTTATGAAGCTTAGTTTGGCTAGTTATGAAATTTTCTAGAATTTCTTCTCTTTAAAAATGCTAAATATAGGCCTACAATCTCATCTGGCGTATAGGGTTTCTGCTGAAAGGTCCACTGTTAGCCTGATGAGGTTTCCTTTGACCTGTCCCTTCTTCCTAGCTGCCTTTATCATTTTTTCCTTCATTTAAACTTTCAATAATCTAATTACTATGTGTCTTGGGGATGGTTATCTTATGTAGTACGTCACAGGGTTTTTCTGCATTTTCTGGATTTAAATGTTGGCCTCTCCTGTGACATTGGAGAAATTTTCATGAATGTTATCCTGAAATGTGTTTTCCAAGTTTCTTGCTTTCTCTCCCTCTCTTTCAGAGGCACCAATGGGTTGTAGATTTGGTCTCTTTACATAATCTCATAGTTCTCAGATGTTTTACTTATTCTTCTTTACTGCATTTTCTTTATTTTTGTCTGACTGAGATTTTGGACAACCAGTCTTTGAGCTCAAAGATGCTTTCCTCAGCCTGGTGGAATCTGCTGCTAACACTTGTGATTGTCTTCTGAAATTCTTGAAGTGAATTTTTCAGCTCTACCAGTTCAGTCTGATTTTTTCTTAAATGGCCATTTCATCCTTTATCTCCTGTATTGTGTAATTGTAATTCCTTGGATTCCTTGAATTGGGTTTCGACTTTCTCCTTACTGTCAATAATCTTTGTTTCTATCCATATTGTGAATTCTATTTTTGACATTTCAGCCATTGCAGTCTGGGTAAGAACCATTGCTGGAGATCTAGAGCCATTATTTGACTTAAAAAACACTCTGACTTTTTTAATTGCCAATGTTCTTCTGCTGGTTTCACTCATCTTTCTGGGCTGATGTTCCTTCACCTTCAGTTTTTAAGGTTGTTGTCCTTAGAATGGTTTTGATGGTTTTGTGTTGTTGTTGTTTTCTTTTTCTTTTCTTTTCTTTTTTTTCTGCTTTTATATTCATTTAATCCCTTGGGTGTCTATTCCTGTGGTGTAAGGTAGGTTCAGTCAACCAGCTTTGATTCCAGACTGCTGCTGGGTCTTGGAGGAGGACCCTCAATTACTGTATCTATACCCACAATTCCGTTTTGGGGTGTTCTGGTCCATGGTGCTCCCTTAGGCAGGGGCCACATTTGGCAGATATGCCTTATCCTTACTTGGTCTGCCCTAATCTGCTGTCCACATCCTTCCCAGGGAAGCATAGGGTTGTGCCTGCCTGCAGAGTTTAGGCAGAAGTAGGATCACTGGGCTAGAAGCACTAGCAATGTGACCCATCTGGCTATAGGAGGTGGGAATAGTGAAGTTTCCTGCCCTGCCATCTGGTGCTTCCAGTGCAAAAGGAGGCTGTGTACCTTGACAAATTCAGGTAGAAATAATACTGCTCGGCTGGAAGCTCTAGCAAGCATAACCTTCCTGGCTACCAGAGGCAGGGGTGGATGACCTCACCCACCCTGCCATTTGGCTGTTTCCTGGAACAACAGAAGGCTGCACCCTCTGGCTGAGTTCACAGAAGCAGGACCACTGGGCCAGAAGCTCTGGCAGGTGTTGCCTGCTACCAGTATTAAGGGAGGATGGGGTCACACATCCTGCCTTTTGGGTGCTCCCTAGGACAACAGAAGGCTGCAGCTGCTGGCTGAGTAAGCAAAAGTGGTACTGCTGAGCCAGGAGCTGGCACAGAGCCTTGTCTGGCAAGGGGGGTGGAGCAATCTTACTGCTCCCAAGCACTGTGACTGTGGCCTCTCTTTGGGATGGCATCAGTGCTGGTCTGCTCCAGAGCCCAAGGCTTGTAGAAGTCCCCTTGGAATCATGACTTGCACCTGCAAAACATCCAGGTGGCCATCTGCCTCAGCCTACAAGTGCAGTGGGGCAGGATGGGAAGGGGGTTCCAGGAGGATTCTTCCATTCCCAGTTTTGCATAGTTCCTTGTAGAGAGTGTGAATCCCCCAGGGGGCGCTCATTCACTCATCCTTTTCCAAGTTGGAGAGATTCTCCTGTCTCCACACTGAGTCAGACACGCTGGTGCCCGGCTTCACTCCTCTCTGCTCTCTGTGTTTCCCTCCTGCCTTAATGGATCCCTACAAGGTTTCTCAGATGATTGGCCTGCAGGAGCAGTGCAGGGCCAATGTTCACTAGCCCTTTGTTTGCTCCCCATGAGAGCCATGCACATGAGCTGCTTCTAGTTTGTCAGCTTGGTCCTTAATAAGAATTTTGTCAATGATTCCCTTTTTTTTTTAGTTGATTGGGATAAATCACCTAACATTTTATGTGTTTCTTCTTCCTTCGTTATTAGACACATTATGTAAATTAGAACAAAACAGAAAATATTCTAATCTTATTTCTACATTGAATCATAATGGACCTCTTTTATAACCCTATTATGATTTAAATATGGAGTTAATGACAATAAACTTTTATAAAATTATTGAGGAGAATGTGAGGTTGCTAGCATGACAAAAGAATAATTTTAATTATGAATGAAACAAGAAAAAATTATCAATTTAATAAGCATATCAAATCACACTGTCAGTTTTCTCTATGAATTCTGTGCTGACAGCATTATGGGAGAGGATAAAGGTCAGTAATCAACTAACAAAAACAGGCATCATTAATGAATTAGAGATTATACATGCTCATGAGAGAAAAGCAGTCTTTATCATTCTAAGGGACAGCTGTGGTGGAAGACTGTGCATAGATGGCCTTCTTTGTCTGGACTCCTTGTATTCCAATATAGGAGCAATGGGCACTCAGATGAACTCCTTGCAACAGGCAAAGGACCCAATCATTCATTGTATCACAGGACAAAACTAGATTTAGGTGGGCTTATCCAAATGTGACACTTTATTAGAATGTGAGTTGTACTATTTATATTTCAAACCTTTCCAAACCAATTAAGAGCCATGTAAACACCTGCCCAAAATGAACAATTGTTACTTGCAATGATTGCTCATAATCCTCTCTATTCCTGATCTGTGCCCTCATCCCCGGCTCTCAACCATGGCATCAAACATCCTCTGAACCTCTACATTGTCCCCAGAGACCCTGACTCGATTTACTTCTCATGCTGTATTAAATATGTTATTTTAGCCTGGACTACATGGAACCTGAACCAAGGCTTTGGCCAGTTGATTGTGCCCTGGACAGGCTAATTTACTCTCGCCTTTACTTCCAAGTCTCTGACACCACACATGCCAAAATCCAACTGCCTCGGGATTTCCCTGAAGGCAGTCACTATTGTAGCTCAAGGACAACCAAACTTCAACTATTTAGCATATTTTATACAGTTTTCTAATGCATCTTTTGTAAGAGAAGATCTTTTTTTTTTTAAACACTGTACACTTAGGTTACACTACATTTATTTATTTATTTATTTATTTATTTTTATTATACTTTAAGTTCTGGGGTACATGTGCAGAACATGCAGGTTCGTTATATAGGTATGTACATGCCATGGTTGTTTGCTGCACCCATCAACCCGTCATCTACATTAGGTATTTCTCCTAATGCTATCCCTCTCCTAGCCCACCACCTCCTGACAGGCCCTGGTGTGTGATGTTACCCTCTCTGTGTCCATGTGTTGTCATTGTTCAACTCTCAGTTATGAGTGAGGACATGCGATTTTGGTTTTCTGTTCCTGGGTTAGTTTACTGAGAATAATGGTTTCTAGTATCATCCATCTTCCTTTATTTATTTATTTTTATTATACTTTAAGTTCTGGGGTACATGTGCAGAACATGCAGGTTCGTTATATAGGTATGTACATGCCATGGTTGTTTGCTGCACCCATCAACCCGTCATCTACATTAGGTATTTCTCCTAATGCTATCCCTCTCCTAGCCCACCACCTCCTGACAGGCCCTGGTGTGTGATGTTACCCTCTCTGTGTCCATGTGTTGTCATTGTTCAACTCTCAGTTATGAGTGAGGACATGCGATTTTTGGTTTTCTGTTCCTGGGTTAGTTTACTGAGAATAATGGTTTCTAGTATCATCCATCTTCCTGCAAAGGACATGAACCTATTCTTTTGTATGGCTGCATAGTATTCCATGGTGTATATGTGTCACATTTTCTTTATCCAGTCTATCATTGATGGGCATTTGGGTTGGTTCCAAGTCTTTGCTATTGTGAACAGTGCCACAATAAATATATGTGTGCATGTGTCTTTATAGTAGAATGATTTATAATCCTTTGGGTATATATCAAGTAATGCGATTGCTGGGTCAAATGGTATTTCTAGTTCTAGATCCTTGAGGAATCTCCACACTGTCTTCCACAATGGTTTAACTAATTTACACTCCCACCAACAGTGTAATAGCATTACTGTCTTTCCATATCTCCAGCATCTGTTGCTTCCTGAATTTTTAATGATCGCCATTCTAACTGGCATGAGATGGTATCTCATTGTAGTTTTGATTTGCATTTCTCTAATGGCCAGTGATGATGAGCATTTTTCATGTTTGTTGGCTGCATAAATGTCTTCTTTTGAGAAGTATCTGTTCATATCTTTTGCCCACTTTTTGATGGGCTTGTTTGTTTTTTTCTTGTAAATTTGTTTAAGTTCTTTGTAGATTCTGGATATTAGTCCTTTGTCAGATGGATAGATTGCAAAATATTTCCCCCATTCTGTAGGTTGCCTCTTCACTCTGCTGATAGTTTCTTTTGCTGTGCAGAAGCTCTTTAGTTTAATCAGATCCATTTATCAATTTTGGCTTTTGTTGCCATTGTTTTTGGTGTTTTAGTCATGAAGTCTTTGCCCATGCTTATGTCCTAAATGGTATTGCATAGGTTTTCTTCTAGGGTTTCTATGGTTTTAGGTTTTACATTTAAGTCTTTCATCCATCTTGAGTTAATTTCTGTATAAGGTGTAAGGAAGGGATCCAGTTTCAGCTTTCTACATATGGCTAGCCTGTTTTCCTAACACCATTTATTAAATAGGGAATTCTTTCCCAATTTCTTGTTTTTGTCAAGTTTGTGAAAGATCAGATGGTTGTAGATGTATAGCATTATTTCTGAGGCCTCTGTTCTGTTCCACTGTTCTATATATCTGTTTTGCTACCAGTACCATGCTGTTTTTGCTACTGTAGCTTTGTAGTATAATTTGAAGTCAGGTAGCACAATGCCTCTAGTGTTGTTCTTTTTGCTTAGGATTGTCTTGGCTATGCGGGCTCTTTTTTGGTTCCACATGAAATTTAAAGTAGCTTTTTCCAATTCTGTGAAGAAAGTCAATGGTAGCTTGATGGGGATACATCTTTCTTAAGGTTTCTGAGATTATATCCTCATTTCTATGTGTGTGTTTTAAACACACTGACATACACATATATAAATATTTTGTGTCCTATAAATCAAAGGAAAATTTTAGCATCATAATTATAGATAATTATTTGGATTATTTATGTCATAATATGAGGCAATTATGACTTTCTGCATCATCCTAAAATAATCTAATCATAGCAGTCTAATAGATGACAACTTTCCATATCTGCATTTGAAAATTATATTAAAATTATATTCATATTTTATAAAACATGTACTCTCATTCCTGATGGTAAAATTAACAATATTAGGTAGGAGCAATATTTCTAATTTCTATTTGAGCTTTTTTTGATATAAACAGATAAAATATTCATGGTAGCCCTAGGTTTGGAAAGGAAGAATAAACCAGGTATTTCTTTCTTTTCAGTATTTGAGAATAAAATAGAGTATCAGAAAAAATATATCTTAAATCGTTAAACTGCCATTTATTTCAAATAATTTACATAAGATATTAACACTTAGCTCATATCCCAAATGGGCAGATTAAGAAAGGAATATCCAGTTCTTGTTTTAAACTGTGTTACCATTCAGTGGGGACACATATAAATGAATTGTGTAAGAACATAAATGACAAAGCATTGTGGCTGAATCTAACAACTCCAATAAACACATTACATATATGATGTACAATGACATTACTGGGTCCTAGGAAATTTATGCAGGATCACCTTCAAAATGAAATAAATAAATAAATAAATAAACTTGAATGTGAGGGTGAGGCATGGTAAATAAATGTCTGACCATAAAAAAGAGTGGAATGGTATGTATAAAATCAAGAAACAGAGTAGCTCATTACTTTAAAAAGTAATGAAACATAACAATCTTCGAAAAGTAAGAACAAATGTATAGTAGGAGATTCTGAAAGAAGGTTCCTGAATTTCAAGCCTAAAGTTAGGCTTTTAATTTTATTTTGAAAGTCACATGATTTCATTCTCATAGTATAAGCATGAACATGTAAGTTCATTCAACTTTAAATAGAAAGTCATACATTTAAAAGGTAACTGATGAAGGTAAAAATTGAGAGGAAGAGAAGGAGTTGCTGGCTTGCTTTTCTTATAGACAGTCCTTCAAAAAACCTAAATAAAAGTGTACACTGGCAAGAACCACTCTGACTTTCAACCAAGAGATGAACTCTTTGACATAGTCTCTTTATCTGTTAGAAGAGAAAATAGTTCTAATGTAATGAATTGATAATTTTTAAATAAACATCCCTAAAATACATGAATGTAGATAAATACTGGATATTTATTTTTCTTGTCTCCATATTCCCAAATAATTATTCATGTGTTGGTCTTCTTGGCTAGGCCATACATGCTTGGTGGCCAAAGTTTCTGTATTATTTAAGCATCTGAAGAGCAGTATAATATCTGCCACATAAGAACTTATTAAATATTAGTTGGATAATTCAGTGATTTATTTTGCACTAAAGTTAAAATTTCTTGAAAAACAATTTATGAATGATATACCAAAGAGCTATATTTCACAGAATCTACAGAAAATCTACATTCAACTTTTATCAATGTAGATATCAATTTTATGAAAAAAATATTTTTAGATTAGTATAAAACTACTGTCTATTTTACATGAGACTTCCAGGAAGGAGTTCACCAAAATAGGTATTTTCAGTGGTGAACACACAAAAATAATAGCCTTCAGGATCTCATAGTTGTTTTTATAATGTTGATCTTGCTCAAGAACACACATATACAAAGGCATATAATTATAGCATGAGCAGGGAGAGGTCTGTCAGAAATCTCAGTGCCTTACAAATAATCTAAAAGTAAGATATCATTGTGAAAGTAAGAATGAGTCACATATTTGCATAATTAAATGACATTTTTAGATATACTGTTTGTGTGAGATTTAGAAATATCAAGAAGATAAACACTTGAATATCCTTGTGATGAAAACAATTTAAACAAGTAACTAAAAACAGGAATAGGTATAAGCAGTACTCCTCTGTTTCAACTCCTGGAATTTTAGTTGGGAATCATACCCGTCTGTGACTTAATACAGTTCATGTGTAAATGTAAGAAATAAGTCTGATACTTATAACAATAAGTGGATAGAGGATAACTATGAGGCCTCTTTAAAAAGTTTGTGACTCAAGATGACAATTTAATATTCAAGAAATATGTATTCATTGCTTATTAAAGTACATGTAAAGTACTAATTTCTGGGCATATAATAGTGAATACAATAGCTAGCTAGGGTCCCTGCCATAATTTACCTCAGATTTTATGATCCATGGATTCAAGATCATTGAATAGGACCTTTTTATCGGTTAATTGCTATTAGAAAAGAACATGCAAAGATTTAAAAGAATGAGGGGAAAAGGACCAATGCCTCAGATGAAATGCAGACCATCTGGATTAAACGCTTTGATGGTAAACGTGATGATTGGGATACTAAAGAAGCCCAATAAATATCATTATTATTCTATCCCTGAGTTCAAATTTAATTGAAAGTTAAGACAAATAAGCAAGCAGATGAAAAACTCTAATATTAGCATTATTACTGGTAAAATATAATACAGGAAAACATTGCTTATATCTGTAATTTAATAATGTTATAACAGCAAAACAAAACAAAACACTAATGATCCACTTACAGTAATCTAACCTGGCTTTTACCTGGGACTGGGAGAATTCCTGGAATACAGGATGTTCAGTACTACAACTATATAAAAGAGAAAGAAATGAGAGACAATATTTGGCATGTTAATTATCCTGCATAAGAACTAGTTCTTACTTATAAAATAGAAACTATCTTATTGGGTTCTCAAAAATATTAAATTAGATAATGCATATAAAACAGTTAGCCAAATGCTGAAAACACTAGCACTTAATAAGTAATTGGTATTATTAAAGGCAGCAAATAATTTTACTTCAATTTTTGTTGATGTTCCTACTGTAAAATATGAGTCTTCAAGTTTCTGAAGGCAACATGAATGTATGAGGAATGTGTAAGAAAAGCTACAAATATGGATTCATTCATACATTAAAAACATTCATAAACTATTTATATATTCCAATCCCTTTTATTTTACTTGACATTGAAAATAACCAAAAAAGACAGAATCATGACCTTCAAAGAAATATTAGTCTAATGAGTCCTTAATTAATATAGGTTTAGTATCTTAAAAAGGAAAGAGGATTGCAGGAAAATCTGTGATATTAATTATAAATGTAACAGTTTGAACTAAGGAGAATGAACTAGATAAAGAAAGTAGCCAACAACCTTTAATATACCAATTGATAGTATAATAGAAGTTTAAAGTTTACAAAAGGAGTAGGAACTGCTTAAAGGTGAAGATAATACTATTAAAATGTGAATGCAAATTAAATTATCTTTATAAAGTGTTAATGCTACCTCTGTATCATTCACATTTGTGTGTTCACTTCTAAGTGTTCTAAGTTTAAAAAATGTTCTGTATATGAGTTAGAAAAGTGTCACCATCATGGAACATAGATCTCAACTAAGCCCTTTCATAATCATATGTGTGATGCTGGCCAAGCTGACTATGAAGAAGTTTTCTCTTACATAAAAGGAGAAAGGAAGGTACATCTAAGTTACAGAATTAGATTTTCAAGTCAGAGATATAACGTGTAATTCAATATTGTTTTACTTACTTTCACAGAGGAGGGATCTACTTCCCCATCCCAAAATTTGGTTCTACTGTGAAGACTGATGACATCACACATGCACAAAGAGGTTATGAAAAGGCATATGACTTACAAAATGAGCATTTCTGTGAACAGCCTGGCAGTTTCTCAATCAGGTCCAAAAATGAATGGAGGAGTGATTGGTCTGGGGTTTCCTGGTAGTTAGGGGGTGGGGCTAGAATGGGTTCCCACATGGTTAGGTATTGCAAGGTTTGAACTTCTCATTGGTGTGAAAGGAGGGAGCACCTAGGTTTTCTTATCAGCTTGCCCAGATGTAGGGTAGTGAGGGAAGAGGAAGTGACAGTACTTGAAAGCTGTCAACAGTCAAACATCAAAAATGGAGTCAAACTCTTTATTACGAATCTTCAGGCCAGAGACTTCTCTTCATCAGTGCCAAACCCAGCTACCCTCAGGATTTGTCTTCCTGAGGTGGTTCAAAATTCATTCATAAAGTGTTACTGAACCCCTACAGCCTTCAGCTATCTAATAATTATGTATTTACTTCATGCTTTTTATTCTAAAAATGGCAGTGCAGCTAATTTATTAAGCTATATATTTATGAGTCTTGTGATTGTATTTATGTGTTACACTAGAAAGTTTAAAACTATAAAATGTATACACAAATGCATAAAAATGGGTTAACTGTCTAAGTGCGGTGGCTCACACCTATAATCTTAGCAGTATGGGAGACTGAGACAGAAGGATCTTTTGAACCAGGGAGCTCAATATCAGCCTGGAAATATAGCAAGATTCCACCTCCCCAAAAATTTTTTTTTAAAGTAGTGGTGTGCATCTGTGGCCCCAGCTACTCAGGAGGCTGAGGTGGGGGAATTGCTTGAGCCTGGGAGGTTGAGGTTGCAGTGAGCCATGATCATACCCCTGCACTCCAGTCTGGGTGACAGAGTGAGATCCTGTTTCCAAAGTAATAGTAATAGTAATAATAATAGGTTAGTTCATCCATAATTTCAACTGCATTTCATAGTATTCCACTTTCAAAAATGTCTGCTTGATAAGACATGCTTAATTACTTTTCAGAAAAATTTGCTTTTTTTAAATTTAAAAATATGTCTAAGGTTCAAAAAATATCCTTGTCTAGACATAGAAATTGGGCTACTTTGTGTGCTGAGATTCTCCTTACACGTGACATTCTTAGAAGCACATGTTTTCTAGAAAAAGATAATCATAAACATCTGTTTCTGCAGTGGTATTTTTTCATCATAATACATGCAGAGAGTATTCCATGGATTTCTATGGATATAGAAATATGAATTTTTACACACACCATTGGAATCACGGGTTTAATAAAAGCTAAGTGAAGTGTGGAAAATATGTAAAATATGTTGATTTACTATCTCTCAGAGCATTTCTAAGGAAGCATTTATAAACCTGACTGCTTTTAAAAATAAAACGAAATTCTTCTGTAGGTCTATGATTCGTTGTATTCCCAAGTTAACCCCTTTTTTTTAGGGACACCATGACTGTGAGCCTAACTCATTTCAGAGGCTCTTTGGAGAAAACCTGTGAGCATTCTGATATTTATGTTGCAAATTCTAAAGTCTCCTTCTATGGAAATTTTAAATTTTGACTACTAACCCACAGGGACAGACTGAGAACAAGTCTATGTAAAGACAGAGAAATGGGCAAGAGTCTTGCAAAGTTAGAAAATTTACCAGAGCCACCAGAATTAGGCTCAGAAGCATTTGTATTATTATCGGTTCGTGTATTTTTCCATATAGATTTACATAATCAAGAAAATACATTTGTCATGTCTCAAAGAAAATCAGAAATTCAGTTCACATAACAGTCTTGTATTCTATATTGCCTAATATGTTCAGCCAATTGTAAGAATGTGCTGTGAGATTTATCTAAACCCAAAAATGTCAGCATTTATGTATTAAAATTGATTTCTAGCTATCTTTTTAAGAACTGCCCAGTAACTGTTTTTCCTCTGCTTAGAATCTCTTGACTCAGTGGATTACATTTACTATCTTAGGATAACTGAATGTCCTAAATGGGACTTGACTTACCCTGAGGGTTACTGTTTATTACAGGATTTCTCATCCTGTTATGTTTGTAAAGGGTTTAAGGTGACAAAAAAGTATACATTCAAGAAAATTATTAATACAGAAAAAATATATGGAAAAATATATATGTGTCAGAACTCTAGATGAGTATAGTTATTGCAACTGGCTTTAAAAGTGGTGATAAATTATTTAGCAGCTACAGAAAAAAATGAAATATAATTTTTTTTGTTACAATTGTTGAATAAGAAAGTTTATTTCAGCTATCAGGACAGAAGAAAATTTGCTTGGGAGTGAATTCTATAAGTAAATTGCTACATTGGTTTCATAAAGAGGACTACTACACAATACAAAAATTTATAAAGAACATTTTGCTATGAAGCCATTTATTATTTTGACACCTGCAAATATTACACCAAAGGTAGCATGAAGGCAAGTTTTTATAAGGCACTTCTGTGAGGATGTGGTATCTTCTGTAAGATGAGGTATTGGTCAAAGATACTGGTATTTTTTCTCATCCATGATCTGCAGTGATATAGGACAATAGATAATGCTACCCACACCAGAGTTGTAGTCTAGTTGCATACTGAAACAGAATATTCATGTTTTGAAATGAGGTTTGCTGAATCCCTACCCAAACACCTTAGCTCAATATCTCTGATGGCAGAGCCCCCACATTGGCATTTTTTGGTCATTTTTGGAGGGGTTAAGTATAATTTGCATAGAGTAAAATTAACATTTTTAGTGGAAAGTTCTGTGAGTATTGACATACACCAAATACATGTTAAACAAGTACTTCAGATGATTTTTTATTCATTAAATTTGATTACCACTGACAACATCAGTGGTTCTCAAACTTTACTGTGCATCAGAATCACATAGAGGGCTTGCTGAAACTCACTCTGATGTTATCCACTTTCTCTGTTTTTGATTCAGCAGGTATAGGGAAGGGCCTAATAACTTGCATTTATGACAAATGCCCTGTGATGCTGATGCTGATGGTCTGGGGGCTCCACTGAGAAACAATGGACTAGAGCAATGGTGCATCACAATCACCTAGGGAATTTTATAATTACACATGAATATTGTGATCTGAGAGATCAAAACAGATGTCCCTTAATCAACCAAGATGGGCCAAAGTTAAGGAAATTAAGTTACCTATAGGTTGAGGGTTAAGGAAATGGCTGGCATGGAAAATTTCTAAATTCCTATGGTTAAACTTCCTAACAGTAGGAGCCATCGGTTCTGATTTTAGCCCTGACCACTACAACTCTGATTGGACAGAGGGCCAACCTTACAAACATTCTTTTCTGATAAACTATTGCAGACTTTCAGCCAGCTTGCAGATGCTGCACACAAACTTTGTGTCCTGTAGTTCACATTTGGATATAAAGGGCCAAATTCAACCTCATTTTAATGCTAAAATGCCACCCCAAGTGAACATAGAATCTATATTACATATCTGTTTACCCATTGAGTATGCACTTGGCTCCCCTCATAATTATGCATAACCTCTCCCCCAAACCTGTTGAATATGTATGTTGGTGGCTCTTCCAGGTGTAAAACCCAACCTGTCTTTCCCCTGTTTGAAGAGAGCACCTTCATTCCATGCTGGAGACTTTCTCTTCCTAGTTTTGGAAACCAATGTCAACAATAAAGCTCTCTTTTCTACTACATGACCATTCTGGTGATCTCTTAGATGACAATACCTAGGCTCCAAACTCTCAGGGACATGGACTTAATTGGTCCATAGTAGAATCTAGATATACAGTTTTTCAACTCCCTAGGTGATTTTCATATGCAGCCAAGGTTAAGAACCATGGCCATAATAGAAAGAATAGAACTTATTCCTCCTCATGATTTTCCCCGGAGTATGTATTGGCTTGATTCTTGATAGGAACCAAGGAGTAAGGAGTACTACTATTCATATTACAAGGCTTTGCATTATATATTTTGATTTTATTATATTTAATTATGAAAAAATATATCTTACTATCTTGATTATATTAAGGAGGAAAGTAATGCACAACAGTATTAGTTAAAGCTCTAAAGAACATGGAATCAATAAGAAGTAAGTGGTGGAATCAGAACCATTTTTCTCTGATTCTGTTGCCTCTGGCTTGTGATTCATCGTTTGAATATCAGATGGTTCTGAAGCAAAAAATATATTTTCTTTTAAAAATTGAGAATTTGACTTGTCTTATTGCCCACACCCCACATTTACAAAATTGTGGATCATTGAAGTATCTGAGGAAAACTTTCGATCTATTAGAGCACTTGATAATAGCACTTTGATCCCACAGTTATTCACCAGTAAGTATGAGATAACTTCTTTGAGCCTAGAAAAACTGGGAGAGTAGATGTTATCATTTGACCCCAGGACACTGTATTTCTCCAGTGAGATATCTGATTTTGAATACTATTGCATTCAGATGAACAGACCAAGGGGTAATGAATCCCTAATAGCTGAGAGCAAAGTCTATGTTTTTCTCTGGATGTAGCTTCTGCATTGGAAGAATACACTCTTAAGATATATTCTCTCTCAACATTATTTTTTAATGACAAGTTAAAAATATTAACATATGAAAAATTCACATCTGCTTTTCCTCTCCCCAAACAAAATAAGTTTTATTTAGTGTTTATTCAAATTACTCTAATTTGCACAGTTGCACTAATGTTAGTTCTGTCTTAACTACTTCTGTGTTTTAACTATACAAACCATAATAGATTTAAATGGAAAAATTGAGGTAGCCTAAGAGGCTATGTAGATATTTTACTGGAGAAGGAGAGGTTGCAACTGGGTAGAGAACACACCCCCTCCCCCGACACGCGCAGAAATAATGAGAGAAATAAAACAGTCTTGTAGATTGCTTGAATTAATGGCCCGTTTTCTCCTGCCTAGAATGAGGCTCATTGCTTTTTGTTGTTGTTGTTGTTGAGACGAGGTCTTGCTATGTAGAGTGCAGTGGCACAATCTCAGCTCACTGCAAGCTCTGCCTCCCGGGTTCACGCCATTCTCCTGCCTCAGTCTCCCAAGTAGCTGGGGCTACAGGCGCCCACCACCATGCCCGGCTAATTTTTTGTATTTTTAGTAGAGATGGGGTTTCACCATGTTAGCCAGGATGGTCTCGACCTCCTGACCTCGTCATCCGCCCGCCGTGGCCTCTCAAAGTGCTGGGATTACAGACGTGAGCCACCGCAGCAGGCCGAGGCTCATTGCTTTTAACTAACTTGGATTCTGACGTTTGACTCTGCCATGTGATATGTTTTGGACAATGAAATGTTGCACGTAATGAAAGCAGAGACTTGAAAAGCACATGTGCAATTGGTTTGATAATTCTTGGCTTCTGACGTCACCATGAGAAAAGCCTGCCTGGGTGAAACTGCTAAAGAATGAGTCATGTGTAACAGACTCAAGTTCTCTTAGCCATCCTAGTCAAGATCACTTTAGATTAATCAGTAAATGCAGCCAAGATCAGCAAAGCTACCTAGTTGACTTGTTGCCAAACATAGATGGATGGGAAAGCACAGCCCAAATTTAATAAAGCCCTCAGCTTTGTCAACTAAAGCATATTTATTGTTTATATGCCTTAAGTTTGGTTGTTGTTGCTTTGCAACATTATTATAACAATGCATGACTCATAAATAGCTTGAGCATCTAAGTAGAAGGTAGTTTAAGGGAGATAGATCAAAGTTGGAGAAAGATGTTGGAGCCAGCTATTATTAGTAACAGAATAGACAAAATAAAATGTTTCCCAAAAAGATTTCATGTGCATTTGAGTGAAATATACTTCAACATATTTAAGAGATTTTAAATAAATTCTAAACTTCCTTCCAGTTAATTTTGGTTGCGTCAGATTTAAATTTTATTGGATATAAATTATCTTAAGTCTAGCTTCAATGTTAAAAAAAGCAGACCCAAACTTTTGTGAGTTATATGTAATACAAACTTATGGAAAAATAAAAATATTCAGAAAATAGACACCTAGACTAAGACCATAGTCAAGATGTTCTTGGAATACCCAGGAACTGAGTATACATAAATTACCTTTTGGCTTCAAAAGGTGGTATAGATTACTTCAGAAAGAGTGAAGATTAATACTAAAATATACTGCAGGAAAATCTACTTGTGCCTATTGGAGATAATTAACAGAATTCTAACATATAAAATATAAGTTAAAAAAATAAAATAATAAATCTCCCAGGTTCCCAAATCCTTGAGTCAAAACAATTTTAATAAAATAGGAGTGGGTTGCTGTAAAGAAAGCAAGTATAATCATTGGTGCCCTCCAAGTATCTGGATGAGCTGTCACTTGAATTGAAATTTTTACTAACTATTTAAGTAAAATTATGCAAAATGATACCAATGATTTTGGACAAATAAAAACAGTTTTGTTTTCTAAAAGTGTTCTTAAAAAAGTAATAAAGGGAAAAGCAATAGTTGCTTTTTTACTTACCAAGGTTAGACTTTTTAAACAAGAGGAAATGTGCTCTGAAATATTGATGTAGGCAGCACAGCCAAGCTCTCATTTATGGGAGAATTATTTGACTTGAACTTCTATCTGGAATATAAAAAAAAAATTCTGCAAATCAGTAACAAAATGAAAACACAAACTGATACCAAAAAGAGTTTTTTCAAATGGGCAAAGGTTTTGGACAGACATTTATTAAAAGAACATATACAAATGATCAACAAGCAAATCAGGGAAAATAATATTAAAAACACAATGCAATATCATTTTACAAACATTAGAATGGTTTACATTAACAAAACTGACACCACCAAGTGTTGTCAAGAATGTGGAAAAACTGGAACTCTCATACATCTAGATGTGAAAGTAAAAACATACCACCTCTCTGGAAAACAGCTTAGCATTTTCTTAAAAAGTTAAATATCCACCTCCTCAGCAATACCTCAACTAGATAATTATCAAATAATAATGAATGTATATTAACAAAAAAATTGTACAAGAATGCTCTCAGCATCTTTATTTGAAAGGGTCCAGTATTTGAGACAGCCCAAATATCTATCAACAAGAGAATGAATGAATAAAATGTAGTGTTGTCACATAATGAAATATTATTCAGCAATGAAAAAGAAGTAAGAATAGTTGAACAAGCACTAACATAGGTCAATTTAAAAATATATTATGTTGCATGAAAGAATCCAGAAACAAAATAGTATGAACTATATGATTCCATATACATAAATTTTAAGAGCAGGCAAAACTCCTCAATGGTTATAGAAATAAGAGAAGAATCGATTGTCTATAGGATTAAAAGGGAGAATGAGAGAATTTGTTCTATACATTGTTTGAAGTAGGAATTATGTGATTTGATATATTTATCAAAACTCTTTGTACTCTTAAAATCTGTGAATTTCACTGTATATAATTTTGTCTGAACATTTGTTTTTGTGATTATGGAAAATTTAACAAAAAGCATGTGTATATTAGAAACTGAATATTTCCAGACATTTTGGAGTTATGAATAACTTAGGATAAAATTTTTGAATTTTATTGAATTTTGAATTTTGTATTTTGAATTTTGAATTTTGAATTTATTGAATTTTTGA
>NW_016821443.1:178785-187974 GCF_001698545.2 Rhinopithecus bieti | reverse complement strand
TTATGGAACCAAAAAAGAGCCCGCATTGCCAAGACAATCCTAAGTCAAAAGAACAAAGCTGGAGGCATCACGCTACCTGACTTCAAACTATACTACAAGGCTACAGTAACCAAAACAGCATGGTACTGGTACCAAAACAGAGCTATAGACCAATGGAACAGAACAGAGCCCTCAGAAATAATACCACACATCTACAACCATCTGATCTTTGACAAACCTGACAAAAACAAGAAATGGAGAAAGGATTCCCTGTTTAATAAATGGTGCTGGGAAAACTAGCTAGTCACAAGTAGAAAGCTGAAACTGGATCCTTTCCTTACTCCTTGTATGAAAATTAATTCAAGATGGATTAGAGACTTAACTGTTAGACCTAAAAACATAAAAACCCTAGAAGAAAACCTAGGGAATACCATTCAGGACATAGGCATGGGCAAGGACTTCATGTCTCAAACACCAAAAGCAATGGCAACAAAAGCCAAAATTGACAAATGGGATCTAATTAAACTAAAGAGCTTCTGCACAGCAAAAGAAACTACCATCAGAGTCAACAGGCAACCTACAGACTAGGAGAAAATTTTTGCAATCTACTCATCTGACAAAAGGCTAATATCCAGAACCTATAAAGAACTCAAACAAATTTACAAGAAAAAAACAAACAACCCCATCAAAGAGTGGGCAAAGGATATGAACAGACACTTCTCAAAAGAAGACATTGATACAGCCAACAGACACATGAAAAAATGCTCATCATCGCTCGCCATCAGAGAAATGCAAATCAAAACCACAATGAGATACCATCTCACACCAGTTAGAATGGCAATCATTAAAAAATCAGGAAACAACAAGTTCTGGAGAGGATGTGGAGAAATAGGAACACTTTCACACTGTTGGTGGGACTGTAAACTAGTTCAACCATTGTAGAAAACAGTGTGGCGATTCCTCAAGGATCTAGAACTAGAAATACCATTTGACCCAGCCATCCCATTACTGGGGATATACCCAAAGGATTATAAGTCATGCTGCTATAAAGACACATGCACGCATATGTTTATTGTGGCACTACTCACAATAGCAAAGACTTGGAATCAACCCAAATGTCCATCAGCGAGAGACTGGATTAAGAAAATGTGGCACATATACACCATGGAATACTATGCAGCCATAAAAACGATGAGTTCGTGTCCTTTGTAGAGACATGGATGCAGCTGGAAACCATCATTCTCAGCAAACTATCGCAAGAACAGAAAACCATATATCGCATGTTCTCACTCATAGGTGGGAATTGAATAATGAGATCACTTGGACACAGGAAGGGGAACATCACACACCGGGTCCTATTGTAGGGAGGGATAGCATTAGGAGATATACCTAATGTAAATGACGAGTTAATGGGTGCAGCACACCAAAATGGCACATTTATACATATGTAACAAACCTGCATGTTGTGCACATGTACCCTAGAACTTAAAGTATAATAAAAATAAAATTCACTTTGGAGGCTGATATTGTAAAACAATTGTTAATACTATGTGCTAGGCATTGGGCTATGAATGCTTTCTATGTGCAGTATTTTAAAATGTTCACGAAACTTTATCGTTACATGATTTCTCAATTTAAATCATAGGAAAACCAAGACTTAGAGTGGATACATAACCTGTCCTTATTGACAGAGTCATTACGAGGTAGAAATACATCAAAGTTTAGTGATAGTTTTCAGCACCATGAAATTATCCAGCTTCCCACCTGTCTTGATTATTTTCATTTGTATATGCTGTGGAAAAGGGAGGCTATATTAGTTTCATATTGTTGTCATAATACTTACCACAAATTGGGTGGATCAAACAATGCAAATTTTTTGTCTTACCATTCTGAGTTCAAAAGTCTTTCCTGGCTCTTATCCATTCAAAAGTCCTTCATGGATTCCTGAATCAAGGTGTTAGTAGGGCTGTGTTCCTTTAAGGAGTGTTTAGAAGAGAATCCATTTAACTTGTCTTTCTGGCTTGTGCAAGCTGTCTGTATTTCTTTTGTTACAAGGCCTCCTGTTCCATCTTTAAAGCCTTCTCTGGCCCTGCTTTTATGGTCATATATTTTTTCAGACTCTCTTCTTCATCTTTCCTCTTTCACTTTTAAGGATTCTTGTGATTAAACTGGGTCTATCCTGATAATCCAAAATTATCTCCTTACCTTAAGGTGAACTGATTATCAACCTTAATCTCATATGTAACTTTATTTTTCCTTTTCCATGTAAACTAATATATTCCCAGGTTCTAAAAATTCAGACTTAGATATCTTTGGGAGAGCCATTAATTATTCACCTACTACAGAGCCTAAGAGCAGAGATTGATAAGACCTTAGGTCTGAAGTCTCTTGTATTAGGTCAACTGGGGATAGTGGTCCCAGAATTCACTCTCCTTTATGTATTATGAGTAAAAATCCTGAAGAAGGGTTAATCCACTTCAACATAATTGTATCTATTACAATGAAGGAAAACGTGGGCTTCACTAACTCTAGGAGGATGTCTTCACTGCGGAGAGAAACAGTGAGCTATAATATTCACATGCTCACATTCATTGATCTGTCTCTGACACTTATCTTGACATCACCCCTAGCCAGTTGAGGGAGCAATTAGATCATACCAACACATTTTATCCCAGTTTATTGGTTTACCGAGAGCTTCTTATTGATGTTTCCCTCTCAGTTAGAAAATCATATTATTTTGTGCAACATTTTACCATCTATGTTTATTGCTGGGTATAATGGGCAGTGACAATATGATCATTCTCCTGAGCTATCCAGAAATCCTTTTTTTTTTTCCTTTTATATTTCTCTGAAAAAAAGAAAGAGACTGAAATTCTTGTAGAAAAACTTCTACTCACCCTACACATCCTCGAGTATGATTATTTTCGGATTGGTGGGTATTAGCGGTTTTTTTTTTTACAGAGTCTCCCTCTGTCGCCCAGGCTGGAGTGCAGTGATCTCACCTCCTCACTGCAAGCTCCGCCTCCCAGGTTTAGGCCATTCTCCTGCCTCAGCCTCCCGAGTAGCTGTGACTACAGGCGCCCCCCACTACACCCGGCTAATTTTTTGTATTTTTAGTAGAGACGGGATTTCACCGTGTTAGCCAGGATGTTCTTGATCTCCTGACCTCGTGATCCACCCGCCTCAGCTTTCCAAAGTGCTGTGATTACAGGCGTGAGCCACCGCGCCCGGCCTATTAGCCGAAATTATAAGGATTTAACCTCTCACTTTTCCCTAAATACTAGTTAATTTTCTTACAATGATGAGGGATTTGGATTAGAAAGTGTAGGAAACCAAGCCGAAACAGAATAAGTATCACAGATTACAAAATTATATTGGGTTCTTTGAGCCACCGCGCCCGGCCCTCTGTGCCTGTTTTTAATGCCAGTACCACACTATTTTGGTTACTGCAGCAATGTAATAAATTTCAGTCAGAAAGTATGAGTGATACAGCTTTGCTCTTTTCGAAATTGTTTTGGCTATTCAGGATCCCTTAAGATTCCATATGAATTTTGGAATGGGTATTTCTATTTCTGAAAAAAAAAAAAAATCATTGGGATTTTGATAGGAATTTCATGGACTCTGTAGATTGCCCTGGGTAGTACTGACATCTTAAAAATAGTAAGTCTTCTAGTCTATGAGGATGAGATGCATTAATACATATTTATGTCTTTTTTTTATTTCTTGTTGTACAAGTTATTCTATTCCTTGGTTAAATATTTTATTATTTATTTTATTTAGAGACAGGGTCTTGCTATGTTGCCAGGCTGGAGTACAGTGGCGAGATTTTGGCCCACTGAAACCTCTGCCTCCCAGGTTCAAGCGATTCCCCTGCCTCAGTCTCCTGAGTAATGGGTCTACAGGCATGCACCACTATGTCTGGTTAATTTTTTGTATTTTAGTACAGACGGGGTTTCACCATGTTGGCCAGGATTGTCTCTGTCTGAGCCTGTGATCTGCCCACCTCTGCCTCCCAAAGTGTGGGGATTACAGGCGTGAGCCACTGCACCCGGCCAATTTTTAAGTAATTTTTTACATTTTGATGGTATTATAAATTATATTGTTTCTTTAATCTGATTTTCAGATTGTTCATTGACAGTGTATAGAAATGCTACTGATTTTTGTGTGTTTACTTTGCGATCTGCTTCTTTGCTGGATTCACTTATTCTAACTTTTGTTTGTTGAAATCTTTAGATTTTCTACATATAAGATTGTTATCATCTACAAAAAAATAGATAATATTACTTCTGTTTTATTTTTTCAAATTTCAATGAGTTTTACTTTTTTTCTTGCCTAATTGCTCTGACTAGAACTTCCAAGGCTTGGTTGAATAGAACTGGTAAGAGCATACATCCTTGTCTTGTTCCTGATCTTAGAGAAAAAAAACTTTCAGCCTTTTACTATTGAGTGTTAATTTGCTGGTTTTCTATAGGTTATCTAGTTTGCTAACATACAATTATTCATAGTATTCTCTTACAGTCTTTTTTATATTTCTGTGAAATCAAAAGTAACATCCCCACTTCCATGCCTGATCTTAGTAAGTCTTAGACAATCTAGCTAAAAGTTTGTCAGCGTCAGTGATATGTTCAAAAAATCAACTTTTGGTTTAATTGAATTCTTTCTATTCTCTATTTTATTTATCTCTACTCTAATGTTTGTCATGTCTTTCATTTGCTAGCTTTGCATTTAATTTATTCTTCATTATCTAGTTCATTAAGTTGTAAAATTAGGTTGTTGAGTTAAGATCTTTCTTTTCTTTTAATGTAAACTTAAAACTGTAAATTTCTTCGTCAGTATTGCTTTAGTTGGATTCTGTAAGTGTTGGTATATTGTGTTTTATTTTAATTTGTCTGTTAGTATTTTCTAATATTTCCCTTCTAATTTTCTATTTGACCTATTCATTGTCTGAAAGTGTGTATTTTTAATTTTCACAGAATTTTGACATTTACCGTTTTTCTTTTGTTATTGACTTTTAACTTTATCCTATTGTGGTTTTAGAAGATACAAAGTATCCATATTTTTAATGCCCAAAATTATTTATTATTGTATTAAATATTCAATATCAAAGGAATAGAGATGAAATTATTTGTACAACAAAGTGGTTAAATATTGTGCAATTATTAAAATAATAAAAATCATATGCAAAGATGGTCACATATTCAGTGAGTCAAAATAATAATAGATACAATAGAGGAGTCAGAGCTGCAAAAATTAGGAGTGCTTTTGGTAAATATTGTTGAGGAATTCACACACAAAAAAGTTATACCGTGGTAATAGGATTATATTTAATTTGTTTTAATTTTGCTGAACATTTAAACAATTATTTTACAGTTTTATTTTACTGTTAAAAATTGTATATATTTACAGTATGTAATTGATACATAAATACATTGTGAAATAATCATGACATTCAGATAATTAGCATATCCATCTCCTCAAATAGTTTTAATTTTCTTTTCTTTTTTTCTTTTTATGATGTCATGAGAACAATTAAGATCTGCCTCCTTGGCCGGGCGTAGTGGCTCATGCCTGTAATCCCAGCACTTTGGGAGGCCAGGCGGGAGGATCACCTGAGGTCAGGAGTTCGAGACCAGCTTGACCAACATGGTGAAACCCCATCTCTACTAAAAATATAAAAATTAACCAAAAGCAGGGGCGCATGCCTGTGGTCGCAGCTGCTCGGGAGGCTGAGGCAGGAGAATGGCTTGAACTAGGGCGATGGAGGTTGCGGTGAGCCGAGATCATGCCACTGCACTCCCGCATGGGCGACAGTGTGAGACTTCGAGAATTTGACTCAAACCAAACAGAAATCTACCTTTTTAGCAAATTTCAAGCATATAATAAAATATTGTTAAGTATGGACACTATGGTTTGTATTAGATGTCCAGGAATTACTTATCTAGTATAACTAAAACTTTGTACCCCTTGACCAGCATCTCCCCATTTGCTTTCCCTCCAATTTCTGATATCCTTCATACTACTCTCTGCTATCTCTGCTATGAGTTTGAACTTTTTATATTCCACCTGAGAACATGCAGTATTTGTTTTTCTACATTTGTCTTATTTCACTTAACATAATGTCCTCCAGGTTCATCTATGTTGTTGTAAACAACATAGAATTCCCTTTGTTTTTAAAGCTGAATTCCCTTTGTTTTTAAAGCTGAATAATTTTCCCTTGTGTATATACACATTTTTGTTATCCATTTATCTGTTGACAGAAAATATTTCTCTTTTAAAATCTATTGAAATTTAATTTGTGGCCTAACATATGGCCCTATCCTGGAAAATGCTCCAATGCACTTGAGAATAATGTGTATTTGGTTGTTGCTTGGAAGAATGTTCTGTACATGTCTGTTATTTTTAATTGGTTTATAACATCATTTCAGTGTTCTATTTCCTTATTTATCATCTGGTTGGTAGTTCTATTTATTATTGGTTGTGGAGTATTGAAGTCTTCAACTATTATTGTATAACTCTCTATTTTGCCCTTTAATTCTGTCAGTTTTTGGCTTTTATATTTTGATGTTCTATTAATATGTATGTAAATATTTTTGTTATTTCTTCTTCCTACACTGAATTCTTTATTGATATACAACATCCTTCTTTGACTCTTTTAGCTATTTTGTTTTAAAGTGTATTTTGCTTTGGGGACTACAAATGATGGAACAGTAGGAGGAGGATGAAGTTTGAAAAATTAACTATTGGGTACAGTGTTCACTATTCAGGTGATGGGTACACTAAAAGCCCAGATGTATAATAATGCAATTTATGAGTGTTAGAAATCTGTACTTGTACCTACTTAATGTAGAAAAAAATAAACCCTTTCAGCTTTGGTTTTACCATTTTTAAAACAAAAAAATTAAAATAAAAATAAACTCAATTTTATCTGATGTTAATATAGCTGCCCATACTCTCTTCTGTTTCTGTTTGCATTAATAATCTTTTTCTGTCAGTTAACTTCAATCTATTTGTGCCTTTGAATCTAAAGTGAATCTTTTGCAGACATCATATAGTGGAATCATTTTTTAAAATCTTCTCCACCTATCTCTTTAATAGGAGAGTTTAGTCTTTTTACACTTAAAGTAATTACTGATACAGAGGAACTTATTTCAGTCATTTTGTTAAATATTTTCTTCATTCCTTACAGCTTTTTCCCCTCATTTTCTGTGTTACTCTTTTCATTTGTGTTTAATTGATTTTTTTGAAGTCAAACATTTAAATTACTTTCTTATTTGCTTTTGTGTATATCATATAGTTAATTCTTTCTGTGATTATCATAGAGATTATATATAATATTCTAAAGTTATAAAACTCAAATTTAAATTTATAACAGCTTAACTTCAATAACATACAAAAACTGCTCTTTCATAGCTTCATATCTACCCTCTTTGGTTGTCTCAGTCTCCAAATTGCATCTTTATACATTGTGCGCCCAAATGGTTGCTTAAATTATGTTAAAAACAAAATATGAAGTTAAAAGCCAAAGTTACAATAATACTAGTTTTTTGGTAATAATTTAGTTTGTTTGAAATTCATTAGCCTCTTGGCCGGGGCGTGGTGGCTCACATCTGTAATCCCAGCATTTTGGGAGGCTGAGGCAGGCGGATCACGAGGTCAGGAGTTCAAGACCAGCCTGACCAATATGGTAAAACCCCATCTCTACTAAAAAAAAAAATACAAAAATAAGCTGGGTGTGGTGGCATGCACCTGTAGTCTGAGCTACTCAGGATACTGTGGCAGAAGAATCCCTTGAATCCGGGAGCAGAGATTGCAGTGAGCCAAGATTGTGCCACTGCACTCCAGCCTGGGTGACAGAGCGAGACTCTATCTCAAAATTAATTAATTAATTAATTAATTTAATTAAATTCATTAGCCTCTTAAGTCAGGTTGGAAACGAAAAGTGTAGTTACAAACTTTTGTTACAATAACATTAGCTTTGATAATTGTTCATTTTTTTACCTTTATTGAAATCTTTATTTCTACATACAGCTTTGAGTTACTGTCTAGTTCCCTTTCATTTCACCTTGCAGAGTGCCTGGAACATTTCTTGCAGTTCAGATCGAATGGTAATAAACTGCCTCTGCTTTTATTTACACGGAAATGTCTTAGCTGCCCACTCTATTTTGAAGGACACTTGCTGGATATAGAATTATTGGTTAACAGTTTTTTTTTTTTTCTTTTAGCACTTTAAATGTATCAGAGAGATGCAAATCAAAACTACAATGAGATACCATCTCACACCAGTCAGAATGGCCATTATTAAAAATCTAAAACTTAAGAGTGGTTGGCGAGGTTGTGGAGAAAAGGCAACACTTATACACTGTTAGTAGGAATGTAAATTAGTTCAACCACTGTGGAAAGCAGTTAGGAGACTTCCCAAAGAACGTAAAACATTACTACCATTTAACTCAGATATCCTATTGTTGGGTATACCCTCATAGGAAATATATCTTTCTACCAAAAGGACACATGTACTTGTATGTTCACTGTAGCACAATTCACCCTAACAAAAGCATGGAATCAACCTCAGTTCCCATTAGCGATGGATTGGATAAAGAATGTGGTACTTACTGTAGCCTTGTAGTATAGTTTGAAGTCAGGTAGCGTGATGCCTCCAGCTTTGTTCTTTTGACTTAGGATTGTCTTGGCCATGTGGGCTCTTTTTGGGTTCCATATGAACTTTAAAGTAGTTTTTTCCAATTCTGTGAAGAAAGTCATTGGTCGCTTGATGGGGATGGCATTGAATCTATAAACTACCTTGGGCAGTATGACCATTTTCACGATATTGATTCTTCCTATCCACGAGCATGGTATGTTCTTCCATTTGTTTATGTCCTCTTTTATTTCACTGACCAGTGGTTTGTAGTTCTCCTTGAAGAGGTCCTTCACATCCCTTGTAAGTTGGATTCCCAGGTATTTTATTCTCTTTGAAGCTATTGTGAATGGGAGTTCATTCATGATTTGGCTCTCTGTCTGTTACTGGTGTATAAGAAAGCTTGTGATTTTTGCACAATGATTTTGTATCCTGAGACTTTGCTGAAGTTGCTTATCAGCTTAAGGAGGTTTTGGGCTGAGACGATAGGGTTTTCTAAATACACAATCGTGTCATCTGCAAACAGGGACAATTTGACTTCTTCTTTTCATAACTGAATACCCTTTATTTCTTTCTCT
>NW_016821443.1:163274-178148 GCF_001698545.2 Rhinopithecus bieti | reverse complement strand
TTTCTTCACAGAACTGGAAAAAACTGCTTTAAAGTTCATATGGAACCAAAAAAGATCCTGCATTGCCAAGGCAATCCTAAGCCAAAAGAACAAAGCTGCAGGCATCATGCTACCTGACTTCAAACTTCAAAAAAGCATGGTACTGGTACCAAAACAGAGATACAGACCAATGGAACAGAACAGAGCCCTCAGAAATAATACTACACATCTACAGCCATCTGACCTTTGACAAACCTGAGAAAAACAAGAAATGCGGAAAGGATTCCCTATTTAATAAATGTTATTGGGAAAATTGGCTAGCCATAAGTAGAAAGCTGAAACTGGATCCTTTCCTTACTCCTTATACGAAAATTAATTCAAGATGGATTAGAGACCTAAATGTTAGACCTAATACCATGAAAATCCTAGAAGAAAACCTAGGGAATACCATTCAGGACATAGGCATGGGCAAGGACTTCTTGTCTAAAACACCAAAAGCAACGGCAACAAAAGCCAAAATTGACAAATGGGATCTAACTAAACTAAAGAGCTTCTGCACAGCAAAAGAAACTACCATCAGAGTGAACAGGCAACCTGAAGACTGGGAGAAAATTTTTGCAAACTACTCATCTGACAAAGGGCTAATATCCAGAACCTATAAAGAACTCAAACAAATTTACCAGAAAAAACACACCACTCCATCAAAAAGTGGGCAAAAGATATGAACAGACACTTCTCAAAACAAGACTTTCATACAGCCAACAGACATATGAAAAAATGCTCATCATCACTGGCCATCAGAGAAATGCAAATCAAATCCACAATCAGATACCATCTCACCCCAGTTAGAATGGCCATCATTAAAAAGTCAGGAAACAACAAGTGCTGGAGAGGATGTGGAGAAATAGGAACACTTTTACACTGTTGGTGGGACTGTAAACTAGTTCAACCATTGTGGAAAACAGTACGGCAATTCCTCAAGGATCTAGAACTAGAAATACCATATAACCCAGCCATCCCATTACTGGGGATATACCCAAAGGATTATAAGTCATGCTGCTGTAAAGACACATGCACGAGGTCAGGAAATCGAGACCATCCTGGCTAACACAGTGAAACCCCGTCCCTACTAAAAAAAAAATACAAAAAACTAGCCGGGTGAGGTGGCAGGTGCCTGTAGTCCCAGCTACTCAGGAGGCTGAGGCAGGAGAATGGCGTAAACCCGGGAGGTGGAGCTTGCAGTGAGCTGAGTTCTGGCCACTGCACTCCAGCCTGGGCGACAGAGCGAGACTCTGTCTCAAAAAAAAAAAAAAAGAGAAAAGCAAAAAACAAAAAACAGGCACAGAGACCAATGAATAGAATAAGAACCCCCAGAAATAAACCCTTGTATATGTTGTCAAATAATTGTTGACGAATACCAAGACCATTGAATGGGAAAAGGAGAAACAAGCCCTTGCATATTTTGTCAAATAATTGTTGATGAATGCCAAGACCATTCAATGGGAAAAAGACAACCTTTTCAACAAATTGTGCCAGGAAAACTAGTTATCCACATGCAAAAACAATGAAGTTGGATGTTACACAGCATCATATGCAAAAATTAACTCACAATGAATCCATGCCCCAAATGTAAGATATCATGGTGCAAACATTCAATGACTATGTATTTGGTGATCATTTCTTAGCTATTATACCAAATACACAGACAACAAGAGGAAAAAATAGACAAATTGAACTTCATTTAAAAAGTTTTTACTGAAGGACACTATAAACTGAGTAAAAAGGCAAATCCAAAGAACTGGGAGAAAATATCTGCAAATTATATATCTGATAATTAATATCTAGAATACATAGAGAACTCCTAAAACTCAACAAGAAACCAATCAGATTAGAAATAAACAAAGGATATGAATTGACATTTCCCCAAAGAAGATATATAAATGGCCAATAAGTACATGAAAAACAATATGTAACATCACTTATCATTAGGGAAATAGGAAAATACAAATCAAAATTACAATGACATGCCATTAGGATGAGTATTATTTTAAAAAATAGCAAGTGTTTTCTAAGATGCAAAGCAATTGGAATTCTCATGTACTTTTGGTTGGAATGTAAAATGATACAGCTACTATAGAAAATAGTATTGAGGTTCCACAAAAAATTAAAAATAGAATTATTGTATTATCCTACAGTTTTACTTCTGGGTATATGCCTAGAATTGTAAGCAGGGTCTCAAGGAAATAGTTGCACACTATGTTCACAAAAGCATCATTCATAGTAGCTAAAATATGGAAACCACTCAAATGCCCACTGATTAATGGAAAAGCAAAACGTGGTCTATACATTCATGAAATATTACTCAACCTTATAAAGGAAGGAAATCACAACTTATGCTACAACATGGATAAACCTTGAGAAGATTATGCTAAGTGAAATAAACCAATCACAAATAGACAAATACTGTGTGATCTCACTCATATGAGATACTTAAGAGTAGTGAAAGTCATACAGACAGAAAGTAGAATGGTGGTTATCGGGGAGTGGGGAAGGGTGAAATGGAGACTTAATGTTTAATGGGTATAAAGTTTTAGTTTTACAAGATGAAAAGATTCTAGAGATGAATTGTAGTGATGACTGCACAACAATATGAATGTATTTAACACCACTCACCTGTAAATTTAAAAATAGTTCAGATAATAAATTTTATGTTATGTTTATTTTACCACAACAAAAAAAATGAGAAAATAGAAGGAGATAACACATTCATGGGTGCATCCAAACAAACAAAACTGAAACAAACAAAAAAATCCTTAACTACATGAAATTTAAAAATATTTGAATAATATTCTTAAAGTTGAATTATATGCCAATATAACTATCAGCATATAAATATACATATACAATATGTTATTGGATAGGATTCAATATTGTGATGAAGTAAAACATTTAATGTAAAAGTACTTAAAATCCTAATGTGATTATCTGACATTACAAAAATGATTATGTAATGCGTTTGAAATGATAGTACATACAAATAGCTCTGAAAAAAATTAAAAGAGTAATGAGAAGGATGCTCTAAATGAAAAAAAGAAGTATTTTAAAGATTTACTAATTAGAACAGTGTGACACTGACCATAAAAAAATTAGAAAATCAAGGGACAGAACAGAAATTCACAGAACAGATTCAAGTATTTATCAGAATTTTGTTTGTCATAAATGTGAAGTAGAAGAACAGCTTATTCAAATAAATGGCATTATGACAACAGGCTAGCATTTGAGAAGAACATTTACATCATTTCTTCACACTGTACATAAAAATAAATTTCAGGTAAAGTAAAGATTTTGATATGTAAATATAATATTTTAAGAGTGCTCTAAGAAAATGCAAAGATTATTATAATAATAGCAGGAGACCTTCCTAATATACTGCCAAAGTCTGAAGAGACAAGGTTTTGATATTTCTAGTTACGCCAATTTTTAAAACTTTAAATATTAAAAAAGTAAAACAATCAAGTAAGGATGCCATGATCCGGGAGTATGTTTATACCATCTAGTTTGTACTAGAACTAATGGTTAAATTTTTAGGAATTATGCAAGCTGGTTGTTTAATAGAGCCATCATTAAAAATTAAATTAACTTGCAAGTAAATAAAGTGTATTAATAACAAAGATAATACATACATACACACACACACACACACACAAACACAAACATTCACAAAACCTTCTCACAAATAAAACTCCAGGCTGAGATGACCTCATCGGTAAACTCTGCCAAATATTTAAGAAAATAATACTGTTAAAAACTCTTTCAGAAAATAGAGAAGGTAGAAACACTTCCTAACTCATTATTTTAAGCCAACATTACTGTGTTACCAAAATCAGACAAACACATATAAGAAAACAAAATTATAGACCAATATACTTATTTGAACGTAGACAGAACAATCCTTAACAAACTGCAGCTGATTCAATCCAGCATCTATTCAAACGAACATTGATACATCATGACAAGCAAGAGTTATTCCAGGAATGCAAGGTTAGTTTGTCATTCAAAATCAATCCATATGATTCACTATATTAACAAAATAAAGGAGAAAACCCATAGGATCATCTCAATAGATGCAGAAAAAGCATTTGGCAAAATTTAGCATTCATTTATAATAAATGGCTAAGAAAACTGAGAATAGAAGCAAAGTTTTTCAATCTAAAATGAACCTCTACCAAAAAATATGGCTAGAAACATATGTAAATCTAAACTACTGTACATTTTCCTCCTAAGCTTGGGAAAAAGGCAGGGTTGTCTACATTATAACCTCTACATTAAATGTTGTTCTTAATGATTGTAGCCATTTGCATTAAGGCAAGAAACATCTGGCATACTGATCTGAAAGGATGTGGTAACATTGAATTTATTGAGGCTGTAGGAGATAAGTTTAAGATTTAAGAAGCCAGCTGTCTTTTTTTATATAATAGCAGTAAACATTTGGAAATGAAATTACTAAAATTCCATTTATATTAGAGGCACAAAGTACTTAGGAATAAATTTAACTAACTTAACAAAAGACATGCAAGGCCACAATACTGAAAACATTGCTGACTAAAATTACAGACCCAAATAATGCAAGGTTATGCAGTGTTGTAGATCAGAAAACTCAGTATGTTCAGAAATTCAATTTGTCACCAAATTTATTTTAAGAATCAATGCAATTTCAATCAAAATATTAGTTTTTATGTAAAATTCTAGTTTTATAAATACTAGTAATTAATAAACCAATTCTAAAACTTATATAGAAATGCAAATGACCTGGAATAGCAAGCAATTTTAAAACATTATAGAATCCTTCCACCACCTGAAATAAAGTCTTCCTATGAAGCTTCACTAATCAATGGAATGCGGTATAGGTAGAATGATACACATATAGACCAACAGAATAGAAGAGAATCTAGAAAGACATGCAGATACATATGATTAACTGATTTTTGGCAAAAGGGTGCAGGCATTTCAGTGGCAAGAGGAAAATCTTTAAGAAATTGCTAGAATAACTAGATATCCATAAAGAAAAAAATGAACCTCTAATCTTAGTACACAACAAATACAATACATAATTCGAAATAATTTAAAAATCTAAATGTAAAATCTTAGAAATATTAAAACTCATGGCCGGTCTTGGTGGCTCACATCTGTAATCCCTGCACTTTGGGAGGCCAAGGCGGGTGGATCATGAGGTCAGGAGTTCAAGACCAGTCTGGCCAAGATGGTGAAATCCCATCTCTACTAAAAATACAAAAAATTAGCCGGGCATGGTGGCACACACCTGTAATCCCAGCTATTCAGGAGGCTGAGACAGAGAATTGCTTAAACCTGTGCGGCAGAGGTTCCAGTGAGCGGAAGTCATGCCACCATATTCCAGCCTGGGTGACAAGGAAAGACTCAGTCTCAAAGAAAAAAAGAAAGAAAAAATAAAGAAGTATTAAAATTCTGGAAGAAACTCTTAAGGCCTTTGACACAACATAGGAACAGAAAAGATTAACCACAGAATAAAACAAAAAGCTAAGTTGATCTTTATCAAAATTTCAAACTGTTTCTATAGGCACCAGTACATTAACAGTAAGGCAAGTCATAGAATGAGAGAAAATATTTGCAAATGCATATATCTGATATAAGATTTATATCCAAAATGTATAAGCAAATTTTACAACTCAGAATTAAGACAAGTGGTCAAATGAAAAATAGGCAATAAATCAGAACAGACATCTTACAAAGAATAGATACATGAATATCCAGGAAGTACATATTTTTAAAAATATTGAACATAATTAGACAATCCAAATGAAGTAGAATGTCTAAAATTAAAAAGACTGACAAAACTAGCGCTAGTAAGAATGTGGAGCAATTAGAATTCTATTATAATGCTGGTTGATTGTAAAGCTGTCAGTTCCCTAAAAAAGTTAAACAATGTAAACACTATTTGATCTATCCATTCCCCTTTTAGGTATTTTTCCAAGAGGAATGAAAACATATGTCCACATAAAATCTTATACATAAGTGTACATAGTGTCTTTATTTACTATACCCCCAAATTGGAAACAACCCAAGTCTCTCTAAATAAATGAGTTGTATACACATAATTTGGTATATTCCTGTAATAGAATTCTATTCAGCGACAAAAAGGAATGAAGTACTGATACACCCGATAACACAGATGCATCTTAAAACAAGTACGCTGGGTGAAAGAAGCCAGTGTCTACAAAAGAACACCATCTGTATAATTCTATTTATGTAAAATGAAAATGAACTTATATCAAGAAGAAGCAGATCAGTTGTATTGAGCAAGGATTAATGAGGGGAAGAATTTAAAGGGGCGAATAGAATAGTTTGAGGATAGTGGAAATATCCTGAATTAGATTTTTGGTGTTGCTCTCTTGATCATATACATATAAACTTGTTGAATTATACACTTTAAATAGATGCAGTCTATTATTCCTCAATAAACTTAAGAGGGAAAAATGTCAGTAAAAATATTAACAGCCAAAATAAGTACAATTCAAGACACTGAAGACAAATCTACGGGTAGATGATAACTGAAATGATGGCAATGGCCTAAGTTCCCAGAAGAATATTGTTTATTCAGAGAAACATTGTTCATCTCGCTGGTGAAATATGCATAACAGGATAGACTGAATTGATGAACGCTTGTGCTGCAATCCTCAGCATCCTCTACAGCATTCCCCAGTATGGATCCTTTTGCATTCATACAGCAGCCATTTGTGAATGCACCATTTTCTCTAAGGAATTTCTTTCCCCTCTCAGTAAACTTGCTTCATTGAGAAAAGTAAGTCAATGGGGTATGAATGTTTCTTAAAATCCCTAAAATGACATAAAAGGCCCTTCATGACTTGCTATGGCTTACTTCTCCAGCATTATTGCTTTTGAGCATCACACTCCAGCTTCCTATTACTGTTCTCTCAGCACAGTGTCTCTGTGCTTTGATTGCACTTTTCCCTTGCCATCCTTGCACGTTCTCTCTGATGAATATCTGCACATATTTCAAGGCTCAGCCCCAGAGTTTTTTCTATGTGGCTCTTCCTATTTCTAAGCTGAAATTACTTGCTACAAAGTGATTGCACTGTAGTACATACAGATAAATTTTGTCATTCAATCTGTACACTTTTGTTTTGTCTGTTCGTGAGGCTTCGTGAGAGTGTAGTATGTATTATTTCCTGCTTATGCTGTAATTTGAACAATGCATATTTTAAGGACCCAATATATATTTAAAATAAATAAATGACTTTAGTATTTTAAAGTTTACAAAGAAATCTTATGTTTATAATTTAATTTAATTTCTCATGTTTCCATGTGGCCTCTTATCAGTCAACTTGGAACCCTGAATCTTAGACCCATGCCAGGTTCAAGGAGAACGAGGTATAGAATGGGGTGGTATCAGTGTATGGGTCATAGAGAGTGGCAGAGAGAGTCTTAGAGGGTGGTCAAGAGCAGGCATGCTGTTGTGAGCCAGGTATAACATCTAATGGCTGAATCAATCAACAGAAGCAGACTTTCAGTAAAACAGGGACACCATAACGGTAGTAGTGACTTCAGAAACACAGCTCAGAGCTGAACCTGATCACTCTCCTAAACTGGAGGGCCATCCCCACCATGTACCTTTGACAGGGTAAATTGCCTTTGACAACGGGTGGGGTTGAAGCTGTAACATACTCTGTAAAACTTGTGTGGAAATCCTGTGAGACAGTTCTTACACATGAAGGACTTGTAAAATTGAATTATCCAAAGTTCCACAAATGAAAAGTGACAGAACTGGAACTTAAGATTTATAATACCAAATTTATAATTTTCCCTCTAGTAGTTTACAATGCCTTGGTTCAAGGACAGAGCCTAATGCTTTCCTTGCATTCGTAAGAATGAAGAATAGGCAAGAAATAGTTGGAGATCCAGGATAGCATTATTTTATATAACTTAAGAGACAAGAATATTTTTAATATTGTGGAATAAATCTCAAGTGCTCTAAAGAAGACTAAGGATACATATTTGGATTATAACTTCAGCAGAGTGATGAACAATGAACTGTATTTCTTATACTTAGCTGAAAGCATGGTACTTCTCCAGATGCAAGTATTCATAATTCAAGTCAAAAATGCATTTTTTTCCCTAACTGATATACACAACTAAAGGAGTCTTGAAGACACATGCTATTCTCTCTCAAGATTCCATTAGCATCGATAACATCTAGGATGGGAATCTATTTGCCCCTTGGTTCCTAGTAATACCCTTTGCCCTTTGAATCCCATTTCTAATTCCATAGCCTCTTCCTTCTCAGGAGCACTGCTTCCAGTGGTTTTACAGGTTATGACTGTGGTACTTTGGTTAAAGCATATTGTCCTCATGTGGTCTCCACATACAGAATGTGGGCATTCTTGTGGTAAATAAATTTTGCTTGTCAAAATTGCAAACCACTCTATATATTACATTTCTCTTTAACTGTTGAGAGATTATAAACTGAGTTGTTAGGACTCTTTTCTGATTATCCTTAGATTCTTAAAACCTTTCTGGGTCCAAAATACCTATGCCACGCTCTGGACATCAAAAGGGAATTGTGTATCTTCAAAGGGTGGCATATTGTTTCCTTTAGCAGTGATTCTTTTCTGTTTGTTGTGGTGGGGTATGCCAATGTTACTGATTTTATGTTTATTTTAGATGACTGTGTTAGATTCTTTTAGATCTCATGAAACAAAGACATGCGATCTATTGCCCATTCTAATGGAGAGTTAGTGTACCATCTTTGACTCTGTCTTGGATAAAAATAACAGATACAACCAAGTGTCAGGAGGTCTATTGATGTTTGGGCAACTCTCGTAACTCTTTCTGATGCTTTTAATCATAACATTTATCCAACCACTTTCTAAATAAAGGTAGTTTTTTTTTTTAAGGTTGAGCAATATAAAATTATTGATATTTTTTCCCCAAACTGGGGTTTCCCTGTATTTTAAACTCCATCACTAAAAGTCCTCATATATTTAAGATCAATAACAAATACTTAATTAGACTTTGAAAAATTTATCCAGGCTGAAGCAGTTCAGAATGTCCCTCATCTTTTCTTTAACACAAACAATAAGTCAAGCTGCTTCCAAGTGAACCGTGTCTAAGTAAGTCTGGCTTTCTCCCTTATTGTTACTGCTTGGCAAGCCAAAGTCCTGAAAGGTCATGGCCCTGTCTTTCGAAAGTATGATGGAGCCCAAAGTCCAGCCTCTCCTTCACTCTCTTCCAGACTAAAGTTTATTTATTTATTTATGTTTTCCAGTGTAGCCAGATGGACTTTTTTATATCCTGTACACAGGACTAAGTTTGGATTCAGTTTTTCAAGATGAATCCAAGTTCAACCTCTCAGTGTTACAGAATGTTTCCAAGGGAAAATTCTTTCAGCCACTCTTGTACATTTAAAATGTCTAAATACTAGTATTTTTTTTTAAATGATTACTTCATCCAAAGTTCTATTATATCTATCTGGCACACATTAATTTATCACACAAAAGGGAAGAATTGTGCATGTATTACAGTTCATGCTTAGATGAAATTAAAGAAAAAGTCAATTAGAAACATGTATTTTATGTGCGAAACACACGAAGGCAACTGGGGAAACAAAACAAAACAAAACAAAAGAAATGCCGGGCGCGGTGGCTCAAGCCTGTAATCCCAGCACTTTGGGAGGCCGAGAGCGGGCGATCGCGAGTCAGCGAGATCGAGAACCCATCCTGGTTAACACGGTGAAAACCCCGTCTCTACTAAAAATACAAAAAAACTAAGCGCGGGCGAAGTGGCGGGCCAGCTGTAGTCCAGCACTCGGGAGGCTGAGGCCAGGAGAATGGCCCGAAACCCGGAGGCGGAAGCTTGAGTGAGGCCTGAGATCCGGCCCACTGCACTTCCAGGCCCCGGCGACAGAGTGAGGCTCTGCCTCAAAAAAAAAAAAAAAGAACACACACAAAAGAAATAAAACAAAATTCTTGGTACTTTCTCTTTTTCTTCCAAACAAGAAGTGTATAGCTGTCAACCTTTCTCTGCTTCCAACCTGGCAGATGGGGCACTTGTATGGTATGTTCCATCTGTGAAACAGTTCACTGAAGTTGTCTCACAGGTGTAATGAGCAGCAAGTTGTGTGTGGTTTCAAATCCTAACTGCAATTTAATCCTGTCTTGTTTCACTGCTTGCACATCCAAAGGTTGGAATGGAGACTCATTCCATAGGTGAGAAACAGAAAGTTGAAGTGACTATCTAGGGAATTAAGGATAAGGGCCTGGAGGAACTGATCTGAAATAGAAGCTTTCCAGCACCCTGTGCAATGCTTTCTCCATGGAACTTCATCAACATTGACCTTGGATGAAATCTCATGGCCTGACTCCATTTAGGGCATGTAGGAGGTAAAAATTCACTTTTCCTTACCTATACCTTCCTTGCCAGGTTTGCGCAAATCCCAGGCACGTTATATCTAAGAGGAACACCTTGTGTTGGTTTAGTATCCTGATTGTGTATGTTACATTCTGAATGCCTTTTAAAAAAAAAGTGAGCTGAAGGAAGGCATCAACATGGATTATTTTGGTTATTTGTCATGTTGATTATGTAAACTTATTATGTTAATTGCTCCAAGGAGATTTGGATTTTAGTTTTTGTTTCTAATGATGGATTGAAGGACAGTGATTTAAAAAAATAATTTAATAAGTCAGAAACTAGGAGTAGAAGTATCAGAGGGCAGGGGCCTTCCTGCCAAAACATTAAGCCTACTAGAATCTATGCTGTCCAGAATGACAGAACCCTTTCATTTTGGATTGACACATATTCATTAAAACAAATTACTGTTCCCATCTGGTCTGACTCATTTTATGGGAACAAGCAGTTCCTCTGGATGTACAAATAGGGAGGAAGGGAACTGAAAATGAAGGGAGGCATGGGACTGGCCCTGTGCAATTTTTCTAGGTCTCAGGAAAACAAATATAATTTTGATGTATAATTAAAGTATTCTAAGTAAAAAATCAGCAAGCCCACATATGCGTCAAGACATTTATTATCCTGAATTATCTCACATATCAATTGAATTTTCAATCTTTAAGCTTTCCCTCAATAAATCTATTGAAACTAGCTTCTGTTCCAGGATCAAGCGCTAAATTTTCAAGAGACAAAAATGAAGTTATTCTGTGTCCATTCTGACTTACTGCCGCCAAAACAGTGGTGGAATTCATAAATAACTTTATTAAATTGTAAATGCCTGTAGTCGTGGCACTTGAAAAAAGTAGCATTGAAGTCTTTCCATCCTCAAAAAGGTTGTTGCATGTTACAATTCATAATCAGGGACCAGAGGAGGTCATGGACAAAGGAAAAATATATGAATATATAAAATTTTATATATATATATATCTCACCATAGCACACTCAAAATACTGTAAATAACATTTTACCTATTATCCTTTTGGCAATGAAAAGATTGTTTTAACTTTTATAAGAGTAGTAATCACAATTCTCATTCACTTCTCAAGTTCTTAAATTACTTTCCATTCACACCTTAATCTCTTTGGTATTTATAGACTGATAAAATATATTTGTCTTGGCAGAATTAATATAATTTGTTTTCTCTGTGTTTTAAGTACTAATCTGGGAATTAAATTTTCCAAAATTTACCTAAATATAATGAATTAAGTTGATGCATAATTATATTTAACTTATTTTTTTTTTTTTTTTTTTTTTTTTGAGACGGAGCCTCACTCTGTCACCCAGGTTGGAGTGCAGTGGCACAATCTCAGCTCACTGCAAGCTCCGCTGCCTGGGTTCACACCATTCTCCTGCCTCAGCCTCCCGAGTAGCTGGGACTACAAGTGCCTGCCACCACACCTGGCTAATGTTTTGTATTTTTAGTAGAGACAGGGTTTCACCTTGTTAGTCAGATTGGTCTCGATCTCCTGACCTCGTGATCCGCCTGCCTCGGCCTCCCACGTTGCTGGGATTACAGGCATAAGCCACCGTGCCCGGCCAATTATATTTAGTTTTATACTTATATGTAACTTTATACATAAAACTACATTGATTGTTCATATAGGCAATCTTAATATGGAATATTACATTGAGATTTCCATTGAGCATATGTTTTTAATTCTCTTCATCATTATATTTCAAGGGAAAAAGTTCATGAATGATAAGAAAAATAGGTTTGCCAATTTTGACAATACACTTTTTTCATAGATGATCTGTGATGCATTATTTATTTATTTTTTTTGAAACCTGATAGTAACTTTTTCTAAGAAAGACCATCCAGGAACAATCACTGACATATTTGAGAAAGCGAATTTGTGTGTGGTATCAAGAGAAAAAAGTGGACAATATTGACAAATTGTCTTCCAAATGCAATTTTATTGAAATACACTGTTTTGTTTTAATTTTTTTACCCTGTTTAGAATTTGAAAAACAGACTTCAATTTGGTTTGAATTACCACTAATTCTTGGAGGGTGTGATAGTAAGTTCAAGATGTCCAATAATTTTTCACTTTGAGGATCAGGCATCTTATCACAAGAAATCAGAGCCAAGTTATAATCTATAAAGAAAATATTCTTATTTAATTTTGGCTGCAGGCCATCTTCGCATTAGAAAGCCAATAATTCTTTCCAAGAGTCTTTCTAGGATACAACAGGCTTAATGTTTTATAACATGGCTACATGTCTATATGTACAGTTTACAATTCACGAAACATTATTGTTGGTGTTAAGTCAGGGTTTTTGAAAAGGACTCAAGGAAAAAATGTGTTTACAGATGTTTGGCTGATTTCTTGGACAGGGTTTTCTAAGGGTAGTATTTTAATTGAGTTTCACTAACTAAGGTCTACTCATCTGCTTAAATCATTTAGAAACTCAATATGGTCAGTATGTTATGAGATAATCTGTATCTCAGGGCCGGGCTTATGTGAGCCCACCTCCTAAGAGTCGTATGCGTTATATTTAGTTTCTGTACTCCAGACACTCTGAACTTTTGCCAGGCATAGCCTCACCTTACAACTTTTATACTAGATCTTTCCTGTGTCTGAAATGCTCTGTCTTCAGATCTATGCTTCATTTAGTACAGCTGAAATATCACTGCCTCAGAGAAGCCTTCCCTGATGACTTTATCCAGACAAACCTCTGGCTTGCTTTCTCCACTATTTTTAAATCAATTTACTTTTCTGCAAAGCATTTAGTATTACCTGAAATTATATTTTATTTAATTTTATTTCCAGTAATTTTCTTTTCCCCACAACTATGTGAGCAATTTGAAAATCAATTAATGTAATTTATCATATTAACCAATTCAGAAAGAAAAACCAAATAAGCATTTCAATAGTTATAGAAAAAAAATCAACAAAATCCAACATCCATTCCTGATCAAGCTCTCGGGAAACTATGGATAGAAGGGAATTTCCTTAACTTGATAAAGGGCATCTACACAAAACCTAGAACTACTATCATATGAGAAAATGAACATTTTTTTCTCCTAAGAAAAGAACAAGACAAGGATATCTTTTCTCACCATCTTTATACAAAATAGTTCTGGACATGTTCATCTATGTGGAAAATCTGGTACAATCTATAAAAAAATCTACTACAACTTCTAAGAATGTTTAGCCACATTGTAAGATTGTGTGCACGTGTGTGTGTCTATGTGTACCCATTCTATAAAACTATTAAAATACATGTATTTTAATGTTTTAAATGTATATAAAACACATTATATATAATGTATTTTTATGTAAGAACCGAACCACAAATTGAAATAAATAAAATAATGTAATGTTCAAAGGTATCAAGCATATCAAATACTTAAGAAAAACTCTGGCAAAAGAAGTGCAAGACATTTACATTGAAAACTACGCAACATTGATGAGCAGTATTGGGAAAAACTATGTAAATGGAGAGACATATCTCATTTATGAGTCAAAAAACTCAACGTTGTTAAAATGTCAATTCTTCACAAATTAGTCTATAGCTTCAACACAAGTGTAATAACAGTTCAAATAGGCTTTCTTGTAGAAATGAATGAGGAGGCCGGGCACGGTGGCTCAAGCCTGTAATCCCAGCACTTTGGGAGGCCGAGATGGGCGGATCACGAGGTCAGAACATCGAAACCATCCTGGCTAACACAGTGAAACCCCGTCTCTACTGAAAATACAAAAAACTAGCCCGGCGAGGTGGCGGACGCCTGTAGTCCCAGCTACTCGGGAGGCTGAGGCAGGAGAATGGCGTAAACCCGGGAGGCGGAGCTTGCAGTGAGCTGAGATCCGGCCACTGCACTCCAGCCTGGGCGACAGAGCGAGACTCCGTCTCAAAATATAAAAAAAAATAAAAAAAAATAAAATAATAGTAATAAAAGAAATGAATGAGGAGAGTTTATAGAAAGTAGAATTCACAGCCTGGTGTGGAGGCTCGTGCCTGTAATCCCAACACTTTAAGAGGCCGAGGTGGGTGGATTACGAGGTCAAGAGATTGAGACCAGCCTGACCAACATGGTGAAACCCCGTTTCTACTAAAATACAAAATTAACTGGACATGGTGGTGCACGCCTGTAGTCCCAGCTACTCTGGAGGCTGAGGCAGGAGAATTGCTTGAACCCGGGAGGCGGAGGTTGCAGTGAGCCGAGATCGTGCTGCTGCCCTATAGCCTGGGAAAAAAGAAAATTTCCTTCTAAAAAAAAATAAAAAAAAAAAAGAAAGAAAGAAAGAATATAGAATTCACTTACTAATATTATTTAGTGTTCAAAATTTTAGTATATCATCATATATCATCAAGTCATGTATCACCAAAAAAAAAAAAAAAACTCTTTAATCTTGAATTTGAAAATTTGATTTTTAAGTATCAGTATAAACC
>NW_016821443.1:156301-159921 GCF_001698545.2 Rhinopithecus bieti | reverse complement strand
TAAAATGTCAATTCTTCACAAATTAGTCTATAGCTTCAACACAAGTGTAATAACAGTTCAAATAGGCTTTCTTGTAGAAATGAATGAGGAGGCCGGGCACGGTGGCTCAAGCCTGTAATCCCAGCACTTTGGGAGGCCGAGATGGGCGGATCACGAGGTCAGAACATCGAAACCATCCTGGCTAACACAGTGAAACCCCGTCTCTACTGAAAAATACAAAAAACTAGCCCGGCGAGGTGGCGGACGCCTGTAGTCCCAGCTACTCGGGAGGCTGAGGCAGGAGAATGGCGTAAACCCGGGAGGCGGAGCTTGCAGTGAGCTGAGATCCGGCCACTGCACTCCAGCCTGGGCGACAGAGCGAGACTCCGTCTCAAAATATAAAAAAAAATAAAAAAAAATAAAATAATAGTAATAAAAAGAAATGAATGAGGAGAGTTTATAGAAAGTAGAATTCACAGCCTGGTGTGGAGGCTCGTGCCTGTAATCCCAACACTTTAAGAGGCCGAGGTGGGTGGATTACGAGGTCAAGAGATTGAGACCAGCCTGACCAACATGGTGAAACCCCGTTTCTACTAAAAATACAAAAATTAACTGGACATGGTGGTGCACGCCTGTAGTCCCAGCTACTCTGGAGGCTGAGGCAGGAGAATTGCTTGAACCCGGGAGGCGGAGGTTGCAGTGAGCCGAGATCGTGCTGCTGCACTCTAGCCTGGTGACAGAGCAAGATTCCGTCTCAAAAAAAAAAAAAAAAAAAAGAAAGAAAGAAAGAATATAGAATTCACTTACTAATATTATTTAGTGTTCAAAATTTTAGTATATCATCATATATCATCAAGTCATGTATCACCAAAAAAAAAAAAAAACTCTTTAATCTTGAATTTGAAAATTTGATTTTTAAGTATCAGTATAAACCCAAGATATGTTTTCTCATAAAAATACCCATTTTCTAGTTCTGAAAGTTTCTAGAAGCCATGAATAACTTACTCCCAATAAACATTTTAAGCACATAGATTTGGAGATTTTAAATCATTCCCTATTAAATAGAATACTATTTCTTGGAGAAATTGTCGATTCTAGATTTAAAGGAGGAAATATATAAGATAAACAGAATATTTCATCATACTGAAAGGTAAGAACACTGAAACCACCTTGAAAAGATCTAACTGTCAAAGCCTGAGGCAATTGGAACATTAATAAAGATAACTGTAACACACTGAACATATTTCATATGTTTATGTTCATGAGTTCCTAATGATACGAAAGAAAAGAAAAGAGAGAAAAAAGAGAAATAATTCTACTAGGAAGTCAGAACCACAAAGTTATTATTTTTAATGTGAAATCAACTATGATTTGAAGTTAATCAAGGGAAAAGTCAAAAATAATTATATATTTATTGTTTCTTTTCTATATCATCCATTTCTCAGAGTAACCAAGTAGTTGATGAAGGGATATTCCTATTTCACAGATGTTTGTGAGTTACTCAGTAGAAAATAAATTATAAAATTAGAATATCACCATTTTGCAAACCTTAACAAATTGAAAAAATGGGCAACGATCAATGATGACTCCTAATATTACAGACAGAGAGAAGACTCATTGTATGTGCATCACCTATCTACTATGCATATGCAAACACCTGTGACGTTGCCTTGCAAAAATCAAACAAGCAAACAAAAGCGAAAACTGAACTTGACTCTTATCGAATCTTTTACCTCAAGCTGGAGCCGATCATAAGACAGAAACCAGACAGTAACTCAGAGAAATTGTGATTTAGCTTTTAGTCTACCTATTTAGCAAACAATACATGAAAAAAATACATTGTGAAAAAATGTTTCAATATGACAATAAAGCAATTAAATTAAATGTAACCACTTGCTATTAATACATCTTTCTTATCTTTCTTAAATGATAAATAAAAATAGCAGGATACCTAATAAAATGTACATAATGTGTTTAAGAAATTAAGCACAAATGTAGTGATAGACTTTATGATTTCCATTATGTAAACCAATGAATGGGTGAAAGTCGATGCCTATTATATAATTACTTTAACTTTTACTTTTAGAAGAGAATTTAAAAGTCTTACAGAGGAATTTGTATTTTGCATTTCTTTAAACTGATGTCTGCTTCTTTGAAAGCCAAATCTGGCATACTCTTCACCAAGTGGATAGCACCTCCTCTTTGATGGTGCTGAGAGTGTGGCATCTGTGAACTAGAGAGTCTGTAATGCCTTTCCAGAAGCTAATAGAAAAGGTTATAAAAGAACATAATACTTATTTAAAACTAGAGTGACTTTATATCCCACTCTTTCCCATAAAATAAAGATTAAATCCCTTACCCAGAATTAATTACTTGTAGTGCCCCTTTTACTCCCAATAGTACCTTATTTGAAGGATAAATGATATGGTGCCACTACATGAAACCTATTTTCTCCCACAGATGAGCAAAATCTATTTCACCTTCAAACTAGATAAAACAAAGGAGGAATAAACCACAGAGTGCAGCCTCCTGCAAAAGCAACAGTGAGGTACCAATTCCGGAGAAATTTAAGAAATTGTGATTTAGCTTTTAGTCTACCTATTTAGCAAACAATACATGAAAAAAATACATTGTGAAAAAATGTTTCAATATGACAATAAAGCAATTAAATGTAATCACTTGCTATTAATACATCTTTCTTATCTTTCTTAAATAATGATAAATAAAAATAGCAGGATACCTAATAAAATGTACATAATGTGTTTAAGAAATTAAGCACAAATGTATCTGTGAAACATAGTTTAGAAAATAGAAATAACATTGACATTGTAGAATTAGAGGCACTTGAGGCCAGGAGGTTCAGACCAGCCTTGGCAAAATAGTGAGATCCCTGTCTCTTCAAAATATTGTTTAAATTACCTGGACTTGGCGGTGTGTGCCTGTAGTCCCAGCTAGTCAGGAGGCTAAGACGAGAAGATCGCTTGAGCTCAGGAGTTCAAGGCTGCAGTTGGCTAAGATCTCACCACTGCACTCCAGCCTGGGTGACAGAGGAAGACCCTGTGTCTAAATAATGATGATAATAACAGTAAGTAACTTATTCATTTATACTTAAAAATTTCCATTCTATTGTTAATTGTGGAAAACAAGAGGAGAAAATCACAGAAAAAAAGGAATATAGTCTATCCATATAAAGATAAAGATAAAACACATTAGTATTAAAGAACAACTGTCAATAGTTTACAGCGTGTCATTTTCTCATATCTCTCATCCATCACGCCAAGCACTGTAAGCTATAAATAAGAAAATCCTTTAATTTCAGATACTGTTAAAATTTTCTACCCTCAGTTATTAGCTGACATTCATATTGGTTTTCTCCTCTTTGGGATTTCCAGTTGTCTTACTCTGTATGGAAATATATTTCTTTCACAAGGTTGGTGTACACTGTCTCACACGTCCATGTGAAGAGACCACCAAACAGGCTTTGTGTGAGCAACATGGCCGTTTACTTCACCTGGGTGCAGGCGGGCTGATTCCAAAATGAGAGTCAGCAAAGGGTGGTGGGATTATCATTCGTTCTTATAGGTTTTGGGATAGGCAGTGGATCTCACAGAGTACCTTCTCAAGGGTGGGGAGAATTACAA
>NW_016821443.1:141248-156215 GCF_001698545.2 Rhinopithecus bieti | reverse complement strand
CTGTGTCTAAATAATGATGATAATAACAGTAAGTAACTTATTCATTTATACTTAAAAATTTCCATTCTATTGTTAATTGTGGAAAACAAGAGGAGAAAATCACAGAAAAAAAGGAATATAGTCTATCCATATAAAGATAAAGATAAAACACATTAGTATTAAAGAACAACTGTCAATAGTTTACAGCGTGTCATTTTCTCATATCTCTCATCCATCACGCCAAGCACTGTAAGCTATAAATAAGAAAATCCTTTAATTTCAGATACTGTTAAAATTTTTCTACCCTCAGTTATTAGCTGACATTCATATTGGTTTTTCTCCTCTTTGGGATTTCCAGTTGTCTTACTCTGTATGGAAATATATTTCTTTCACAAGGTTGGTGTACACTGTCTCACACGTCCATGTGAAGAGACCACCAAACAGGCTTTGTGTGAGCAACATGGCCGTTTACTTCACCTGGGTGCAGGCGGGCTGATTCCAAAATGAGAGTCAGCAAAGGGTGGTGGGATTATCATTCGTTCTTATAGGTTTTGGGATAGGCAGTGGATCTCACAGAGTACCTTCTCAAGGGTGGGGAGAATTACAAAGAACCTTCTTAAGGGTGGGGGAGATTACAAAGTACATTGATCAGTTAGGGTGGGGCAAAAACAAATCACAATGGTGGAATGTCAACAGTTAAGGCTACTTTCAATTCTATGGGTCTTCAGTTGCTTCAGGCCATCTGGATGTATACATGCAGGTCACTGGGGATATGATGGCTTAGCTTGGGCTCAGAGGCATGACATTCCTGTCTTCTTATATTAATAAGAAAAATAAAACAAAATAGTGGTAAAGTGTTGGAGCGGCGAAAATTTTGGGGGATGGTATGGAGAGATAATGGGCGATGTTTCTCAGAGCTGCTTCGAGCAGGATTAGGGGCAGTGTGGGAACCTAGAGTGGGAGAGATTAAGGTAAAGGAAGATTCTGGGGTGAGGGGTGATATTGTGGGGCTGTTGGAAGGAGCATTTGTCGTATAGAATTCTTAGTGATGGCCTGGATGCGGATTTGTATGAATTGAGAAACTAAACGAAAGACACAAGGTCCGAATAAGAGAAGGAGAAAAACAGGTATTAAAGGACTAAGAATTGGGAGTACCCAGGACATCCAATAAGAGAGTGTCCAAGGGGGTTCAGAGTAATTATTTGCTTGGTTGGCAAGTTTTGGGGCTCTATCCTTGAGTTTTTTTATGTTGTCATATACCAGGCCAGATTGATTTAGGTAAAAACAGCACTCTTCATTTAAAAATATACATACACCTATTTCCAGTTAATTTTGCAAGTCAATGCCTTCATGGCTAAAAACAGAAAAAAAATGTTCTTTATAGGCAAATGTGCCACTGCGAAGGACATTTTGGAAAGTTAGTGGTATCAATAGGCCTCTAGTGAAAGTTTGCACTACATTCTTAAAGATGGAAAAGACACATATATAAGAAGCAATACTCTGTTATTGAATATGAAATGGGTCTGTAAAAGAGAAAATGATAGAGACGTTAAAATTAGAGACCCTGACTCTGTGTTTCCATCCTGCCCTGTAACACTGGTATGAACTTGGGTAAGTCATTCACCACCTGGGGGGCTAGTAAGGGACAAAAGGGACAATAACTTGAAAAGGCGTAAGTGCAAAATCTATATATATGTATTACATGTGCTATATATATGTAATATATGTGTGTATGTATGTATATATATAGGATGTGCTTTATAGTCTGTATAAATATACACACACATATAATGATGTATTAAATATATTGTCTATATTAGATATGATGTGTGCCCTACAGGCAACATATATAGACAATATCTATATACATTATATATACAGACTGCAGAGCACATCATTATTACAGAAACATTAAAAAGAAAATACAGAGTATAAGTGTAATAGTATAGACACACATCTAAAAGTAAACAGAAAAAAAGTCTACAAGTAATGATAAAGAGAATAAAATAGAAAAGAACAGGGATTACTTCCGAAAATGCTGAAGTTTTCTTTAGAATTGCAGGGTGGAGGAATGCATAATAACTTCAATTAAACGTGCAGTTATAGAAAACCTTAATTCATTCTTATTTCCCTGTAAATAAGAATAATACGTAGCATAGTAGTGGCAGAATAATCCAGTGCTTTATAATATTTTGAATTGCCTCAAAAATAAGGTGCTGCCTCACCATTCTAACACTGAACCTTCCAGCAAATTCCACCATGGCTGAGGAATGTGGTAATTATAAATTGAGAGGAAGAAATTTTGAAAATGACAAAAAGAATTAAAATGACACCGTAAGCATTGAATTTGAAAAGAAAGAAGGAGCTAGAATACTGGGTTACCTAGCCATTGAAATTAGACCCTTATTTAAATCGGAAGTGACAGCTTAAATCACCTAATGTCCAATGCTAAAGTTCACTGGGTGCCTACTGTACACGATAAAGACGGAAAATTGAGTAAATCCTTAAGGTTTTGGTCAAGTAGAAAATATTTTCAGATACTAATAAAGTCACTTTTAATGTAGTACATTGTCCTGAAGAAATTAACACTAAGTGTAAAATGCTGTAGTTGTCCTCTGTTAATAAAACAGCTCAAGACTCAATAGAGTGCAATAAGTATACTCAATAAGTTTCTAGAAAATGTCAAAGTCCTCATTATTCTAATTAATCACTTTGAAAGTTAGGAGTATTAGGCCCATAAAAAAGTCAACAAACTGAATGGGCTTTCACTAAAACCCAATGCACAACATCAAGCTTATTTACATGAGGGATTTCACCAAAATCTGTAAAATTAATTCTTGTTCTGGAGCACATCTGGGTGCCTTAAAAGCTTACTTGTGTCTTTGAGTCCTGCTTTGCAACACAGATGAGTTTAGTATTTCAGGAGCGGACACTAGGGGAAGTATTGAGCCTGCCAATTCAGAAACAGATACCAGTATGTCCTCAAGTCTTACAAAGACCACCTCTGCGAACTGCGTTAGTTTCGCATTAGCCCTTGCTGCCCTGACTTGTGTTGTGTTTTTAGTTTCCGAAGAATACTAATCCTTTCTAAATGATTTACTGAAAACTGAGTGTTGAAGCACACACGTAAAGTGAAAAGTGCCATTTAGTACATGTATAATTATTTCATGGCATACTGCAAATTAGCAAAGGCAGCTTTCAGCTTTTTAATCTTGTGTATGTTTTCTGGAAGTTGCTTCATATCCTCCTTTTCTGGGTTGATAGCTGCAGAGAAGAAAGGAAGTAGGGTATCAACGATATTTTCATGTGGAATAGCTTTTTAAAGACGGTGTAATAAAATCTCCATTAAAAGTGAACAAACATTGAAATCAGTATCCGCAGTATTCAGATCTTAACAACAACAACAACAACAACAAAAACTAGCTTAACTTCAGGAAATGGTATGAGCAATTATAGCTATTAAATTCACTTTGCAATAAATTTAATCCAGCAGCATATACCATTTAAGTCAATACCATGAATGACCATATCATGTGGACATACATACACATACTCATTTTTAATACTATGTAGTTTTAATCTTATAAATATTCTATATAGTATGTACTAAGTGGAAGAAATGTTGAGTTTATGTGACCCAGTTTTCACCAATATTCTGACATTAAGTAATCTTTATGACAGCATATTAGCTAAAGCTCTAGAAAGGTAGTATGAACTAGTATCTCTGGCCCTAATAATTGATGATAATTCATAATTTTGAAAAAGAGAAAAAAATAAAGAAGTACATTCTATACCAGAAAAATCCTAAATGCCTGTAGTGAGAGCAATTTTTCTGTATTCTGTAGGGAGCTGATCAGAACTCTAAGGGATTTCCCCTTTGTCTCACCACCAGACACCAACATGGTGCAAATAAATTTTAGGATAAGGTAATTTGTTTCTCTCCCCAGATATGGGATAATAGAAGAGAAAGTATTCAGCCCGTTCCCTACTTTTGGCAGGTTAAAATCAGTTGTATTTTTTTAGAAAAATTGTGAAAAAAAAAGATACATTTCTGATTTCCTGTTTACCTGTCTGCGCAACAACTCGTTGAAATCTGGAACATTATTATTATTATTATTATTATTTTTGAGACAGAGTCTCGCTCTGTGGCCCAGGCTAGAGTGCAGTGGCGGGAACTCAGCTCACTGCAAGCTCCGCCTCCCGGGTTTACGCCATTCTTCTGCCTCAGCCTCCTGAGTAGCTGGGACTACAGGCGACCGCCACCTCGCCCGGCTAGCTTTTGTATTTTTTAGTAGAGACGGGGTTTCACCGTGTTCGCCAGGATGGTCTCGATCTCCTGACCTCGTGATCCGCCCATCTCGGCCTCCCAAAGTGCTGGGATTACAGGCTTGAGCCACCACGCCTGGCCCTGAAACATTATTTTTTTACTGACCACAGAACAGTGTTTCTCGTCTAGAACCTTCTGAATGAATGCTGTTTGAATTAATCAAGGCATTAACGAATTTCCCAATAGCCTCTTAGCTTTTATCACTGTGAAGTGTAGAGATGACAATATGGTAGAAAGGGGAAAATACCTACAACGTTTCTGCTGTGCACCTCAGCTCACTCTTGCCCTATCCCCAGTCCCAGCTCTCTCTCAGAGTTGTTTTGTTCTTTACAATCAGTGCTAGTAGGTTTTCATCTTTCACTGGAAAATTGATGATGAACAATATCCAGAAATATGTTTAGTGTGTAATTCTTTGCCAAATGTCCACCATCTGCCAAGCATTGTATCTGGGAATATTAGCAGAGATTTAGAAGATAATATTTTATGCTCTTTGACAATTTATTTCTGTTTATAATAACACCATTAAAATATTTGCAGAATTTTTAAAAACGTTCTACCATATATTGGATATCAATTCTCACAATCACTTTATGAATTTAGTGTTATTATTATTTCTCACTTTCAGATGAGGAAACTAAGGCAAAGAAGAATTAATTAACTCCCCTGAATTAATACAGCTAGTTCTTTCAGCACCGGGATCTAGACTGAAGTAGTCTGGCTTTGGAGAAGAGCTCTTAACCAATAAGCTATGTAGTAAAGGTTTTCTGGGTGGTGATGTGAAAGCCTTAGCCATGTTCCGTGGTTTCTGTGAGAAGCATATTTTTATACTGTAATATTGCTCATTCTGTGACTTGGTCATGATTTTCAAGCAAAAGAATCACACGTGTGCTAAATCACCCAAAAGAAATATATCAATTTGATAAAAGCTTTTTGTTTGAATTATCAGTTGAACATTATTTATTTACAAGCCTTCAACAAGTCATAGCATTCACACAAACATAGTAATTAATTTTAACTTCCCTTTGTGAACCTAAAATAAAAATGGGGTAATTGATATCTTGGTACACAGAATTCTGCTCTACCTAAAAGCACACTTAGCATTTTTCTTTAGTAACTTCAAAGAGTATTTGATAATTCATAAAGAATCCCAAAGCTTATGGCTTTTTGTCTGAAAATGTTGTGGTATGAATTGAATTCCCTCTTACATGCTTTATGAATAAATCCTGTATCTTAGATTGTAATGATGTTTGTTTTTATTTGACCTTAGTCTTTTTGCCCTTACAAGGAGATTTTAAGATTATGAATATGAAGAGCTCTACAGCAGTCTTTCCCTAGAAGTGAAATGACATCTGGCTAAATGGATTCAGTGGTTTAAGAGATGCCTGTCAGTCATATACTTTTTTTTATGTCCTAACTTGGACATTGTTCTCAATCAAAATGCTTTATTGTTCTACAATATTTTGCCATCATTTTTCTGTAAGTATTGTAAAGTCTTTCTCTTTTCACTGTAAGTGTTTAATAGTTCATTCTTTGTTTATCAAATATTTATGAAGAGTCTACTATGTGCCAGTACTGCTTATGAGTTGGCAATATGAAAGTAAATTACATGTTGCATGATTTCTAAATTGCTTGCATGGCATAAAATATCAATTAATATAAAATAAGGTATGCAATATATACAAATATATACATATATGTGTGTATATGTGTGTATATATATGTGCGTATGTATGCATATATATACTATGAAGTATATATATACATATGTATATGCATATAGATATATATATGTGCTATAAACTTCACAACAAAATAAAAACCTATAATCCAACCAAAGAACAGAATATCATCAAAATCATCAAATTTACATGTCCATTCCCTATTCCATTTTCCCCTGCCTCCCTTCAAAAGATAACCACTATTTAAACTTGTTTTTTTTTTTTTTAATTTCCTTTTTTTCTCTTGATTCTTCTTATCTTCCTTCTCTTTCTTTAGAAGTTTTAAATATAGGCATATATACCTACTTTCACTGTTTTGTAATATTTTATTCTTTAAAAGGATGCATATTTATCCACCTCCTATGAAAGAAACTTTGAGACATTTTCAGATTTTGCTATTGTGAACAATATTGCAATGAACATTCTTGGGTAGGTTTCTTAATGCATCTTTTAGAATTTCTTGCCTATATGCCACAGTAAAATTGCTATAGATAATGGGAAGATCCACAATTTTAAGAGTATGACAAGTTGTTTCCAATATGATACCAAATTTTACTGTCATCGACCTTGCATAAAAGTCCCCACTCAATGTTTGAAACTCTCAGATACCTTAAATTTTGCACAAATTTAGTGTTTACTAAGCAATATTATAATATGGATGTTTTACAATTTCAGTGGTTTCTAACAAATTTTAATACCTTTTATATGCATATGGATAGTTATTTCCTCTTCTATGAAGTGCTAGTTCATTTCATTGACTCGCTTCTTTTTTATTTACTATTTTAACATAACATTAAAGCTTTGAATCTATGAAGAAGTAATTTTGATGTATGGTGTGAGTTAGGAAGTGCCATTTCAATTATTTTTTAATGGATATACAATTGGTCTGGCACCATTTGTTTCCTGGTTGATCCACTCCCAAGTATTCTTCAAAGCCATCTTTCTTATATGTCAAATGTAAAACTGCTTCTGATATCTCTATTCCATTCCACTGGTACTTCTCTATTCCTGTGCCAATAGGTCACGGACTTAATTAGCTCTATAACTTGTTCTTATTTTTCTTTGTCAGGAGTACTTGTATTATCATTAGTCATCAAATAATTTTTTAAAATTACATTACATTTATTCATCAGTTTGGAGAGAACGATATTTTTACTGTGTGAAATCTTGTTAGATATGAAGACATTTACTATAATGTCTTAAATAAAGTTTTATATTTTTATATTTATGAAGGTTTTCCTGTTTTTATTTCTAGTTGCTCTCCTATGATTTCTTCTTAAATCAGTTTTGCTAAGTGATATTTTATAGAATTACAGTCTCCAATAAATCAAACATTTTATATATACATTTTAAATATTTTTAAAACTTTGCTAATTTTAATTGTTTGAACTATAAATATTTGTGAGACATGTGTTAAAATTTCCCACTACAGTGTATCTTTACAAATTTTTCTCTGGAATTTCAATACAGTTTTGTTCTATATATTTTGAGACTTTATTATTTAGTACATTCCAGATATTCTGTAAATTGAAACTTTCAATTTTCAGTAATTGTATTTAGTATTTGAGGTTGCTTAATAAAGAGGCTGTTAATATATTTATTATGGGCATATTATCTAGCCAATGATATCTGAATATATTGTTTGTTCAGAATTAACATATAGCTTGGCATAATAGTTTTTTCTTTTTTTCATTTAATTGCACTAAATCTTTATATTTAATTTTCCCCAAATGTGGTCATTTGCTCTATCTCATAGTAGAAATACTTATCAAATAATAAAAATTAAAATCCTTTCCAATCTACAGAACTTTTAAAAATCTATTTTGAATTCACTATTCATTTATTTAATATTTTAAGCCCCAGCGTCAAGTGATCATGTTACTCAGTCCATGTCATGTAGTTGTCATTGGCTCCTACTTGAGTCCAAATATTCCCTCTCAACTCTCAATCCCGGTTTTATCAACCTCCCTCAACAGGTACTAACATTAGTGAAGTTTGTCTATGTCTCTCAATTGTTTGTTTTCTCACCTATGTATTCCAGAACAAATAATACAAATAATAAATGCCTTGCATCTATGGCATTTTAATAACTCATTAATGTTATAGATATTCATTTTCACATTTTGAGTTGACATTCTTTTTTGTATTTAGTCATGTGTTATTCATATAGTTCATTGCTTTTGACTGCTATGCACTGAGTGCATACTGCAGATTCACAATCCATTAAATTTAATTCATCTCAGTAATATTTAGGCCATCTCTAATTCTTTGCTTTCACAAACAGTACTCAGCTTGTCTCCTTGAGGCATATCTCCTTGAGGACTACCATGAACAATTATCTGGGCTACATTTTCAGAGTATAATTGCTGGATCACAAACATTTAATTTTACTATGTACTACCATATTATTCTTCAAATGGCTGCACCAACAATGCTTCAAAATGCAAACGCATATTTGAGACTATGGGGGAACACAGAGAGAGAAAAGAGAGCTAGCTGGTAAAAATATGGGAATACATCTATGCAAAATATGACTGGGACTTTTTTGGAGTTACATTGAATTTACACATAATTTTAAGGAGAATTAATGTCTTTCAATTCACAGGAAACTTTTCCATGATAAAAAAAAACTTTTCCATGATAAAACTCTTCTTATATTCAGATCTTTTATTATCTTTTAATACAGTTTTAAAACACTCTCCATGCCATTGTTGGCATTCTTTGATAATTGCTAAACATCAAATACTTAGTAGACTTATTTTTAGCCATTGAAATACTTATCTTTTTTCTGTTACTTTTCTGGTTATTGCTAATGTAAAAGAAAATCTCTGTTGCAAATGTTGAATGTGTTTTTGTTAACTTTATTATTATAATATTAATTTTAACATTTTGTTGGTTTTCCTGGGTTTCCAATGAAACTGACAATATCATTTACAAAAATCCCATATAAATGACATATACAATAGATACAAATAAGGTAATTGTTTAGACAATTTATAAGAGTGAGTTGATGATCATCAATATCAAAGAAGAATTTTGAAAAAAAAGAGTAAAATACAACAATAAATGTAATATAGTAAACATCAGAGTTGAGTCGGGGCTTGGCATTTCATAATGCCAACATTACTCTAACACTGGGCATTTGTTTTTGTATAGTCTTTCTTAATCATGTCATGACAAAAATAAATATCTCCATTCCTCCAGTGAATTTTTGCACTGGTTGTTTACTGATCCAGTTTATGAACAGGACTTGATATAAAATACATTAGTGAACAGTGATGATGAAAAGGCTCTTTGGTGAAAATACACTTACATATGTGCAATAAATTAAACGATAAAATATTGTCATTTTTTAGCACACTTGCAAACACTCATAAAGCCTAATTCCATTTAAACAATTCCCACAAAACATGTTCAATCTGGCATTGCCTTCTTAGAACTTGCTTTATGAGCATTGATTAATCCATTTTTAAGATAATGTTGGACATGGATAAGTTATCCTTAGAAACATCTCCTGCAAAATGAAGTTTTCTCTTATTTGCAAAATAAAAGAAGTTATATAGGTGATATATGCTTGAATCTTCCCAATGAAAATACGTTAGTCTAAGAAAACTCTTTATCAAGAAAACATATTTTAACAAAAGGAAAATGATAATTTTAACAATTAGAGGTTCATGAAAATAGTCAAATGAGTAACTTCTTTCTTTGCATATGATACTATTAATGGTAAGACTGCATCACCTATAAAATTGAATATGAAAAGAATGAGTCATTTTGAAAATACATCGGCGAGAGGTGCCCAGAAATATGCCCTAAGTTAAAAAACAAAAAAAAAAAAAGATTATTTCACCTATGCTGAATTTTCAATTTAAAGTTTTCAGCTAAATACTAGATATAATATTTTAATCATAATATCATGTTGATGCCATAAAGACTTTTAAATAAATTTTAAGTCATTAGACTTTGCTTGCAATAAAGATATATAAGCAGTTTCTAGCAATCATATTAATTTAAATTAACTGATCTTACCAACACTCAGCCATTAATTTATTCAATAAATATTAACATAAGCAACTATACCTGGTCACTGCCCTGAGCAAAGGAGACACAATTTAAGAAAAGATCGACAAAGTCTCAAATAGTGATGACAATCTAGTGGTAGAGATATATAATAAAATAATTATTAACTTTGTAAGTGGCTAAATAAGAAATTTCAGTAAAATACGATGGATAATATGAGAAAAAAAAAAATACAGTGTGCAATGGAAGCACGTTCAAGGGACTCCGACTCCAATCTAGAGGAGATGTTTAAGGGAGAGTCATGAGAAGTCTTTAAGGGCATTGACCTACAGACTAAGATATGTTTGATTTCAAGTTAGGTCAGTAAATGGGAAGAAGGAAGAGGAGAAGGCAAACAATATTCTAAGCATACATGGGCACTGCCTGTTGGAAGTAAAGCAGTGAGACAGAGCCTGGCACAGCTGTGGAGCTGAAATGAGTCCCAATGACTGTAGCTTGGCAGGAGTAAGAAAATTGCCTAGAAAGTAGTTTGAGGAGGAAGCTACTAGTCAGGTGCTGAAAGTCTCATAAATCCTGTGAGTTCACTAGCAATCTTGGCACCCTAAGGCATCTGAAACATATTTTAGTTTCAAGGTCATGCTAGCAGCATACAATGAATGGATTAGAGAGAGCCAAAATGGTAGGCAGGGAATCTGAGAAAGAGAAAATTTTAATAATGATGGACAAGAAGGCACAGTCAACGGAACTCTGTGATCAATTAGGTATAGAGGGGTGAGGTAGTGGGAAAAGTCAAAAATAATCCTCAGATTCCTGGTCTTAGAAAGGGGAGAAATATGATACCATTCACTACAATTAGAAATTAAGAGAAGAAGAAATAAAAAAGTTTCGGTTTGGAAGTCACATTTGATGTATCTGGAAGACACTGATGTATAGATTTCTCCTAAAAAGTGGCAAGCTAGAATATAGGAGAGACAGCTGAGCAGAAAATAGGACTTTGTGAGTTATTCATTAGACTTTGATAGTTGAAGGTGTGTAGGAAGTTGAGATATCTCAGAGACTAGGATAAGAGTGAGACTAGGGAAGGCTAGAAAGTATTGAAAAGTGTTTTAAAATGTAGTATTAAGACCTCCAGGCTGGGCGCAGTGACTCACGCCTGTCATCCCAGCACTTTGGATATCAAGACGGGCGGATCACGAGGTCAGGAGATCGAGACCATCCTGGCTAACACGGTGAAACCCTGTCTCTACTAAAAATACAAAAAATTAGCCGGAGTGGTGGCGGGTGCCTGTAGTCCCAGCTACTCAGGAGGCTGAGGCAGGATAATGGCGTGAACCCGGGAGGTGGAGCTTGCAGTAAGCCGAGATTGCACCACTGCGCTCCAGCCTGGGAGACAGTGAGACTCCGTCTCAAAAAATAATGATAATAATAATAAAATAAAGAACTCTAGATCTTACCAAATGGTAACCAAATGGTAAATAAACTTGTCAATATAAAAAGAAGAGAGTAATGCATGAGTATGGTAGCCAAGTATATTTCAACCCTTAAAACCTTCGTATCTATTGAAAAGACCATCCAAAGTGTTATGTAAGTGACCCATGATTTGACTTTTGTTTCAAGATCTTTAAAAAAATCATTGAAAAGTCTTTCTATTGTGTGTATTTCCAAACAAAAACAATTTAACATACAGAGTAGTTTCCTTCAGATTTTTGCTAAATATATATTTGAGTAAGGGTCTCACTCTGTCCCTCAGGGTGCTGGAGTGCAGTGGTGCCTTCATGGATCACTGTAGCCTCAACCTCCTGGGTTCAAGCAGTCCTCCCACCTCAGCCTCCAGGGTAGCTGGGACTACAAGCTCATGCCACCAACCTGGCCTTTTTTTTTTTTTTTTTTTTTTTACTTTTTTGTAAAGATGGGGTCTTGCTAAATTGCCCAGGCTGGTCTTGAACTTCTGGCCTCAAGTGATCCTCTTTCCTCAGTCTTCCAAATTGTCAGGATTATAGGCATGAGCCACCACACCCAGCCATATTAAATACATTTGCTCTGATTTTTTTCAATTTTAAGTCTGTCAAGCAAAGCATGTTTTTTTCTTAGTCCGTTTTCACACTGTTATAAAGAACTACCTGAGACTGGGTAATTTATGAAGAAAAAAAGCTTAATTGATTCACAGACCTGCATGATTAGGCAGGCCTCAAGAAACTTACAATCATGGTAGAAGGTGAAGGGGAAGCAAGGACCTTCTTCACCTGACAGCAGGAGTGGGAAGAGTGAAGAGCAAAGGGGAAGAGCCCCTTGTAAAACCATCAGATCTCATAAGAACTCACTCATTATCACAAGAACAGCATGAGAGAAACCACCAACATGATCTAATCACCTCCCACGAGATCCCTCCCTTGACATGTGGGGCTTGTATTTCCCGACGTGATTTGGGTGGGCACACAGAATCAAACGATATGAGTTTTGAAATACAAAAGACCACATTAAAATTGGATGTTTAGCTTAGTTTATTCTTTTATAGTTCTTTATTTAAATAAGTTATTAAATAATAATTATAATCAATTTGTAGAAGCCTAGTTTATAAGTGCAAGACTACGAAAAAAATCCTATGGTTTAAAGAAAGAAAGAATTCAGGCATATAGTTTTGGGAACGAACTTTAGTCAGAAAACTTACCCTGTGAGATACACTGTAACACAAATCTACATGCCTGAAGACAATTTATTAGTTTATAATAAACATTCCTAGTAATAACCCAGCTAAAAATCACTAGGGACAAGCTACTTTTGAACATCCTAAAGCTCTCTTTACAGCTTAAGAATGGGGTCAACCTAATTTGTAAGCAATTAAAATCTGTAAACCTGCGCATTTTATTCTTTCCTTAAAGCAGATGGAAATGAAAGTATGCGTATATAATGTTGAGCAGCTTTGAAGAAATGGACATATAGAGTGGAAAAGTAAGAGAGGCCAGGAATTAAAGTAACTATGTGCCTGGTAAGACAATTATTATTTACAATATTATTAAATATCTTGAAGAAACAGTATATTGTTTTGTGTAATTTTCATTATCTTGTATATTTTATCTGTCAATCGTGTTTAATTCTATCTGGGGTTAAGTTATAATTAATTTTCTGATCCTCTCCTCAGGAACTTTCTCCATTAATTTAAATGCTTAATATTTTGTCAACATGGAACAATAGTTGCTCAACAAATGTAAATTTACTCACTCTTTTCCTTCCTAATTATGCAAATAATTAAAAGATATTAAAGACTTAACAGACAATGTAAGCCTGAAAGTTTAAGTCATGAAATTTTGATTCCTTGTTGTAATAAAAAGGATAAACTACTAAAAGATATGCTCTGTGAAAGGAAGAACACTATGCCTCTGAGAAAGCATTGTGAGCTTTGATGTGAACCTGAGGACAAAATGTATCTGGCACTTTCCAATCCCAGATTGCTACTGTCCACCTATGATTAACACTCTCAGAGACAGACCATATTTATATTCCTAATTAATGCCTTTTATGTTTTCCTCCTTAGCTGTCTGCAGCAAAACTTTGGGGACTCCTCTGCTTCTTGTCAGAAATGACGAAGGAGGTCAAATTTGGTATGCTCTGAAAGTAACACAAAGATTAACTTCATGGGGAACACGTTGCCAACTAAGTCAGAAGCTTTAAGGGAAACTTCGTCCTGATACTGACTCTACCAATGCTTTCCACTGTTCCTGTCTCGCAGAGCACAGAATCTGCACCACTGGTCTAAATAAGGAGCAGATAAAGGGGGAACCCAACAGCCTAACAAGACATCCATCTCACAAACCAGGGGATATATTCAGTGTGTGTAGTCTTATATAACTTATTAACAGGTGTTCTGTCTTCTGTCTACCCAGAAAGGAATTATCAAAAAGGTAGTATATATTCCATGCTTGCTGAATATAAATACATTATTAGCTTGAAGTTTAAATCATATTTTTTAATTATAGCATGGTTTAGTGGATTATTTGGTTGTGGTATGGGCTATAATTAAAATTACAAATTTAATGTCATTATGTCAAAACATTGTTAAAATATTTCCCTGATAGTTATAAGGAAACCTCCCAGAAATGCAATATCAATAAGTGAGAAGAAGTGCTTTGTCACTATAATTTGGCCATAGTAACTCACATTTTAGGAGGATCATGACACCATGCTTCTTCTCTATGTCACACACTGCCGTAACTTCCAAATTTTAGCACTAACAGCTTTTTTTCACTGCTGAAATATGCAGGAATTATCCTGCTATATTATAAAATTTAGACCATGTCATATAAAATAAACCAAAAAAAAAAAAAACACACAAAAGGTCCGATTGACACCTATAGGGAGATCTAACATGAAAATAAATTGTGTCTTTTCCAACCATTTTGTTTATTCTGTTTCTGCAATAAGTCAATATTGTGTTTAATTAGAAATAGAATATAAACTCTTATTAAACACTTTCAGGAAGCATGATATTGAAATAACATTTCACCTATGTGAATGTGATATTTCTTCAACTTTATTTATAGGTGTTCAGTGCATGACAAAGAGGGATAAAAAATTGTCTCCATTTGACAGAAAATGTCTCCCTGAACCTATAAGAGCTGACCTTTCATTTCCAAGTTTGTCTTTGCTTATTTGCGGAAGAAACAGTTTTGTTGAGAAATGGAAGTTGGTTCTTTCACTTAGGACTTGATACTTACAACATTCAAAAGGCTTAGAGACTTTCGATAAATAAACAAGATCACTCAGATTCATAAGCTGATAGAAAAAGATAAATTTAAACATTTTTAGATTAAGTATTTTATCAATTCCATTAAACATTCAACTATCTCTCATATACAAAAATTCAAAGGCACAAACAAAAACACAAAAATTTAGGATAATTATAAATTGGGTATTAATAGATTTCAG
>NW_016821443.1:87677-136857 GCF_001698545.2 Rhinopithecus bieti | reverse complement strand
AAAGATAAATTTAAACATTTTTAGATTAAGTATTTTATCAATTCCATTAAACATTCAACTATCTCTCATATACAAAAATTCAAAGGCACAAACAAAAACACAAAAATTTAGGATAATTATAAATTGGGTATTAATAGATTTCAGATCAAACATACACATTCAAATTTTAATATACATTAAACACTTAATATTTTACTTATAGAAATGGTGGTCGATGAATATTTCTTTCTTTCCTCTCTATTTTTTAAATTTGGCTATTTTATAAAATTCATAGTTATTTCTAATTTTATGTTTAAAATAATTAAATATTTTAATATGCTGTATTTACTAACAGTAGTTGTTCTGATTCTGAGTTTCTCTGGTTGTTACAGATTTTGTTTCCAGTGACGTATTAGTAAACCTTAGTCCTTTATGATAAAACTGATTAATTAATTCTTCTAATTGAAATTTTAAAAGTGGACTTATTTGAATGATCAATTCTCTCTATGCTTTGAATACTATGCTTTGTATTTTTAAAGACCTTACTCAGTAACCCATAGAAAATTACACTAGATCATTACTTCTTATAGCAATTTATCGAATTTGGAAAATATAGAATTTTAAAATAGAAAAACAGAAGATATAATTCCAGCCCTGTTACTTAGCAGTAAAATTCCATCAGAAAATGCTCCTGACTTGTGTAAACCTCAGTCTTCTCATTTATAAAGGGGATGTAGAAGATAAAGTGGCAATGAGGCTGTCTTCCCAGTATTAATTCTGCTGGTTACTAAGTATAGCCAACATGCTCTTGGAGATGAGGTTGACTCAGCTATCAGTTTGAAGGATTATATTAGTAATTCCAGTTAGACTTACTGCTTCTGATAACCTCATCCGAATTCGCTATGACTCCCTCTTAACACAGAGAATGGTTCAGGTGATTCAATCCAGACCAAATAGACAAAAGGGGAATTTTTCTGGAAGCTCTGGGCCAAACAACATTAACAACAAAAGATAAGAACCAGCATTCTCTCTGCATTCTTCTTTCTTCATCTGCCTTCTTGATGTTTGTAGCATGCTGCAGATGCAAAGCAACAAAAAGTGCTGCCGTCATTTTGTCACCATGAAGTACCAGCTTTAGGGTAACAATACTACCATAACAGGCAGAGCAGAGAGACAAAAAGAAACTGGGTCTTTGAAGTCATGACTGAGTCACAAAATCAAACTGACCAACTCTAGACTTTCCTGTTACATATGTCAATAAATCCCCAATATTTTAAAATTGCACTTAAAGTGTTTGTTTTTTCTGTTGTTACTGTTTTGCCAATTATTTTCTACTTTCATCAGCAGAGTAATAACTGCCAAAAAGATACAGTTTAAACCAATGATGTATTTTATTCATTTTCCAAATTTTATACAGCCAACATGTTTCATTTTCTATCATCAAAAAAGGAAAAAGAAAAGTCTTTTTGTATGCTTCTCATTGTATATGCCCTTCCAAATGTTCTCTTCCCTCTCTGCCACCTGTTTCTATGCCTTAAAAGATGCACTTTTGTGGATTATATCAAAATGTGTCCCATGCCCACTGGCTTCTGTTGAGATCTGGAAGGCCAGCAGGAGATTGAAAGCAGGAGGAGGATGAGGTTATGTTTGCCTTGGCATCCTGCCTAAGCACTGGCATCGAGCTGAATGTGTCCCTCCACTGATGGACACTGCATCTCCCAAGGCTGCTTAGTTTCTGTGGCTGTCTTCTTCAGGGTCTGAGAAGCTCCACCCTTGCCTTTCCCCGTTGGCCTAAGAGTGGTAAGAGCATGGTGACATTGCACTGGGTTACTGTACTTCTTGTGTTTTACAAAGTTCACATATTTGTAAATAATTCCTTGGCAAATATTCTTAAACTATCCTAGTGTGGGTGTACTGTCTACTTCAGGTTAGAACTCTGAGAGAATGTATGATTAAAATCGGATAAAATAGTATTAACTGAATTATTCTGTGGCCTGTTCTACATGAGTGCTAAATGTTATTTAGAGTAGAGGTCATTTACTCATGGTGTAATTGATAAACCTTTCAAAGCATATGCACCGGGATGGAAAATGTCAATTGGGTGGCTTCAGAGAGAGTTTCCACTAGCTATTACTAAAAAGATTATTCAAGAAATTTTGTAAACAAAAAAAAATTTTGTTATTAAGAAATTTGGTAACATGCTTTGTGTAATAATGAAGTTCTTTCATTAAAAGCATAAGCTGTTATGATGCACAATGAACTATCACCATATTAGGTTTATTTTATGTCTCTTTATTAAGTTATTAAGTTTTAAGGTCCTACTCAGCTGTTCTCAAGTCTAATATATACCACAATTGATCATTTAGTTACTAAGTGTTCAATAACGATGGCACATTTTTACTGTGCTACACGTTATTTGAATAACTATGCCATTGTGGAATAGTTCTTGGACATAAGCAGCTTTATACCAAGCCACTCAAAGATGCAAAAGGACTTATCTCATGCTATGAAGATTTCAATAATGACTTTAAATTATAGTAGTTGTGTACAATCTTAATGCATTATGAACAGAAGACCTAAACTGCATTCTACCTTCTAAATAGAGCAATTATGTTCAGTCCCCTAAGGTTCTTGGTACGTAAGCCTATTTTGAATGCACATAATATAGTGTAGCAGTCCAGAAATTACATAAATGCCTAATTCCACTATGGTTTATGAGGGTGTGGGTGGACAGAGAAGATTAGTTTTAAATTCTTATTGTTGTATGTTTAAAATGACTACTTATCACCACTGATCTAAATAGACAGTGACTCCTTGAATATGCACTAAATCTCAGTAAAGGGTTTCTTTTGACTGTCTTATGAATAATCACAAGATACAGTTAGATACTTCTGTTTCTGATTTAATAGATTGTATACACTTATATATACTAAGTGTATGCTATTAGAAATGTGATTTATCACTCATCCAAAATTTACAAACTCCAAGAGTAAGGCACTAGAATGTAGTTTTTATTTATATCTAGTAAGCATCAAAGTTGTAACTCTGATTCTTATCCAAAGTATTTTTTAAAAAATTGTAACTAAAGCAACATAATCAGCATGTGATGACAAAGGCGTGATAAAGGAGAGTAAAGAGGAAAGGAAAGGAAAAATACTTAATTTATTATAATCTGAACTATTAGAGGAAATTTGTGGATGAAAAGTAGAAGAAAACGTAGTCTACTTTTCATAGTACCTGAAAAACCTTCACTCCTATCCCTGAAACAATTTATTTCATTTTCTTTATCTTCATACCCCCTCTACCTCATCAGATTTGTCAAGAATTCCAAAACTGAGACAGTTTAATATAATAGTGTTCATTTCTGTGAGGAGTCAAAAACAGTAACGGGTGGTCTGGCTCCTTTTTTGTGTGCACAGTTACAAGTAAGTTATATTTTTTGTGTAATTGAATTTTCCTTAAGTAATAGCTATGAACTGACTCAGACATGTTAAGTTACTTAGTAAAGGGTTTGACCTCACATGAAAGCTCAAAAACCATTAATTTCATTAATTCTCAAAAGGCACTTTAAAGATCATTGAATTGAATTACCTAATTTTTACAAAGCAAATAAGAACTGGGTATTAAGAAGTTGTGTCTTTTTTCCTCAAATTCTGCATATAATGTATTTCAATCAATTTTTTTAAAATTAAGCTTTGTGTTATACAAAACAGTCTTTTAATAACTAATAATGTGATTTATGTATACCAAGTATATAATTAAATTAACATTTTTACATTCTACATAAAAAAACTATTCACCCAATGGTGTTAAATATTTTATGCATGCTTCTGAAATGAATTTTAATATGAAAAATTTAAAAGATGCATGATATAATAATTTAGGCATATTTATAAATATTCTCACTTTTATTTAATGGAAACAAGTACAGCTGTCAGTTTAAAGAACTTACTGTTTGTACTTTTCTGTATTTGTATCAAGATGGTATGTAGGCCCATGAAAATACCAGTGATTGACATTCTTTATAGTTTAAATTAAAATTACCCATATTAAATACCAAAAAAGATTAAAATCAGATGTTTGTCAAGTTCAATTTTATGAACTTTTATAAATTTCATTAAATTTCTTTAAACAAATCTGGAGATCACACACTTAGTGATTATATATAATTGCATTTTGCTTAATAGTAGCTTTTTCCTAAGAAACTTGGGAAATGGATTATAAAACTTCACCACAGTGACTAAAAAGATATGCAGAGGCCGGGCGCGGTGGCTCACGCCTGTAATTCCAGCACTTTGGGAGGTTGAGGAGGGATGATCATGAGGTCAAGAGATCGAGACCATCCTGGCCAACATGGTGAAGTCCCATCTCTACTAAAAATATATAAATTAGCTGGGCATGGTGGCCAGCACCTGTAGTCCCAGGTACTTGGGAGGCTGAGGCAGGAGAATCACTTGAACCCTGGAGTAAGCCGAGACCATGCCACTGCACTCTAGCCTGGCAACAAAGCGAGACTCTGTCTCAAAAAAAAAAAAAAAAAAAAAAAAAATTATATGTATATATATATATATATGCAGAAATGTTAAAATGTATCAATAATCACAAATATAATATGTTAGAATCTTAACTGTTGATTTAAGCTTTGGGTTTCTGGTTAGAATCCTAACTGATGGTATGTGTGATTCAAATTGTATAAAATAGACTCAACTGAAGTTTTTGTGTGGCCTGTCCTGAATTTCCTACCTGAATTTATTTTTAATTTTCAATGATTTTAGCGAAGCCTTTAAAACCTTAGAAAGCAAGAATCTAAAAAAGTTTGCCACTACTGTTTTATTTAACTCATGAAATTTTCTAAGCCTGGAATTATTTCCACTTTATTAATTATTGTGATGAAGGCAGAAGAAATGTTTTTCTCTACCTTGTCTTACTTGCTCACTATAAGGTGCCTTACATTCAGGCTGAAATCAGTGGATACTTTATTTAAATTTGTGGTCATGAGTATATAAGTAAATATTATTGATAGAGACAGGAGATAGCCAAGTGTCCCTAGTCAGACTCTGCCTTTAAGCATAAAACAGCCTGAAGCCAGAAAGATTGGACTGCTGGTCCTAGATGAAACCCACCCTTTGCCAGCTGATTGTCTCTGAATAATGCATACTGGGAGGATGGAAGGAAGACTGAGGAAGTTTGTGCCATTTGTGAGGAGCCTGGCCTCTTCCTTTCCTGGATAGTGACCTGGGATTCAATCTGTCAGGTGGGAGACCTACTAGCAGAACTCTCTCTAGCTTTGCTGAGTTCCTCTTTCCTTTTTTCTTTTTTACCCAATAAACCCTACCCAAGTCACCCTACAATGCATCGATTTGCCTAAATTTTCCTGGTCATGTGACAACAACCTGTTTTTCTGCACGACATTTTTGTTGCCCAGTGTGGGGCCTTGGAAAGGGTGCGTGAAATGTGGACCCCAAAACTCTCATTCTTATTTTTGAGCCTTTGGTCGTACGGCATTTTTCTTCTCTTCTGGGGGGACAGTAATGGCATCTATCTATTCTTTTAAAATATGGAAGGTGGTCAACACACACCCCAATGGCCACAGGCATGTGTGCAGGACAGCTGAGAGAGCGGCAACTTCCTGCCCCACTTCCTTCCTGGTGGGGGTACATACCTGTGTCTGCTGCATGTGTGTGTGGTGTCCCGCAGCCATGCAAAAAAGCCACAGCCCATGCCCCAAGGCAGCCCCGGGGGCTCAGGCCCTGTGCAACTGGCTGGCCAGACTTTCACTTGGTCTGAGCCAGGCGGAAAGGAATCCATTTGTATGAGAATAAGACCTTCTTCCGCTAGGCATCTTTCCAACCCTGCATTGTAACTTTTATTTTTCCTTCTGTCTACCTTGTCAGCAGTTAACTCTTAAGCAAGAGCTTTTTGCTTTTTTCTTTTAGAAGACACTTTACTAGGCCAGGAATGATAAGGATCACTGATTATATCCTCTGTAAAGTTTTAATTAAGAAAAAGGATTTGTGAGGTTGCTCTTAAGCTGTAGCCAATCTGGTGTGCTTTGTGTGACCTTCTGTATGGTCAGCAGCAAACTGCCGTGTTATGCCCTTGGGAGCATGACCTGTAGCCATGTGGCAATGTTTTATTCTAGCCTTCACCATTTTACAATGGCACCTAGGTTCAATCCTGACTTAGAGAATGAATACTTTCGAGGTGATATCTGTGTGACTTGGGCCATTTGCTGATTTTCTTCCCCTCCATGAACAACTTCTAGCTTTTTCTTAAATCTTCCTTTTGCCGGGTTACTTTTAAAGGTTCTAAATTTTGTAAGAACTGCTTACCCCCTTAGAAAATACCTCATACACTTGTAGTTAAATCATAACCTTAATTGAGGCTTGTTGGTTTCACTTGTGAGGTTACTTTTAGTAAGATTTAAAAGCCAGAAATAGGCTGGGCGCGGTGGCTCATGCCTGTAATCCCAGCACTTTGGGAGGCCCAGACAGGCGGATCATGAGGTCCAGGAGACCAGAACCATCATGGCTAACACAGTGAATACCCATCTCTACTAAAAAACAAAAAACTAGCCGGGCGAGGTGGCGGGCGCCTGTATCCCAGCTACTCGGAGGCTGAGGCAGAGACATGGCCTATAACCCGGGAGGCGGAGCTTGCAGCGAGCTGAGAATCTGGCCACTGCAGTCCAGCCTGGGCGACAGAATGAGACTCCATCTCAAAAAAATTAAAAAAAAAAAAAAAAAGCCAGAAATATTGGCCACTGGGTGTTGGCTTAAAGTCAGGTAATAGCAATTTAAAAGGATTTCTAAAGAGTGCTCAGCTTAACAAAAAGTGGATATACAGTTATAGGTATAATTTAAAAGGCCTTTATGTGTCCTTCTGAAGATTTTGTTTCCCTGGGATTTTTTCTCAGTCAACTGAATTCTTTTTCCCCCATTTTGTCTTACCCATTTCTTAATGGCATTCATGAGAGGCCAATAATCAAATTAAGAATTGGCAATGAAATAAGTCTTAATGACTGGCTGGTTTCTTCTGCCTGTCTGTGTAGTTAATATATGTGTCGTGTGATGTCTATAAAAAGAGATCTCTAGGCCGGATGTGGGCTCCACATCTGTAATCTCCAGCACTTTGGGAGGCTGAGGTTGGTGATCCACCTGAGGTCAGGAGCTTCAAAGACCACTTCTGGCCAAACATAGAAAAACCCCCATCTCTACTAAAAATATAAAAATTAGCTAGGCAATTCGGTGGTGAGCAACGCTGTGACAATGCCAGCTACTTCAGAAGGAGACTGAGGTAGGCTTATTCACTGGAACTCAGGAGGCAGAGGTTTCAGCGACTCAGATTCATGCCACTGCCCTCCAGGCCTGGAGACAGAAGTGAGACTCGCCTGCAAAAAAAAAAAAAAAAAAAAAAAAAAAAAAAAATTACTTGGCCCAAAGAAAAATAACTGCTTGAATCGAAGTTGTTAAAGGAAAGATAAAGCTGTGGTACCTTTTTAGTTCATGATGGACTTAATATCTTTGAGAAATAAAAGCAGGCCTTAAAGATTATTGATAAAATGCACGGTGTCATCGAAGTAAATTTTGCTAGGGTTAAATGATTTCGTTTTGAATTTAATAAGAATAAAGCCTGAAGGTCTAAATAAATAGTGGAAGGTTTGTAAAAATTAATCTTGCAAAAATTTCCATGTTGAACATATTTAAGACTAAATTCAAAAAGGTATTAGCATGTTTTTTCTCTCAATTGAGCATTGAAATAAAAGCACAACAAGGCACTCTTAAGGCACTAATCTGCTCTTTAGCAAAATTTGTAAATGGTTTTAAAACCATGGTTTTAAATGGGTTATAAAAGGGTTTTGCTTTTTAAAATTTCTGAGTCATCATTTTGGCAAAATAAATAACTTATGGTAATCTGGAATTCTATTTCATAACATCAAGTGTTATAAACCTCTAACATTTGACAGGCTTCCCAATATCAAACTTAAGTTTCAAAGTTGTCTTTCCTGATGCCTGGCTTTTGGATGCTACAGAAGGCTCCCAGAGTATCCAAAAGAGAGGTAAACAAGATTATTTGATGTGTCTGGATACATGAGATTGCCAAAATGGTGTTCAATCTTCTTTAGGTTATATTTTGGTAAATAATACTATGTTCCAAAATTGTATGGAAATTCTAAAATTCTAATGTCTAAAGTATATGCTATCCATCATTATTAAGGTTATTATGTTATTAAATTATTGTAAACCATAGAGATAACCAAACAGTTTTTGCAATTGTATTTTTAACTGTAGCTACTCTGGACCTTTTGTTCATCACAGACAATTGTCTTGTTTTGATCCTTTTCAAAATATGGTTTATAATGAGTTATAGAACTCTGACAGGTGCTCTCAAATACAGGTTTCTGATAACTTTGGAGATTGTGACATTGGAATAAAGAAAAATGTACAGGACTTATGAAGAGCTTAAATGTTCCCAAATATCAAGCAAAACGAGAGTTAACTAAATGGACTAAACTCATAGAAAACTGAAGTCATCTTTTTAACTCTTGCTTGGAATATTGCTGATCCTTGTTTTGTTTTTCAGAGTCAAGGAAAGTTATTTTGAATTATTTATGGCCTTTAATAATTGAGTAATGTATACTCCTATGAAAAAATTTAGAGCATATTTCTCTCCTCTCTGCCTGGCTTCCCCAGAATTTGGAAACTAGTTGTGAGTATTCTTAACTTACGGCAATACAGTTGTTTGTATCAGTGCAATAAGAATCCATTTACTTTTACAACACAATGCAATTAGAGAAGCTGATTGTTTTACCAAGGGTTTGAATAGAAGGGTACACTTCCCTTTAAGAAGTCAAAGTTGACTTGCAGAGCTAATAAAAGCCCCTTGGGAAAACTGGCCTCATACCCTTGCATAGGCAGTCCCTAAACAGGGTTCCTGACCTGTAGTAAGTCCCCAGGAGCTTCAAATTTATCTTGCTACCTTATGAGAAGAAGATTACCCAACTCACAGGCATTTGAGGGTACTTCCTTGTGGAACAGAGTTCCATCAAAGTCAATCCAAAAGACCTAGGTAGAAATAATTATTCTTGCTGTGCTTTAAGCAAATAACCAGGCAAAGTATGAGAAGAAAGTCTATTTTGCAAACAACTCAGTCTTATTACCGTGTATTTTTTAACAAAAATGAGGACTGGAGTGAGAGAAATTATGTTTCAAAACTTATAATACATTCATCATTAAATTCTAGACTCATTTGTTGTTTTCAAGTTTTTGCCTACATTTTAGACTAACCCTGCTTGTTCCTGTGAACCAACCAGCAATCTCCAGTTGCAGCTCAGAAAGAACAAGAGGGATGGGTAATGTAAAAATGTGGATTGATATTCTAATTCTGAACAATGATCCTGCAAATCCTGCCAGGTGATAGGAATAAATAGGGTGCCCATCACCTGGAGGTTTCCATTTTGGGAAAGTAAAACCAGGAAGCTAATCAAAGCCAAGCCCTATGCACCCAAATCTTAGCAAGCGTAACTATAGCCACCAGTTATCCGAGAATGTCACAAGACATCCTTTTCTCTCCCTTGTTGGAGGAGGACTCAATTCCACAGCTTCATCTTAGCATTCGGTTTATGATAAGGAGTCCATTCAACCTGCCTGAGACAAATTTTTGTCCCAAACTCAATTCCAAGCTTCAAGTCAAAGCCCTAGGAAAGATAACTAGATCTGAGTGATTCAGAGGCTGATGAAAACTAAAGTGAAAAGGCACAGCACAAACGAGCACGACCGATTCCTGCTGGTTAAGTTTTCTGTTTCATGGATAAATATTTCATTAGCATCCATAGCAAAAATGGGGTCTAGAGGAGCAAGGGAGATGGGGTCTACAGTTTAGGGAAGCAGGGTGTCTACTGACAGCAGGAGAGATAGGGCATACAAGGGTAAGAATGGATACTGTCACTCTCTAGGCTCCCTTGTTAACATGGGTAAAAGCTGCTTTGACACCCATGGGTGGCATCCTATTGTGGTCGCTAGGACTCAGGGATACAAGGATGAAAGAAAAAAAGAGGAACACATCACTTTCTCTTTTTCACATACCTTGGGTATTTGATAGGAAGAGAAAGGAACCAGGAATGCCTGCTCCCCTCTTTCTAGATAAGTAGCCAATCATCTTCTGTGTGTATCCCTTTTGGGTCATCCTGAACCCCTGGGATTCCTTTTGTTCCTTTTCCCCCTCTGTCCCCTTGTATTAGTCTGTTTTCACACTGCTGATAAAGACATACCCAAGACTGGGAAATTTAAAAAGAAAGAGGTTTAATGGACTCACAGTTCCACGTGTCTGGGGAGGCCTCACAGTCATGGCAGAAGGTAAAAGGCATATCTCACATGGGCAGCAGAAGGAGAAGAGAATTGTGCAGGGAAACTCCCCATTATAAAACCATCAGATCTCAGGAGACATAGTCACTATCATGAGAATAACACCGAAAACCCGCCTCCACGATTCAATGACTTCCCACTGGGTCCCTCCCACAACATGTAGGAATTGTGGGAGCTACGATTCAAGATGAGATTTGGGTGGGGACATAGCCAAACCATATCACTGATGTGACTGTGTCTGATAAGTAATTGTGATAAGTTCACTGATAAGTAATTGTGTCTCTGTACTATGGGACATTCCCCTCAGACGCATCCTTCAAATTGGGAAAAGTTAATTTCCCAAACCTTAAACTGGTTGGCTTAGAATTGGGCCTGGGGTGGGGGAACCCCAAAAGCTGGCATGTTGGCAAAAGGATAAAAGGTTGACTTTGCCAGCCAGGGATTTGGCCTTCCACTCCCTGTGCAAACTGGAAAAAGGCCTTGTGGTTTTCTAGCTGTCCTTAACCTCCCCCGACTCCTGCCCACCCCCCGCCCCTTTTTTTTTTGTTTGTTTTAAGACATTCTTTTCTAATAACCTGATATGTCTCTTCTCAGCTTCACACCATCAAGCTCCAAAGGGTCATGCAACTGGAGCCTCAGACGATGGCCCCTTTTCCAGCGAATCTTTAGATGGGCCTCTGAGGTAGATCTGACTGCTGTTTTCCCAAAACAGCGCCCCCTGTCAGCAGGAAGCAGTTAAAAATCGGTCTTCATCCTTATCCTTATCTTTATTCTAAAGGCAGTTAAATGTACTTCTTCAGAGCAAGGAATGATAGAGACAGGAGACAGCCAAGGGTCCCCGACAAAACCCTGCCTTCAAGCCTAAAATAGACTGAAGGGTGAAAAACCGGACTGCTGGTCATAGACGAAGCCATCCCTTTCCCCACTGAAACAATGCCTACCTGTGCACTGGGAGGACAGGGAGTTCGTGCCCTTTGCAGTGGGGAGGAGCCTGGTCTCTTCATTTCCTCAGTGGTGACCTGGGATGCAATCGTGAAGTGGGAGACCTGCTAGCAGGACTTTGGTTTGCTTGAAACCAAACATTATGCTTGAGCATTTGAGGAAAGAAGGGTACTGAAGTTTTGCCATGCAGGATGTAATGCAATATCTTTCAAAAAGTCTTTGAGCAGTCTATAGTCACCTGTCCCACACTCTCTCAAAATGTCTTCTAAAATAATCATTCTCTCTAGGTATTTCAAAATACTCAGAAACTACCTGTAGTTACATGATCCTTATTATCATGTAACTACGATATTATAATAGTTCATTATTAGACACTATTTTAGAATATCTTTCTTTGTCTTTACTGCCTTGAAATTGCGATTCATTGATTATTTCTCAGCACTCTGGAAACTAGATAGAACAAGACAAATTATTCTGTCTCTGTATTTTCAGCCTAACAACTTTCAACCTCCTTCAACATATTTCGAATTGTACTTTTCTGAGTCCCTGGATCATTCTGGGTTACCTACTTTGGAAAAGAGTTTCATGTCAACCTGTGATTTAAAATATGCTACCCCAAAGCATACACGGGCATGACCTGATCTTACCAGAGTGCAATCATCACTTTGTTCTGGAAAACATTTGGTTATGTACAACAAATGTTATTACAGTCTGAAAAGTGGCAAGTTCTATATAAGGCATTGAGGGAAGGAAAATAAGAGTTTGGAAATTGCAAATTATTTCTAAAAAGCAGAATGATACAAATGATAGGCACAAATAACATACATTAATCACAGCAGAGAGAGCAAGCTTTTTTGTTTGGCCTTGAGAAATATTTTAAAGTAGAGAAGGAAAAAAAAATCTTTTAGCTGAGGCACTAGCTAATGGAATGGAAATAAAATGAAAAGGCTCAACCTATTCTGGGATTGGGGAATGGTGGTGTTAACTTAGGATGGCTGGCGATCTATGGAAGACAATGAGGCTACAAAGGTAATTGTAGTCAAATTATGAAGAGCCTGGAGTGCCATAATGAAAAGTGTATTGGGTTTAAGCAGTGGGAGGTAGATTTTTTTTTTTTTTTTTCCTGATAGTCTTGAGTTGTGATAGCCTTTCTTCAACTGCTGAATTCATCGGACTTAATTTCCATCTACATCTATCTTAAGGTGCCTGTGTGTATTTGTACTTTTCTCAAACTTCACTCTTTTTTTTTTTTTTTTTGAGACGGAGTCTCACTCTGTCACCCAGGCTGGAGTGCAGTGGCCCAATCTTGGCTCACTGCAACCTCTGAGTGGGAGACAGATTTTTAAGAAGCATAATTCTGGCTTCAGCCAGTGCCGCACACAATTCTGACATTGAATTTACTGTTAACACAACTTATAAGTAAATGGTGTTTTCCAATTCCTTATTTGCATGGTTGCATGTTTTCATATATCACCTAGATCAGGAGAGCAACACAATCCTGATGGGCTCCATCTTTTTAAGGAAACTCATTGTTACAATCTGGCAGGAACTGTGAGTATCCTAACACTGACATTCTAGCTCTCCTCCCCATATTTGAGCCAGACATGAATTTGGTAAGCAACTGTTCTAATAATGTACCTAATTATTTTATCATATTTCTTCTAAATTAAAAATAAAAACAGCGGGCTCCTGTAGTCCTAGCTACTCGGGAGGCTGAGGCAGGAGAATGGCATGAACCCAGGAGGCAGAGCTTGCAGTGAGCCGAGATCGCACCACTGCACTCCCACCTGGGCGACAGAGTGAGACTCTGTCTCAAACAAATAAAAAATAAAAATAAAAAATAAATAAATAATTAAAAAATAACCATTAGCATTGTGTTTCTTTGTAGGTCATATACCAGAAGAACTGCTGCACCCAGCAGAAGGAAACAATGACATAGGACTGCAACCAGTTCCTGCTCCTGACTAAATGTATGGACATGGGCAAGCTGTTTGATCTCTGTGAACCTGCTAGTCTTCATTTCTAAAATGGGTGGGGATAATGACACCAAACTGACAGGATTACTTTGAGAATTACAAACAATAATATGTGTTTTCTTAGCTGATAGTGGCATAAGATGAGCATTCAATACATAATAGCTCTTATGATTTATGTATTGTTATGTCTATTATTAATATTAGTAATAATTTTATTTTCTTAAAAAAGATTTTTATGGAATAGTGTTAGCTTATAGGGAAATATGCAACAGTTGAAATATTACTTTTATTTTAAACAACGTAGTCAATCCTCTCAACACATTGTTGGAACAGTAGGAGAATAACTATTAATTAACTAAGAAGGAAACTTTTGTTAGTGAATGTGTCGATCTTGATTTGGAGTCTTAAGATTCCAAACCATATTGCCTAGGCCATTAACTGCTGAGAATGTACTTTTCTTGGGGACTTGTTTTATTTGAAATAAAACCATCACCACATTTGCATGCTGCAGACTTACCATGGTATTTTTCCTTTTAGGATCCCTTCTCAGTTGATCAATTAATTAGAGGTCATAGGAATATTACTCACCCCTAGAAAAGGAAGTCCATACCTTTTAGATGTATTCAACATCTTCACTATTCTTTAGAAAATTCTTAAGGTTCTTTTAATAAAAACACAATTTGAATGCAAAATTGAGGAAAGTGAATTTTGGTTTTCTAGAGATATGAATTATTTACCAACTTTTAGAGGTCAAAGATGTTTATTTGTTTGTTTTCTATTTCTTCCAAAAATGACAATGTTCACAGGAAAAGGAAGAAGAAGACATATTTAGAAATGTCTCTATATATTGTTGGTTATATATATATATATGTATATCAGGTTTCCTTAGTAACAGATCAGTTAAGTTCTGTTAGGGTCACAAGTTTAAAAAAACGCAATTGTGTTCAATATTAGAATTAATCTTGCATTGACACTAAATCAAAACTAGCTACTAGTAAGGATATAGCCTTTTTATTTCATCACTTTTCCAAGGTGCTCTTATGTCTGATTATTCTAAATATGAAAGATCAAATAAAAATGAGCCATATTCTCTCATTTGGGGATAATGCTCTTGCTATATCTTTAGTTAATACTTTAAACTTTTACCAAAACTTTGACAACAGTAAAATATAAGATTTCTCCTTCAATCTTTCCTGCACATACAAGCCAATCTAATCTTCCAGAGAACTCCTCCTTTGTTGAGAGTTGCTTTCCCACCCTATTCAAAAACCTTCAGAGACTACATATTTCCCAGAAAAAAAATGTGAAATGCTTTAGTCTCACATACAAGGCTTTGACTATCAGCATAAACACTCCTTTCTATTTTTTATTTCCAACCATGAACTATACATTTTGGACACACTGAACTGGGCTTCATTTTCTGAAAGTACTTTTTACTTTCATATATCTGCTCTTTTGTTCGTGTCATTTCTTCCAGTGGAAATGGAGTCCCTCCTTTTCCTCTTTCAGTGAATATCCTACCTTGACCTTGCTTCGAATGCTACTATGGATCTTGAAGCGAGTGGTGACGTTTAAAAAGTTGGGAAGTACATCACTTGGAGAAATTCTGAGTTGTTGAGTTATTGTATTTCAGATTGGCAACAAATATGCATTTTCTAGCTTGCCAACAAGATAGTTCAGTCTAGGTTCTCTCGTTTTAAAAGTGACACATTTTCACCTGAAAGAAGAGCTCACTATAAGTAAAATCTAGTGGAAAAATTATGCCTTATTCTGAGCATGATTTGTCACCATCACATCATCTGTCTCTAATATCTTGCTAGATTGATTAACAGATGAAATTTGTCACAAATTTGCTGAAATATTCCACTTTTGCTTTTGAAAAATCCTACACTGAGTGGTTCCAGCAAGAATTAACAATTCTCATTCAGATCTGGGACAAACTTTCTTTAATCTTGCCACTCAGCATCATTACGTCTGTATTTATCAACAGCATTCTTACCAAGGGAATCATTTCATTTTCATTTTGGTTTAACTCATTAGATCATGCTTCAAAAATAAAAGTCTGTGTTAAGAATGAGCCATCTAATAAACAGTGAATAGAAGGCCAGATGCCTGGAGGCTCCTTCAGTCACCGGAATGTTAAAGAAGTGTTTCACGGGGCGCGTTTTTATAACAGTTACTCTAAATTCTACCAAGTATTGAAAGCAAAGAATTTTGTGCTTTTACTTAAAGCTTTTGAGATACCGATTGATTTAAAATAAAAGAATAAAGGTGAAAATTAAATTGTGTCACAAGACTCCCACAGTTCAAAAATTATCAGTTGGACTACAATGATGCTTCTTTAATCTTCAACATCTGCAAACATTTATCAATGCAATTGACATATTGCTGTGTCCTAGCTAAATTCCACACTAATGCCACATAATTATATTATGACATATAATATAAAGAAGTCAAATTAGAGGATTTCCATTTATTCCTAATTATCTTGGGATATGGTTTAGCGATACTGAATTATGATTTTAAATTTTATTGCCCTTATGAATATTCTATGAACCATCTGTTGTGTAGGATAACCAATCAGATATTTAGAGCTACAAAGTTAAACTAAATTTATAAGTGATATACAGAGTAAACTAACTTTGTAATAAAAAATATATTCCAGGGACATAAATGTTCTGTTTATGTGATACATTTGCGTGTGTGATTTCTCAGGGTCAAAGTAGTTTACTATGTTTTATAAATCTTCAGAAACCACTAACATTGTATGTTGATAAGAAAAAGCTTATATGTATTCTAGCATTGTGTATACTGAAATGAGATTGCCATTTATCATTAAAATGATGCAAGCAGCTTGGAAATTCCTTTCTCCTTTTTGCTTAAAACATTCACATGTATCAAAGCCTACTTCTTTTACCTTTACTACCACAAATTCCTTTCTATAGAGCCTAGCAAATTCTTGTGATTTAACAATAGAACTTCAGTGGTATTAGCCTTTTGTCTTTTTTGTTTTTTTCTTATTTAATGAATAATTGTCTTCATAGAGCATTTTTTTTTTAAACTGTGGGCTTTTTCATAGTGTTGTTAGCAGGAGCGGTATACAAAGTATATAATAAATAGGTAAGGCATGGGAAAAAAGCTATCACCCTTGATTCCTTGACTGGCCCTCAAAATGCCATGGTTAATCAGAACAATTGCTGACACAAAAAACTAATATTTTAACCAGATGTGTTCTGGTTGCATATTATCCCTGCTTTGAAGTGAATGCTTTCTACTCTGATTTGGGCCCTAGAAGCACAATAACAATAAAATTAGTTCCCTAATATCTCTTAAAGAGTACAAAGTTTGTATCTTTTGGAACCCAACTATAAAGGGATCATTGGGTAATTTGTTTTGTTTTGTTTTGTTTTGTTTTGTTTTTTTGTTTTACTTCTGGTTTTTTGATTCATTCTGTCTGTATTCAGGTGGGTTCTTGACTAATTTTCAGGTCTTTTTGCATTATAAGGCTATTATTTATAGTTTAGAAGGCAAGATTTTTCATCAGCTTGCACCACATTTATGATCTTCCTTTGTCTTGACTATGAAGGTACTGTCATGTAGGATGCCATAAAATCAAGGTCTCTGACCCAGCTTTGCTACTAGCATATGTTGTGCTCTCATGCTCTCAGATTAATTTTGGACTTTAGTTTGTTTGAAAACCTATAATTTCAAATTACTAATCTGTAAATATTCATGTGACAAAATTCATTGATTGAAAATAGGTTTGAAATAAAGATAGATATTTTTAGATGTTATATCCAGACTTTCAGTATGAAAACAGAGTACCTATTTTTTGTGCTATTCTAATGTCAATCACATAGGAGAATTTTTAGTCATGGGCTGGAAACTTATGGTGTTAACTAACTTCAGATTTATACGCATCAAATTCCATGCTCAGGAGATTAGTGGGCCTTACATTTATCTTACCATTTAGATATTAACTTTTAAATCCCATCAGACAGTAAAAGGTGGTTGAATAGTCAAAGACACAAGATACGGTTGGGCTTTGTGTCCGCACCTGAATCTCATCTTGAATTGTAATCCCCACGTGTGGAGGGAAGGACCTGATAGGAGGTGATTGGATTACGGGGCTGTTTCCCCTATGCTGTTCTCGTGATAGTGAGTGAGTTCTCGCAAGATCTGATGGTTTTGTAAGGGGGTCTTCCAACTTCACTCACTCTCGCTTGCTCCTGCCACCTTGTGAAGAGTGTGTCCGCTTCCCCTTCCTCCATGATTATAAGTTTCCTGAGACCACCCCAGCCATGCAGAACTGTGAGTCAATTAAACCTCTGTCCTTTATAAATTACCCAGTCTTAGGGTAGTTCTTTACAGCAGCGTGAAAATGGACTAATACAACACAGTAAGCAATTAAAAATTCTGTCCTCTGTCACAATACAAGCTTCACTTTACTTTTAAATTGTGATAATTTCTCATGTTTATTTGAAATGCATTTTTGTGCTATCAACAGAAAATGTTATATGAGTATTTTAATGATACTAATGTGATTTCAGGAAACAATCCTGAAGAAACAACTATTTGAAAATAATCTAGTATACTAGTTATACGAAAATAATACTGCAAACTACAAATTAGTTTTGTCTGGTCATTTAGTTGTATCTTTTTATTCCAGTAGGCTTACAAAGGATTATTGTACAGTTAGCTACCAGTTAAGGCAAGGGTTTTAAACCCAGTTTTGAAAACTTAGACTAACTTGGGAAAGTGAAAAAATACTGATATTTGGACTATAAACAACAAAAAATAATCCATTCAGAATTTTTTGAAATAATTTATTCAGAATTTCTTGAAAAATTATGTTAGAGTACTATGCATACCTACAGTAAGTAAAATGGCACTTATTCAAACTATTGTGTGATTACACACATTATGGCAGTGATCACCAAAGCTTACTGCACATTTGAATCACCTGGGGAATGCTTAAAAACTGTGACCTGTATTGCCTCCCACACATTTTGATTTAATTAATGAGGTGTGACTGGGTATTGGGCTTTTAAAACTTCCTCAGGTGATACTAATGTCAATCTGGAATCCATTGCATTAAAGAATGCCTCTCATATTAATATATATTGCTGTTTTATAATAATTGCGTATTTAAAAAGTGAAAGTTTATATAATAGCTATTCAGAGATCATCAAAAAGAAACAGAAACATAAGATGTTCAGAATGCAGTATTCTGGCTTTATTGAATTCAAGTATTGTTCCAGGTATGGTGCATAATAAAGCACTGTCTTTTCAGAAACCGATTTTTTTTCTATGTATAAGGCATTATTATTTTAAATAACTTTTTAGCACATTTGTGATATAAATTATGCAGAAAAGTTGGAATATTGGGTGTTGTCAATGTTGAAAACAGATATAATGCCTATTTTTTATTGCCAGTTCATCTGGATTATTATTTTCACTTGCTTGATTTGCAATTTCAAGAGTAGATTCAGAGTTTCTAATGCCAGTGGATGTTCCTTTTCAAAAAATGCTTTGGCTTTATTTTTTTTTTAACTCCAATTCTGTTCAGTAATGGAAAAAACAGTTTTTCGATTGTTTTCTCTGTGGGTGACTTTGACGAGTAGGTAGTACAATGCCATGCTATATATTTTGGATGTTTTGGAAGGTTATTCATACATTCAGAAGTTTTGCTTTTATATATTTTGTTTAAATCTATATTGAGCGTGTGAAAGAATGGAGTGATTCAGGTAACATATTCTTTTCATAGTGAAAATAGATTTCTATTCTTAACACTAAATCTAACTTTCCAGTGAGGGAGCATGGTGGATTAAATTGAAAAAGCTGCAATCACTAGACAATTATTGTATTACACAGGTGGTATATTATATTTACTACCTGAATAATTACATTAGCAAAGAGGGGCTTTGATGTCATTAGCAATGGGTGTGGCTCAGAATACATAGCAATAAAGTGCAGAAATGTTGTCAGCATAACAGGTACTTACGAGGCCTGCATCTTTAGTACTATCAATATTTTCAAAATAAGAATTTCTCCTAATATTTGGTAAAACTCTAAATGTTATTCCCAATGTCTTATAATACTTTAATGATTTGCATTTGGTATAGTTTCTAGATGAGAAAGCAAATTGGGAATTATAAATTAAATAGCCTCAACAACAGCATGATACCCTGTCACTTACTGCTTCATGCTATTAATCCAATAATGGCTGGTTGTTGGATCCTGATGGAAAGCCTGCATATACTGTAGACGAGATCTTTAAAATAGAAATGTCTTTGTTCAGTGCCTTAGTAGAAGCTAGAAAGAAAAAAAAGATATTTGGGAAAAAAGTCTTCTAGTGGAATCTGAGGCAAAGCTTATAGACAAATCCATTATATGTAACAAGGGGGAATCAGCTGATCTGGGTAAAAATATTTTTGGAACATGAGTGGGGCAATACTCCTGTAGCTTTGTGGAGGCCAGCTGTTAGAGTCAAAAAGCTCTCAAGGGTAATTATAGCACCTGACTAAAAACAGCCTATATGTCTTGCACCTGAGAAGAGTGTCGCCTCAACATAACTTGCTAAGTACCCTTACACCTCTGGGGAAGACGTTCTTGTCCTACTTTCTCCAGTGTTTCAGTCCAACTCTTGCCAAGAAACACAAACAGACATCCATATTAAGAGGATCCACACACACTAACATGAGTCAGCAGGAAATCTGTTCAATGAAAGCTCCTTTTAGTTCATTTCCTCTGCTATGAAGTGTTCCCTTGCATGACATACCATTGTTATTTACATTTTGTTTAGACATTTTGTGCTCACTTACTATACTATTTTTTTTTTTTTTTTGGTATTACAAACACTTGCTTAACATCCTCATACACATTTCCTTGTATTCCTGTGGAAGAGTTTCTTTAAGGTGAATGCCTAGGAATGGAATGGCTAGAATAGATATTAGATGTTTTTCCATCTATGCTAGATATTTATAAATTGCATTTTAAAGTAATTGTACTAATTTAAACTTCAATTCTCAGATAATTTACATTGCTTCATATTCTTTGCAACATTTTATTGCCAGCCTTTTTAATGTTTTCTCTCATATGGTTGTGGTTTTAATTTTAATTTTCTTAAGTGCCAGAGCAATTGAGCTTTCTTTATTTGTGCATCACAATTTTGATTGCCTGTAATGTGGTTTTTGTCTTTCCATTTTCCCGAACGGTTTATCCTTTTTTTCCTGGAAATATTCTTGTATATTTGATCTAAATCAAAGAGAAAATCTTATAATTTTATACAACTACTGGTTGTCCTCCAATTTCCACTCTTTCTACTACTTTTATAATAGAACTCTATTGCAGCTGATTATATTATCAAGTACATATATTACTATACATCCCAGTTTCTTTTGTAAGTGTAGTCATGAATTTAAGTTCTGACCAATTAGATATAAGCAGACTATTGAGTGGAACTTCTGGAAAGTCTACTTAAATGTCAAGGGTCTCTCTCTTTGCTTCTAGTCAATATGGAATAACTCAAAACAGACTAGCTCTCCCCATGTAAACAACTATAAAACTGAGTTAAATATGTGCCTCCTTTTGGACATTTTACAAAATAATTATGACCCCCAAAGAGAGGGAAAGCAAATGAGGCAAATCCCAATAGTGCCCGTTTTCTATCTGAATATTTCTAGATATTAGTGAACATATTCTAGATATTGGAGAAGATGGGAAAATTTGGAGACCAGCTATGTCACTGAGCTGAAGAAATAGAGATTGCTGGGCATCTGGAATTTGTAGGGCATAGTTTAGAAGAGAAGTGAGGTATGTATAAAAAGGACTTTAGAAATCTATATGGGTGATCTCCTTGAATACTTGGTTGAATACTAAACTTCACATGTATAGGGTGATAAATCACAAGACCAGGCAAAGAAAAATTACTGGGAATTTTATATGGTACAACTTATAAATGCTATGCAGCAATAAAAAGGGACACTACCAAGACACACAAAATCACTGATGAGTCTCAAAAACATTATGTAAGAAAGAAACCAGACACAAAAGATTAGATACTGTATGATTCCATTTGTGTGAAACTTCAAAAAAGGCAATACTAATCTACACCAATAGAAAACAGATCAGTATTTCTTTAGAACTGAGGGAGTAAAGTGATTGAGACATGAGAAAACTCTTTGGGAATGATGGAAATGTTCTAAATCTTCATTTATACACATGTCAAAATTCACTGACCTAAAAATAATAGGTGCATTTTATCATATGAAATTTATACCTCAATAAAATTAATTATTTTCAAAAGTTTCATTTCCTTCTCCTTTTTCCATTTGTTGCTTGGAATGGAAGTGTGTTAATTGGGACTCAAGCAGACATACCAGACTATGCAGACAAGATCTGTGTCCTAGGAGACATACATAAAGGATCTCCAGTCTCTGACAATTATATGGATTCCCCAAAGTAATACTAAATTCTTCATCTCTGGCCTTTTTTGCATGAGGGAAAAATGAATTTCTACCTGGTTTAAGCTACTATTTTTTAGTATTAGTCACCTTGAAGCTGAACCTAATTATAAATAATACATATCCCTTTTAGACAGAAAGAATATTTTAATTAAGGACATAAAGTCAGTGTTTTAATTTATCATCTGCCACACTAATATCAAAAAGAACAAAACTGACAGACCTTAATGAAGAAAAATAATGCCATCCAAGTATTCTACACTTAGATTAGTCCTATGTAAAGACTAAATATATTTTTTACAATAGAAGGATTCAGAGTAACCTGTATGAAGAAATTGTTTAGGAAACTACTCTGTTTAAATTTAAAATAAGTTGGAACAAATTTCCATAAGGGAAAAAGATTATAATAAATAATGGTGAGTAATGTTTTAATAATAGATTAATATATGAATATAATAATGATGACACAACTAGAAACTGATAAAATGTATTAAAGATTATACACAAGAAACAATAGCTTATAACAAATATTCTAGTTTTTGTAATTAAACATCATTGGAAAATTAAATTAGTAGGTTTATTTTGCTAATGAAGAGATGGGAAAACAGATAAAAAGACTAATATGAAGGAACATTTGTTCTTTAATTTTGATATCATAGTAGATAAATATAGATCTAATATCCCTTTAAAGATAGACTGATAGTAGTAGACAAATGGGGGTACTTGATGAAATTTCCAAATTAATGGGAATGTGAGTAATAAAAATAAACTTGATCAACTGAACAAAATGAGTAAAGAGTTAAATAGAAAATAAGAAATGTGTAATAGAAAATACTGTTAGATAAAATAATTATAAATATACATAAATATGAATGAATTCATTTCCCTAAGAAAAAAAGAGTTTAAAATAGTCTGTTTGTAAAAGAGTGGTGGCCAAGTTTTAGTCTTTAGAGATGAAATATACAAATCTAAAAATATTCAATTGTACATCGATTAGAGAGTTTTTATAAACTTCTCACTCATATTCGTAAGTATAAATATTCACACTTTTTATTTTCAATTTTAAAATGACTAATAGCTTGAATTCCTACTTGCATATCTTCCCCTTCTCTCTCTTTCTCATATTAATGCATTTTATGTTTATTGTAATATTTTCTGTTGTAGATAAGACATTTCCATCTTTAGATTGTGAACTTCTGAGAGAAGGCATTACCTATTATAATAATGTAATCAATGTTCTATTATAAAGAAAGCCTATATATCATCCTTATCATAAACTCTTGGTGAGATTGCTTTTGTCACATTTCCATCACTCACAGGGCCTAAAAATGTTTTGCAAAAAACAGAGTTTGACTTAAGTAATTGTTGAGTAAAATTAAATTTTATATATAGAATATTTTCAAGTATAGGAAATATTGTTGGGAAACATAAATGGGAAACTGAGATATCAAAAGGGTCAAGAAAAATGGCATGTACATCAACTTCTAATACCTACTTTGTTTATAGGCAGCTTTTGTTTTTAATCAACGTATATTTTTTATTTGACTATTTGTCTAGTAAAACCTTTTCCAGCTTATAGAAAATTAGAAGTAGTATATTAAAAAGGTGCTAGTGGATGAGAGGATTATAAAAGGATACCAGTTAAACATGTAGTAATGAGAAAAGATTGTGAATTGTACAAATGCAAAAAAATAGGGAATGATTATACCAACAGATTTAAAAATTATAATGGCAAAATGTTCTGAAAGCTTAATCACTCCTTTGGACATCTCTTCATTGCAGCACAAACAATAAAAACATGTTTATGACATCACTAATACTTAAAACGTACAGTGTTCCATAATCTATTTATTGCAGAGATAAAGCACTGCAGTTTTAAAATGTTAATTAAAATAGAAAATAACATTTATTTATTATAACATTCACTTATAACAACACTTCATTTCATGGCAGTATCCAAATGATACTTCATTTTGATTATCTTGTGTTCTTGTAAATATGGTATGATCCATGTATATTTCCTCTAGTTCCTTGAACATCACTGAAAAATAGCTGATGTGTAGGAATAAATTTCTATTGTGTAATTGAAGATATTGTAAGTTTGAAAACAACATAAATTCTTCCTACACAAGAGCCAATTTGGATAAAATTTTGAAGAAATAAAATTCTAAGTGTTTTGTCCTCATCCATTAAAAGTTTGATCTATTTTCATGTACTTCATAGTTTGGAATATTTCCTCAAAAGTTGACTTGCATGTTTGCTTTTATCCTTTTAATAATTTTTCATTTAATTTACTCTTTGATTAGAGATGCCGAATTACATTACTTCACTGACTTTTACAAGTCCACTGAGTGCAGCAATTCTTTCAGAGAATGTGCTGTTTGAGATTTAATACTTGTTAGGATTTCTTTAAATCTCCCTGCAGGACATGAGGAAAAGAATGGAGTGGTGAATGGAATAAAGAATATACCCAGGTGGACAGATTTAGGCTGTGTTTTGCAATGGATGAATGCTCTGGACTTTGTTCAATACTTTCTAAGGTATTATTTCCCCCATGAAATGATATTCTCAAAACAGATTCTTCAATTGTCAGAAAAGGAGAGGGTTCTGGTAGCCTAAAGTTTGCAAAAATAAATGAAATATTTTAAAATGTAAACCTGCTTGAAATCTATTTTGATTGCATTTACTGATATCTTTATAAAACATAATGGTGGAGTTTTTTTGCCTCCATATGAAACTTTGTTTTGGTGAATTTGTATGCAAAAGCAAAACCTTTATCACCTGCTCTTCTCCATAATAATTAGGACAAAATTAAACCTCAGATGATGGCTTTATAAGTACTGTTAACAGCAGAGTTGGTTTAAATACTTTTTATTTTAGTTGACCGTTGCCAAAAGGTGAAAGCCCGCACTAGAACTGGTCTCATCAGATTGAAAGTTATCAAATATCAAGACGTATTAAAGAATTCTTTCTTTTAAAATGTGTTTATTCCTTTATCCTCCTGCTCAATGCCTTCTGGAATGGTGTAAAACACAAACTAGAACTCAGAAAGTTGTTTATGTAGATGGATTAATTTTATTACAGCATAATTTCCTGATGTGATGGTTTAACTCTTGTGGATATTACACATATGTAAATACTATTTGAGAGTTATGAATTAGGGTTAAATGAAATCACTTTTTAATTTGTTTGTAATTGACACATAAAAATTATACAATTATACATATTTATGAAGTACAATGTGGTGTTTCAATGCATGTATATAGAGTATAATGATCAATTTAGGTTAATTACTATATCCATCATTTTAAACTTGCCATTTCTTTGTGGTGACAACATTCAAAATTTGTTCTTCTAGCTATCTTGAAATATACACTACACTGGTATTTGCTGTTGTCACCTTACTGTATGATGAAAGAACACAATTTATTCTTCCTGTCTGTGACTCTGTACCCATTGACCAGCCTCTCTGAGTACCCCATCCTCTCTGCCTTCCCTGTCCTCAAGTAATCAGTTTCCACTGTCAAATTCTCTGAAATCAACATTTTTAAATTCCATATATGAGTGAAATAATGTGTACTTATATTTTTGTGCCTGGATTATTTCACTTGACATTATGTCCTCCAGGTTCATCTATGTTGTCACAAATGACAAAGTTTCATTCTATTTTATGGTTGAAAGTATTCATTGTATGCATATACCACATTTCTTTATCCATTTATTTGTAGTTGTACATGTACGCTGATTTCATAGCTTAGCTACTGTGAATATCATTGCAATAAATATGGAAGTACAGATATCTCTTCAACATACTAAATTCATTCCCTTTGGTCATATACCAATGATGGAATTGCTGAGTCATAAGGAAGTCTTTTATTTAATTTTTTAATTTGATGCAATCCCATTTGTTTATTTTTGCTTTTGTTACCTGTGCTTTTAAGGTCTTACTCAAAAATAGTTTTGCCCAGTCCAATTTCATAATGGATTTCCTCTATGTTTTTATAATAGTTTCATAGTTTCACATTTTACACGTAAGTCTTTAATCCATTTGGATTTGATATTTTTATATGGTAAGTTTCATGCTTGTGCATATGGATATCCATGTTTTCCCAGAACCATTTATGGAAAAGACTGCCTTTTCATCCCCAGTGTCTATATGTGATGGTTTGTCAAAAATTAGTAAGCTGTGAATGCATAGGTTTTTTCTGTGCTCTCTGTTCTGTTTCATTGATCTATGTGTCTATTTTTATTCCAGTACCATGCTGTTTTGGTTACTGTGGCTTTGTAGTATATTTTGAAGTCAGGTATTGAGATGCCTCAAGTTTGTCCTTTATATTCAAGATCACTTTGGCTATCCAGGGTCTTACCTATTTCTATATGAATTTTAAGACTTAAAAAAAATCTGTGAAGAATCTCATTGGCATTTTAATACAGGTTGCATAAAATCCACAGATTGCTTTGGGTAATAAAGACATTTTAACAATTTTTCCAGTACACTAACACAGGATATATTTCCACTTATTTGTGTTCTCTTTAATTTCTTTCATCAGTGTTATAGTTTTTATTGTAGAGCTCTTTCACCTCCTTTCTTAAGTTTATTCTTAAGTATCTCTTTGTAGTTATAATAAATAGACACATTCTTGATTTCTTTGTTATATAGTTCATTATTGGCATATAGAAACACTAATGATTTTTATAAGTTGAGTTTGTATACAACATTACTAATTATTAGTTCTAACAGTTTTTCATGAAATTTTTAGGATTTTATATATAAATTATATATATACCAAATATAACCTTAAATATACACACATATGTATTTAAGGTTATATTTATATATAACTTTAAACATATAAATATAACCTTAAATATATATGTTATATATACATAAATGTTATATATACGTATATATATTTTAGAGTTAATCTATGAATATAACCTTATATATATATGTATATATAACCCTAAAGATTCCAGATATAACCATATAAACTTAAGAGTATATATATATATAAAATCCTCAAGACTCCACAAAGTCTTATATATATCATTATATATATTTATAATATATATTAGTATAATGATCATTAGCATAATGACCTATATATATATGTATTTCTGGTCCACTGTATTGATAATGTAAATAGAGTATTCCAAAGCATGCAACATTGGATGACAGTGTATTTGGAATACATTTTAATATCTTTTGTTCAGAAGAATTCTTATTTTTATTAGACTATGATATAAAAAAAACTTTTTATTGTTTTCATTAGACTAACCATATATATTATGGGTCATTACACTAATGGTCATTATACTAATATATAGTATAAATATACATATATGTATATATATACATATTTATCATTTCAATTGCAAACAGGGACAACTCTTCTATTTAGGTGCCCTTTATTTCTTTTGCCTAATTGCTTTGGCTGGAATTTTCAGTACTATGTTGCATAAAAGTGGTGAAAGTGGGCATCCTTGTCTTATTTCAGACTTTGGAGGAAAAACTTTCAACTTTTCCTCATCCCCTGTGATGTTAGCTGTTATGTTAGTCACATATGTCATTTACTACTTTGAGGTATGTTTCTTCTATACCCAGTTTGTTGAGGGTTTTATCATTAAAAAGTTGAATTTTACTGAATGCTTTTTCAACATCTATTTTGATGATCATATGAATTTTGTCCTTGATTATGTTAATGTGATGTATTACGTTTATTGGTTTGCTGATGTTGAACTATCCTTGCATTCTCAGGATGAATCCCACTTGATTATGGTGAACAATTGTTTTAATGTTACTGAATTAGTGTACTAATATTTTGTTGACATTTTTGCATTTATGTGCATTAGGGATGTCGGCCTGTGGTTTTGTGTGTGTATGTCCTTGTCTGGTTTTAGTATCCAGTTCTGGCCTCACAGAATGAGCTTGGAAGTCCCTTCTCTTCAATTATTTTTGAAATAATTCAACTTGAATTGGTATTAATTCTTTTCAAATGTTTGGTAGAATTTAGCATTGAAACCATCAGGATTTTCTTTGGTGAGGGACACTGTATTACTGCCTGATTCTGTTACCTGTTACTCGTCTGTGCAGGATTCCTATTGCTTCATGATTATTGTCAGTAAGTTGTATGTGTCCAGGACTTTATCTATTTCTTCTAAGATTCTAAGATTCTTCTAAGATTTCCAACTTATTAGCATTTAATTGTTCATTGTGGTATTTTATGATTCTTTGTATTTCTGTGGTATCAGTTATAATGTCTTCTTCATCTCTCTCAGATTTTGAGTTTTCTTTTTTCTTAGTCTAGATAAAGTCTTGTTGATTTTGTTTCTTTTTTTTTTTAAAAAAAAAGCTCTCTGTTTTATTGATATGTCATAGTCTCTGTATTGTTTATTTCTGCTCTGATATTTATTATTTCTTCCCTTCTCCTTATTTTGGGTTTGGATTGCTCTTATTTTTAGTTTCTTGAGGTATAATGTTTGCTAAAACTTCCTTGTTGGGACTGATTTTTTAACGCATCGAATGACGGGTACATGTGTGTTTCATTCATGTTTGTTCTACAGCATTTCTGAAGTATGTACTACTAAAGGAGATAAAATTTCACTAATGTTAGGTAAAGCAACTATATTCTTCCAGAAATGCATTGAGTTTGATTCTCTTTCAATATTTTTTCTTTTCATATTTTTGTCTAGCTGTAAGCATTTAGTTCTAAATATTAATCATCATTGGCTAGTCTAACGAAAAGATAATTCTTCTGAACAAAATATATTAAAATCATTTTCAATAAACTGTCATCCGATGTAGTACGCTTTGGGATATTCTATGTGCATTATCAATGCAGTAGACGAGAAACGAGTAAAAACAATGACACAAATACAGTTTGGATTTAATAAAGCTTTATTATAATACATATAGGTTTACTGTATAAAGTTAGCTTTCCACTTGGTTTTAGTGAGATCGCAAGTGTTAAAGAGTCAGTATTGCTGGTTATCCGTAGCACACATTGTCAGGGTGCATGAGGTACTTATATGTTAATTATGTTTGTGCTTATAATAATCCTTGGCATGGAATTAGTTAGGCAAAAAATATCACACAGAAAAGCAATCTTCAACATTTTATAACTTGTACACTTTAACAATTATTTACTGGCAATACTTCTAATTATGTTAACATCATCATATTAGTAGATCATATCTGAGTATAGAAAGAAAGCTAAAAATCTGTGTCCGCATGTTTTCTAATATTCCAAATATTCTCCAAGATATATTTCTTATATCTTTTTATTAAGTTTTCAGATAAATGTACAAAATTTACATGCAGCTTTAAACACAAGACAGTTGAAAAGCATATTCCCCCTAATCTCATAGATCTTCACTGCTCATAATATGCAGGTCTTGGTTGTATAGATTAGTCAGATTTTTTTCAAGGCAGGGTTCCATAAAGGTTCACTTTTGCTGGGAATAAGGCTAATTATTTCTGCATTTTGGTTAATTGAATTATGCTACAGGCAGTTGTTTCTGGCTTGTTTTTGAGAAATAAGAAGGCAAGTAAATACTTTAAGACAAGATTACTGCTTAGAATCATAAGATGTGTGTTACGGAAGTGTTTAGAGAGGGAAAGTCACAAATTGTGTGTCGTATCATTTATTGAAGTTATTGGACTTCTAGTAACAATTAAAGATTGATGCCAACATTCAAAACGAAATAAAGCTGTGTAATTAAGAACATAATCCGTAACCATTTGTATCACTTAAAATAGTAGATGCAATCACTGATGAACATAAATGTAAAAATCCTCAACAAAATACTATCAAATTAAATTCAACTCCACATGAAAAATGTTATCAGTTCAAGACTGTCTTTTCTGTCCTCTGCAGGGCTTCTTTCCTTGATATACTATTAAAATCAGGTACTGTGATTTCTCACCTGGTTTTTGGAACTTATAAAGGTGCTCTTTTGAATAGACAATTGCTCAATGTAGTGTTCCTGAAGTGTGGAGAATGATCACTAGAAGCTTCTCTTTGAACATTTTGCTCAGCCTTCTCCCTCACAGAATAGTTCTTACTCTTGGAGTTATCAGCACCTTAATTTTCATCTTAATTGCATAAAATAATCATTCCTGCACATATCTTTTAAGAAATAATATGTAATGTTGTGAAGCCATTAAATGGAAAGAATTCTCATCTCTGCATCTGTAAATGAGATCTGTCAAGATTATTAGCAGTCAAATTTTTATGGACCATGTACTTTCACCTTAATGTATCTGTTTTCTTCCTCTTTTACAATTCTTTTCTTTTAAAAGAGTTTAAATTATAGAAATGGATACATATAAATATATATATATACACACACAGGGGTATATACATATATACATAGATACAATATAAACATATTTTCATCACCTAGAATATCAACTGCTAATATTTTGTCTTATTTAGAGATTTAGCTAAGTCTCCTTTGATGAATACCCTCAGTAATATTCCTATTCAAACTCTCCAAGGGCAACAACTATCTGACGTTTATGAGAATCCTTCCATCCTATTTACTATAAGATTATCTTATATGTGTTCTTAAACAGTGCACAACAGTGTGTTCTATGTATTATCCTCTCTTTCTATTTTTATATAACATTATTTTCAGTATCTCCTTTATGGATCTGGAACTAGTACCAACATTTTGAGCATTCTACTAACATATTTAGATTATTTCAAGTTGTGCATTATTACAATTATTTGTCCCATGTAAATCCTTACATAGGTACTCTTTTTCCTCTGAAATGTATTTTCAAAAACGAAATTGTTGGATTTCTAGTAATGTATACTTGTAATTCTGCTAGAGATTGCCACGTTGCTTTTCAAGGCAGATGTGCCATTTACAATGCCACAAACATGGTCATAGTTTTATCTTTATTTTGCATTTTAATTATATGCAATAATTATATGTAATTATAGAATGATCTGACTACATATTTTATATTAGTTATATGGTTATATAATTATGTACATTCATAACTGAAGATGTGTGCATGACAGTTACCAAGGCTTACAGAAAGTATGGTTGAGAAATAGACTATATGGTAATCCATTACTCTGAGATGGCTACTTTTCAAAGTTTAGTCAAATGATTTTCTAGGTATTTTTCTAAGTATATGTGAATTATATATATTACTATGAAATTATTCATAGATTAAATAAAAATGAGATCATAGCTGGAGGTGTAAGTAAAGTTCAGAGAAGGTTTTTGAGAAGGAGGTAATACGGCATAGGTGTGTGCTGAGGGGAGTAGCACAGGATAGAGAGAAAAGTGGATAATGTTGAAAATAGAAGAGTTGTTAAAGAGGTATCCTTGAGTGTGTGAGAGAAGATGAAATTAAGCATCCTAGTGAACTACATGAACAGTTTATGGCTTCAAGAGGAAGGCAGCATTTGTTGGTACAGAATATTTTAAATGAGTACATGTAATGATGGAAGTTTATGAAGACCTTTTTCTTTTTTTTTTGAGATGGAGTCTCGCTCTGTCACCCAGGCTGGAGTGCAGTGGTGCGATCTCGGCTCACTGCAAGCTCCACCTCCCAGGTTCACACCATTCTCCTGCCTCAGCCTCCCAAGTAGATGGGACTACATTTGCTAGCCACCATGGCCGGCTAATTTTTTGTATTTTAGTAGAGACAGGGTTTCGCCATGTTAGCCAGGATGGTCTCGATCTCCTGACCTTGTAATCCGCCCACCTTGGCCTTCCAAAGTGCTGGGATTACAGGCGTAAGCCACCGTGCCCGGCCTATAAGACCCTTTTCTAATTGTTTCTGATCACAAAATTTAGAAAGCAAAATCATCAGCAGATATGGAAAGGGGAGGGGAGATGCTTGAATTTTAATCAGAAAGATAAATAATATTAAAAAGAGTAGGAGAATGAATGATCGAGGGAAACTCAAATTTTGGGTGACTCCATGAGCTCACTTGATATTTATGTTCACGAATTGAAAGTCAGCATGGTTTGTGACTTCTTCTCTAGCCATGTTCACTTTGTAGGTAGGCAACAGGTGGAAAGATAGACTAATTTGGTCATGTGGAAAGATAAAGTTGGCCCATCAAGTAAAATGAAGCATGAAAGGGGCAAGGAAGTTGAAGAGTTACCATTAAATGATTATTATGACTCACTATGGATGCTAAGTGGAATAAGGAGGAGAGAGAGGCTACGACTGCTTAGGTTGCCCTAACAGTAAATGGAATAGAATGTTGGCTTAAACAACATAAATTTATTTTCTGACAACTTAGGAGAGTGGAAGTCCAAGATAAAGGTGCTAGCAGGGCTTGCATCTGATGAGGCCTGTCTGCTTGGCTCTCATATGGCTGTCTTCTCACTGTGTCCTCACATGGCCTTTTCTTAGTGTGCACCTAAGAGATCTGTGGCATCTCTTCCTCTTTTTATAAGCATGTTAGTGCTATTAGATTGGGGGCCCACTTTTATGGTCTCATTTAACCTTAATTCCCTCTTCAAAGTCCCTATCTCCAAATACAGTCACGTTGAGGGTTAGGGCTTCAACCCATGAATTTCGTGGGCAGGGCACAATTCAATTCATAAAACAAGGAATTCATCAAGGCATGATGGAGAGTGATAAGGTGGTAGAATTAATGGATTATAAATTTAAGTACAATCGAAGAAAAAATGAAACAACTTAAGATTTTAAAATAAATTATTCACATGAAGTATCTGGTATATATTCAGTAAATATCAGCTATTACTCCGTTATTATTACCAGGCAATGATGACTATGATAACCTGCTGTAATACTAACTATAATGCAATATATTTTATAAAAGTGTAGATTATGCATTTTAAAGGGATAAGGAAAATGCATGGATTTTGTCCAAACTAAGCAGGAAAACAAAATAATTTAAAACTTGCACGCTCTTCAGTGTCTCGCATGACTGGCCTAGGGTAAGCACACAATAACTGACAGCTCTTACTATCAAGGTTATTATCGTGTTGTTGTTGCTAGCAATATTTGCCACATATCAGGTACTTTGGCTTAACATATTAATTCAGACAACAAATATGATCAATGTAATTATCCCAATTCTGCCAATAAGGAAGAGAAAGGTTTACCTACCCAAAATGATATTAAAGAGAGCAGCTTGACTTTTACCTTTCCTTTCAGACTCCAAAGACTATACTATAAAATGGGAGAGATTAATAACATTTAAAAGAACAGTAAGTGAATTACACATTTTACTTTCATAGTTATTTGATGGTGCTTACTGTTTTTCAGATGGAATTAAGCAATGCCTTGAAACATGAATTTCTGTGGGTTGCTCTGCTGACATTCTAACTCAGTTGATGCACTACACCTGTTTTGAGGCCTTTTTTTTTTTTTCACCAAGCTTCTTTTCACCTCTAGATAAGAAAATACATATTTATTTTACTTCAGAAAAATTAATGCAGCTTAAATTCTTACTTTTAAATTCTTACTTGAAATTATACTTTAATAGCTTATTTTGTCTATAGAGACCTAACATCAAAATAAATGTATATTATTAAATTATGGGCACATATACAATGTGGCAACTTTCAAAAGTTTGATGGAACAAAAAGATCTATTCACACCAAATTTCCTTTACATAAGTAGTTTCAACCATCACTACAGAAGGACAGGATAATTATATATACACATATGTATATGTATGTATATAGTTAATCAATGTTACATTAAAATTAATATTTGCTTCCTATATTAGTCATTTAAAATAAAACAATGAGATCATAAAGTAGCTTTAAATATTAGTAAAAACTAAGGAAGTATGAATAAAGTATAGACTAGTCAATAATAATAACATATCTATTATGGTTTATTAGTTTTGACAAATATGTCATACTAATAGAGATGTTGACAATTGGAGAATTGGGTGTAAAGTAAATGGGAACACTGTGCTGTCTTCATGACTTTCCTATAAATCTGAAACTATTATAAAATAATTTTTCAAATATTAGTATTCATTGCCCCATATCTTAAGATTATGCCAATCTCCTCTGAAAACGTTTGATGCCCAATTTATTGGACTACGTTTTTTCTAAAAATGTCATTGTCCTATCCCTCACTGAAATATAGGTATTATTCATGTGTTCTACTTGGATTCAGTCTCAGCCTCTCCACTTATTTACTACATGACTTTGGAAAATTTTCATCTGATATTTTCATCATCTATGTAATGAATATAATGACAATCTTATGGGGTTATTGTGAGGACCAAGCATACAAAATTAGTTAGAACATGATTAGCAAATAGCAAATTTTTCATAAACTTATTTTATAATTTTCCTTTTATTTTCTCTTTGGTATAGTGATATTTTATTTTCTCCTATTATTGTTTCTTTATTATTCATAAACATTTTTGAATGAATTTATGTATTATCTTGTCTAGAACTAAGAGATATCTGAGTTCTCAGTAAAATATCTTACTCCACACCATTAAAAATATATAAAACTCCATAGATTAAGCAGTGATGCTCTCAAGGTAGTGGATATTAAGTGTTCTCACCATGGAAATAACTATGTGATATAATGCATTTGTTAATTAGCTAGATTTAACCATTCTACAATGTATATATACTTAAAAACGTCACATTGTACATAATACAGTTTTATATGTCATTTAAAAAAATTTAAAAGAAAAAGTAGAAGATCTGAACCTATCCCAGAACATACAGGTTTCTCTTATGTATGTGCTGTTTTCCTTCCCTCACAGGCTCAGAATTGCCCTGTTCAAGCCAAATACAAAATGGCTTAATTAACCTCTGGATGTGAAATGTCTGTTTCACTCTATCGTATATCAGTTCAATGACAAACATGATTGAGACTCAAGTGTATAGCCAAGAGGAAGAAACTCTATCTGTGCCCAGCAAAGTCAGAGGCATGTGGGAATACATACATAGACTTATGAGGCAAACAATGGAGGATTTTATCTTTTGCTTGTACCAGTACTTAATCTCTTACATCTAGAGAAACCCGTATCCTAGCTGGCCTGAGAACTTTCCAGTGTACACCTATCTTGTCATCCTCAGGTTAGTATCCATTTTACTCTAAAAATTTTCTCGTTTGAATAATAAATTACAATTAACAAGTCACTATGATCTAGCAATACACATTTCAAACTAATATTTCCTTCAACGTTTATCATTTGAAGCTAGTTTAAAAAACAGTATTGTTTTCATGTATGTGTACACAAAAACTACATAAAATTAGCACAGGAATCATAATTCTGTGACATTTATGTTCTTCCCATAACTACAGTCATTAGCTATTCATTTCACTTAAATAAAAAGCCAGCAGAGAGAAAATGAACATGTTTAGGGTATCAAATGTAACAAACATATTGCCTTTATAACAAAGAGTTGCTATGGCTATGTGTTTGGTATTTCTGGTGTTGTGAAAAACATCCATTTAAATGAGAAAAAAAGGTCTTGACTTAAAACTTTTACATCAAAAGATCAGAAGTCTTACATAAGAAATAAAGGATTCCCAGAAAAAGTGCTTTGTTTTGTTTAGTCTTAATGTGAAGGCCAGTAAGTTCCTTGAAAACAAAACAAAACAAAAACAACACCGAGTTATGGTTAACTTTAGATGTCACTTTGACTGATTAACTGGATACCTACAGTACTGGTAAAGCTTTACTTCTGGCTGTGTCTGTGACAGTGTTTCCAGAGGAGATTGGCATGTGAATCAGTGGAGTGAGAGGGGAACATCCTCCCTCAGTGTGCACAGGAACCATCCAATTGGCTGGAGGCCCAGATTAAACAAACAAACAAACAAACAAAAGAGAGAGAAAGAAACCTCTTTGCTATCTTTCCTGGTTGACATGGGAACTCCTCTATCCTTCGACATGGGAACTCCAGGTTCTCTGCCTTGAAAGTCGAGGACTTAGACTAGCAGGCCCACCCCTCTAACTCTGCCACTCCCTTCTCAAGCCTTTTACTTCAGAATGAAAACTGTACCATTGACTTTCCTGGTATCTGAGGGTTTCAGACTTGAGTTGAGCCAAGCTATTGTCTTCCCAGGATCTGCAGCTGGCAGATGGTCTTTCTTGGGACTTCTTGGCCTTCCTGACTGTGTGAATCAATTTCCCTAATAATTTCCTCTCAGATTTTATATCATCTATATCTATATCCTATTGATTCTTTCTAAATAACTTTAATACATGAGTAAAAATAATAGTACATAGGGATCTCCAGTCTTAATATGACAAATAAATATGATTCTCTTTGCTTGACTCAATTTTACCCCAAATCCATTCAAATATATGAATCACCAATGTTCCCATGGCAAGTCCTTAGAGATGTGAATGTAGTGTAAAAAAAAAATTTAAAATCACTTGAGTAACAGACAGAAAAAAAATACATATGAAAAGTGTTTTACAGTTTTAAGATTAGCAACAACCCTTGGGGGAAGTAGAGTGCACATCTCCTTGAAATTGCTCACCCATGAGTGTAGGAGTGGGCAAGGTCACAAATATGTCACTTCTAGAATGTAGGAGAAAAGAAGCTGTGAGGACCTCACTTGGCAGATGACAAATGCCTTCCAGTCTTTTTAGATTAAAGCCTGACAAACATGAAATTTCTATGGAAAGTGGCACTGTTGTACCACTACAGATTTCAGGAGAGATAGCCAAAAGAATGAAGCTAAAACACATGCACCAAGATTAAAACCAGTTTTGAATATTTGGGAGCAAGGGAGGACAGGAATCTACAAATAGAATTTAAAATATGTTGAGGAAGAGAATGAGAAACTTATATTGGATGCAATAATTACTTGACTCCAGGTGACATCACAAAATTAAGCTGTTTCCCATCGTTTTTTAATGTAAATTTTAAAGGCGTTGTAACTGAAAGTGATCCTGGGTAAGTCAGTGAAAAGGTAGAGTAGCGTTGGGAGCTTGCACTCTTGAGTTAGACAGTCCTCAGCTCAAATCCTAGCTTTGCCATATACTCAATTTTTTATCTTTGTAAATTTGTTTTTTATTGTTTCTCATACTGATACCTTTATCTGTAAAATGGGGGTGATATCATTCGCATAATCATGTGATAAGTTTTAATTATGTACTGTAGCTAAAGAATTTGGTACACTGCATGTGACAAGTTTTAATTATGTACTGTAGCTAAAGAATTTGGTACACTGCCTGGTACATAGTAAGTCTGAAATAAAATTGTTACTAATTAATTGCACTCTTGCTTAATTTAAAGATGTAGAAATTAGGCACCATAAAGATAAATGACTTTTTCAAGGTCACACACAAAAAAACATGCCTGCTGATTTCAAGCACCCCATTACTTGCAGTATCCTCACCTTCTTATTCTGATGTAATGGAAGGAAAGTAGAATGTGAGTCTGTTCATTTTCATTATTTATAAATTTATCAATTTTGGTTGATAAGCTTAAAGGCTCATACGTGGTTATAATGAAATTAATAATATATATACTAGCTAAATTATTAATCTGAAATCACATCCTATTAATGTAGAGTGATAACTGGCCAATGGGTAGTGGTTTTACCATCATCAATATGCCGCCTTCTTTTTTCCCCATTTCCCTTTCCTCTTTCATAAAATATGAGGAGCTGAGACCAGGAAGAGGAAACTTAACTTCATACCTATTAGGAATGTAATGAAAGAGTTGAGTTGGATTACATTTAAACATAGATGAAATTTATTTTAAGCATGTCCATGTTAATGTTTGTTGTCCAATTAAAACTTTCTCACTAGTGTCAGCAATATTTTCTCTCCCTCCCTCCCTCCCTTCCTTTCTCTTTTCTCTCTCTTTCTCTGTTTCTCTCTTTGTTTCTCTCTTTCTCTTTCTTTTCCTTTCTTTTCTTTTTTTTCCTTTCTTTCTTTTTTTTAATGGAGTCTCACTCTGTCACCCAAGCTGGAGTGTGGAGTGCAGTGGCACGATCTCGGCTCACCACAACCTGCACCTACCAGGCTCAAGCTATTCTCCTGCCTTAGCCTCCTGAGTGGCTGGGACTACAGGCATGCACCACCATTCCCAGCTAATTTTTGTATTTTTAGTAGAGATGGGGCTTCACTATATTGGTCAGGCTAGTCTCAACCTCCTGACCTCAGGTGATCTGCCCGCCTCAGCCTCCCAAAGTCCTGGGATTATAGGGGTGAGCCCATACCCTTGGCCCCCATTTTATGGCTTCTATCATAAATATAAAATAGATTAATCTAAATTATAGATAATGTGCCCAACATCTTGACAGAGAAATTTATACAATTTGGCAATTGATTTTGAAGATATTGGTGATCGATTTTGATGATGATTGTCATGATACCCATATTCTGACTGCAGACTAACAGACTGAAATTGGCTTAATAGGCAATGAGTGTTTATTCTCTACCCTTACCTATTGCTTTCCTCATTTCTACAGACTACTAACTTGCAATTGGATAAAGCCTGTCTTGATATTAATTTATGGATAGTTATTTCTCTTACCAAATGAGAGATATGGCAATGGATAATTTTCTTTCCACAAATAGAGAAATCAAAACTAAACCCTATTTGTGAAGTTTCTATTTCAACAAGTATTTAAAATTCAATTAACTGCAAATAAATCCAGTAATGTGTAGTTTTACAATTTTGAATGGCAAACAATCTTTAGTTGGAAATTTTTTTTAGTTTACAAAAGGTTGGAGTAATACAAAAACTATTTTTTCCTGAAACACAAGTTGGAAAGATGATGTCTTAGTATTCCCCAGATACATTACTATGTAGTTCTTTCAACAAATATATGCTCCTAAAAGACCACACACAACACTACAATGAAAACTGTGAACTCAACACTGAAACATTACTACTATCTAATTATATACCTCCAATTTTATCAATGCCCTTTATGATAATGGGATCTTCTCCCCCAAGATCACATTTCACATTTAATTATCATGTCCCTTTGAGTTCCTTCAATCTGGAACAATTTCTCGGTCTTTTGTGACTTTCATGATATTGGCATGTCCTCTAAGCAGTGTTGGTCAGAAGTTTCCTCATGAGTATTTTCTGTTAAGCACTTTTGACAAAATGTTACAGAAGTGATAACATTGTTCTTCTCATTGTGTTCTATCAGGTGGTACAAGATTTTGATTTTTTTGATTATTTGATTTATATTATTTTTGCTTATTTGATTATTATTCATTTTGCTTATTTGGTTAAATTCTTGTCTACTAGTTTTCCCCACTATAAAGTTATACTTTCCTGGTTTGTAGTTAACATATTTTTTTGAGAGGAGGTACTTGAATCTAGATAAATATACATGCTAATTAAACTATTGTTAGTTATAATATCCATTGATGCTTTATGTTTGAATTATTACTGTGGTAGTTACCAAATGTTGATTTTCTAATACTATCTTCCCTACTACATTCACTAGTAGATATTTATTATTTAAAAGTTCTTATCTTCCCATTCATTATTTATATTTATAAAAATTCTGATCTTATTCAACTTGTTGGGTGTAATCACAAGAGGAGACATTCACATTTCTACTTTTGATTTCCAGACTCAAAAGTACTGGCTATGGGGTATACCAAACCCTAAAATGATCTCTGATTTATAACACACTATGTCCTGTAAGACAAAGCCTATGTATATTTGCAATGTAACTGATTTTTCAGCAAACCATTTCATATTTCAATTACTCTAGCAACTTCTGAATGATGAGGTATGTACTAAGATGAGTTAATTTCACAGGTCTGAACACATTTCTGAACTTCTTTTATTGTGATATAAGTTTCTTGATCAAGAACAATTGTATGAAAACTTCTATGATAGTGATTAAGGCATTCTGTGAGTCCACAGATGGTGATGCTTGCAGCAGTATTACAGGCAAGGAAGGCAAATCTATATCCAAAATAGGTATTTACACCATTAAAGATGAATCTCTGCTTCTTATGCCATTATATAGTAGTAGTGTGTATATAGGATAAATACACTCTCCTATACCATTACATAGTACCATTATATGAAGCAATCTTTGTTTAATTCCTGGACTAAACCTGCTATTATATTTCAGTATAATACCACTGAATTTAAAAGGTTATTGAATACAAAAGCAGCCAGTCATTGTGAACATTTCAGTAAAATAGTCCAATCACCTGAATTATGTGGCAAGAATTTGGGACTAAAGATAATTAACACATTAGCAACTTGTTTAGGCAGTCATTTGGGGAGTGAACTTTGAAATAGACTATTTTCAGCATCCTGCAATTTGATTTACAGGGATATACTATTTTAGCACATTTCCTATTATGCCTACATTATTTCTAGCTGTAGTTAATCCTTAAAGTCACTACATTACTGCTTCTGACACATAATTCTAAAGCTTCAGTGACAGGTAATATCTCCCAGTTTATCCTCCAGAATTCTACATTTCTGGCCTATGACTTAATTTCTCTAAAGAAAACAATGAGGTTGGAGACTGGCAAAACTTATCTCCTGGTCCCAACAAGATGAAATAAGGAAACCGGCCAGAACCAGCAAATGGCACCAAAGGCAACCTCTAGTTTCTGTTGCTGTTCATCAGCCTAAGACATTCACACCAGTGCCATGACAGTTTACAAATGCCATGACAACATCTGGAAGCTAGCACCCCTTTTCTAGGAATTTCTGAGTAACCTTCCTCTTAATTTGTATGTAATTAAATTAATACAGCTATAATACAGTATAAATACAGCTAGCCAATAGCCCATGTGCTGCTACTCCAGGTGCACTGATTATGAGTTAGCCCTGCTCTGCAAGGAGCAGCCACTCTGCTGTACAATGCCACTTTAATATGCCTGCTTTCTTCCACCACCATCCCACTCTTAAATTTTTTTCCTGAATGAAGCCAAGATCCCTTCTTGGCCCAATTTGGGGCTTACCTCTCCTGCATTATCTGGCACCCAATGTGGGATATGAGAAGATAGTGAGACACAGTGAGACAGTGTGGTGGTGAGACAGTGAAAAAGATGGCAAGACAGCAAAGAGAGGTAGTGACGTGGCAAGACAGCAATTGGCATGACAGCAAAAGACAGGCAGCAATCAGTGATTGACACCCAAAGCTGTAACAGACTAGCAGTAACACCAAAGAGCTGCTAATACCAAAGAGCTATAACACCAGCCAAGGGTTCTTTGTAGAGCCATTATCTTTCCTAACATGCAGTGATGGTGAAGCCAAGCAGTGAGTGAGCAGCTGCTGTGCTGCTGCCTTGTGTGGGACCCACCACTTAAACCAGCAGGTTGCTGGTCTGCATGTCTGTCCTTTTGCAACAGCTAAATCTATGCAAGCTTGGAAAACCTGAGAAAGACCTTTGTATAGGCCCCAAGTTGGAGACTGGTAAGCACCATTTTGGCTCTTGTGGCTGGATGAGTGTCCCTCTGTACCTCCTTCAATGCTGGGTAAACCAGGAAATGAGGCCTCTGGCTGTGTGGTCAATTTGATGTCCCCTGTCATTTGGGTGCCCAAGACAGAAGCATGCCTGATCAACTACAAGCTTGTTTAGTCCTTTCTTAGTCCTTTTATCTGCTAATGTTGTTTATTTTTCACCAGCTATTTTACTTTCTGCTCTGAAATGTATGTTTCATTTACAGTTTTCACTTTGGCTCTCTGCTAACTGTATTTGGACACATGTTTTTGCTTTGCTTGTTTGTTTTAAATCCTCTTTTTTTTTTTTTTTTGGTGCCAACTCTGGGATGCCAGAGCCACATTATTTCCTCTAAGATTGTGGGTTAGATTCCCACTCCAGGAGAATTCATCAGGATTATTGTGGGTTAGAGTTCCTATTGTAGCATTAGGATTGCGGGTTGGATTCCAACCCTAGGAGGTTCCTTAGTTGGCCTTCTAGGATTGTGGGTTACAGTTCCATTCTAGGGGATTCTTAATCTTGTTACTCTATTTCCACCTCTCCCTTTATAGTCTGCTTACTAAAAAGCACCTCTTCCATCATGTTCCATTTGCTGGTGAATACAGTCATCACTCCACTGCTCACTCATATCTTAGAATTAACTTTCGCTGTGACCTGTACTTAAACCCTCTTTGCAGGAATTGGTAGCAATTGCCTACTGACCATTCTTCATGAAAAGAGAGGTAGGAATTTAAAAGGGAAAATAACTGGGCTCTTGCTAGACTTTTAAAAACTTTGTCTAGAGAGATTCTTGTCAGACATGAGAACAATGATCATCGTAAACCACTAGGGTGTCTGTTAGGCATTTGGAGCAAGTTCCAATTGGATGGGTTAAAGAGAAACTCATTTTCGATTGAAGCATCATTTGGGTTCATTACAAATTGGAAGGTCAAAAAATTTGGCCTAAAAATTGTCCCTTATAATTAGACTTATTCTGTAAACAGGAAGGAAAATGGGGAGAAGTCCCTTAGGCTTTTTTGGCTTTTACCAGGATCCTGACTTAAGGGACAAATGTAAAATATGTGTGGCTTTTCTACTTCCAGACACCAAGAAGTCACACCACATATCTTAGATAACCCCCTCCTAGCTGCTGTCTCTGGAGGGCCCATGTCCCCATCAGAGCCTCCTCAGTCCCCCAATTCTGAGGGGGTCCCTCTAGTTCTCCACTACAGGATTCCATCCCAAGTTCATTAGAAACCCCTCCCCCTTATCTAACTAGCCCCAGCCTATATCCCTAGCTACTCTTTTGCTGAGCCTATTTTTCTGGGGGTCCCTGACCTTTAATCTGACTGACAGCTCCCCACAATGGCAGACAAGCAGCTTTCTGAACACTTTCTGTGGTGTCTCTACTGCCGAGTGAGTTCACCAGCAACTTGGGGACTCCAAGGGCACCCATTGAGCAATACTATTTACTCCTTCTCTCTCGTCCACCATTAAAAATGACTGGCAACAGAAAGTTTTTAAGATCGAAACTGCCATGAAACACTGCTTTACCCAAAGTCTAGTCTACAGTTTTCTATGAATTACCTATCAGGGCAAACAATGTTTAACTTGTGGATAAGTCTCAGTTGTCTCAGAAATAATTTAAACCCAATTATTTCTTACAAAGTAGTGAATTTATATTGCTCTCTTATGACTAGAATTCTGAGATAAAAGACATTGGGTCTTTGTGTATACATGTTTAGATATGTTTATGTATATGTTCATATGTTATGTGTTGGGTCTGGCATGCTAACAAATTGGATGTTAAGTAAATGAGTACTCATATATTAAGTAAATCTAAGTGCTTTTCAAGTTTGCTTTAATCTTTGGGATTTAAAACTGGCAATACAATTAATGATAAAAATAAAAATATCTACATAATTGTGCAAATAAGACTAATAATAAGATTACACTATATTAGTTACTAAATAACTAATAATAAGATTGTTAGTTCAATAAAAACAGCTAAATTGGCAAAATGCCCATGTGTTCAACTTTAATATTTTGGTATTTACCTAATAAGCAGTCTTCAAAAATTGGTTGACAAGGAAATTGAATGATGATTAGCTTTGTCTCATAGTGCAGTTTTCATATAGTCTCAGTCAACTACTAAACAATAATAGAAATTAGGGAAATATAATGGAATAAACGCATGTAAGTAAATTTTTTGTATCATTTAAAATCTTAAAATCATGTTGGATGTTGGGTGTCTGGGTCATTTCCAATTAAGGGGTTATGATATGGGGAAACATGTTTGTTTATTAAAAAATTGTGGAATGGCTTTATCTATAAAATACTAATATCTAATAAACATTTCAGAATTTCTCACTTCTTAGGTTTATTTGAAATGCACCAAAGAAGATGTGTTCTTATTGAGTAAAAATAATCTTGTCCAATTGAAAATTATCTAAAGGTTAATTCACATTATAGATTTCAAAAAACCTTTCAAAAGGTTATTTGTGAAACAATATAGAAGGGAAACAGTAAGTATGGGAGAGAAATATAACAAAAGTTACAGAGATGAAGATTTATTTTTGGTAAGAAAGGTTATAAAGGACAGAGTAATTTTATCTGAGAAAGGATATTGTGTGGTAAATTCTTGCCCTAGAATAAAATATTCTTAAATAAACTAGTTATTTAAGAAAGAGGTAGTATACAAGTCAAAAAAGTTCAATCAGGTCATTAATGGTCTATGTAAGTCATGATAAGATTCATGTAGGAAAATTTAGAAAGGAATTTTGTGTATAATTAAGTTTGCTGTAATTAGAATTGAATTGTTTATAATAACCTTTCTAAAGAATAATCTTCCATATTAAAACAAAGTGTTTTAGGTGTTGATTTGCTTTTTTCCTCCCTTTGAAAAGCCTAGGATAACTCTCTCCTTCAGCTTTTCATCAGCTCCTATAACTTTCTCCTCTAATTCTAACTGTTAATGCTAAAATATTTTAACTTAGAGATCTGTAAAACAATGTTTTCCTCCAATTTAACTTAATTCTATACTCTTGAGGTGTTTTTTTTTGTTTTGTTTTGTTTTTGTTTTTTAAGTATAACTTTATTTTGGCTTTTGGTATTTGACCAAAATACCTCTGCTTGAAAGGGGTTTTAAGGGCAAATGATAGCTGGAATTCTAGGCTAGACCTCCATATCTCTCTGGTCTAGAAGGTTTAAATAGCTATGGAAAACTAATATAGGTCATAAAGGGAAACGGGATCAGACATGCCTCAGTATACCTTTCTTTCATCTTTGATATTTAGGCCAGGTTCGAAAGACCTCCAAGAAAATTAAAATAAGGTATTGACCTTTTCCACAAAGGAAAGGATTAGCTACCCTGTTCAATAAGGATATTAAGTCCTACTAAACACTTTGAAAAAAGTATCCTCTGAGGATCCATTACAACCAAAGTGGAAGGGCCTATATCAGGTATTGTTAAGTACCTCTCTATTGATAAACTTCATGAAATTGCTAGCTGGCCACACCTGTCCAAGATTAAACCTAAGATTCCCCACAGACTGTAAACACAAACAACATCACCAATACTTGTAAGCCTCTGCAGGACCCCTGCTACCTTTTTAAAAGGACTACCACTGTCCAGGCATGGTAGCTCACATATGTAATCCCAGCACTTTGGGAGGCCAAGTCAGGCAGCAGGAGTGCAAGACTAGCCTGGCTAACATGGCAAACCCTTGCCTCTACTAAAAACACAGAAATTAGCCATGTATGGTGGCACATGCCTGTAAGCCCAGCTACTTGGGATGTGGAGACAGGAGAATTGGTTAAACCCAGGAGGCAGAGGTTCCACTGAGCTGAGTTCATGCCAGTACACTCTAGCCAGAGTGACAGAGTGAGACTCTATCTCAAAAATGGGAAGGGGAAGGGGAAGAGGAAGGGGAAGGGGAGGCTCAATCCAATGCAGTGATGTGATGCTTGGGTTGAGCATAGAAGTATCAATTTTTATTTTACTCTTGATCATAATTCTTGTTCTCTGCCATCCCTCAATCACCTCTTCCTGAAAGACACCTCTTCTTTTCCTTATTGGATAGAGAGGTCACTCTAAGGCCAAACTGGACACCATGCTGCCTCTGTTAATCCCGTTTGCTCTCCCAATTAACATAATCCAGTGTGGGTGGTAACAAAATGCTACAATAAATATTTCAAAAATTATAGCATTAGGAAATCATCTTTATGGTTGCTGAATCTGTCATCAGCATACCCAGGATAGAGTTCCACCATATGATGCATCAAGACATCTCATGGCCATCTCCCAGACCTCCTAACTAACCATAGTGATCCATTAACACCCAGACCCCTAACTTGTTAAGTGGGACTCTACCTTACTTAATAAATCCTACCTAATTGCCTCTGCCACTGTTATCTGGACCTGGAAAATTGGTACCTATACCTCTAGTGCCTCAATGGCACTATTTTTCGTATCCATGGTTGTGATAATGACACAAAAGCAAACGTTTCCCTGTGATCCAACCCTAGCTGCCAAGTTCCCAAGGCAGCATCGAGGAAACCATACAAGGTGCCTCCTTCAGGGCCAATATATGCAAAGGAGAAACAACTTCCTGATCTGCGAAAGTGGAAGTACCACCCTGTTCCACAAAATAAGAGCTGTTTGATCATCCCCACTGGAGTTTCAAAAAAAAAAAATATTTATATAAACAAAACTTGGCAGCAGAGGACAGACATTACACTCCATAGGACCTCAATTTGTGCCCTAACTGGGCTAATTTTTGCCTATGGCCATGACTGGGCAAAGATTCCACCTTGTAACCATTCCTGACTGCCTGGGGAGCCATCTATTCTTTCAGGAGTAGCTTTCAGAACATGGGTGAATATATATTGGCCACCATTGCCCTACAGAGACCACCATCTATAACTCTAATGAGGCCAAGGGGTACCAAAATAAATGAGCAATAGAACTAATTTGAGAAGGAATTGGGGCAGCAATAAGTCTAGCAGTGCCATGGAGTGACTTCACCTACCCTGAGTCAACCTAAGGAACTTGACTCAAATCCTAGAGTCAGTCAATAACAATCAGTCATTAATGGGAATTCAAGAGTCTCTAGACTCTCTAACAAGTGTAGTCCTTGACAACAGACTAGAATTGAATTTTGTATTAGCTGAACAGGGTGGGAACGTATGCAGTTATTAATAAGACCTGCTGCATGTATATTAATCTGAACAAGTTGAGATTAACTTTCAAAAAACATCTAAACAAACTATGTAGTTACATAGATATAGCCAGGATATTGGCCCCATCTATAAATGGTTGACTATAAAACATGCCCTCCCAAGTCTCACCAGTTTTCCATGTTTCCTAGGACCTTTGATAACTGTGTTGTTACAATTGATTTTGCCTCTTGCTCATTTAACCTCCTTGTAAAGTTTGTGTCTTGTAGATTACAACAATTCCATATAAAAATGATGCTGGCACAAGGTTTCCAACCCATCTCATTTTCTGACCCAGAGGATAAAAGCATCATGTCTTTGAGCCCTTTAGATCAGGTATCCAGAGATCTTTACTCTTCCAGTGCTAGGCAGGGCCAATGCCTATACAATCAGCAGAGAAAACTTACCAAAAAAAAAAAAAAATAGACCTCTACCCTTCTGTAGCCCCCTTAAGATTAAAGAGAAGTAGATAATCTCTGAGCAGGGGAACAAGGTATGACACTGGCAAAACTTATTTCCTGATCCTGACAGGAAGAAATAAAGAAACCAGCCAGAATCAGCAAATGGCAGCGAAGGCACCCTCTAATTGCCCTCGCTGCTCATCAGCTTAAGACATTCCCACCAATGCATGACAGTTTACGAATGCCATAGCACACTCTGAATTTACTGCCCCTTTTCTAGTGCTTTCTGATTAACCTACCCTTTAATTTGCATGTCATTTAAAATGGGTATAAATACAGATAGCCTACAGCCTACAGCAGTTACGAGAATGAATCCTGAGACATTATTTCCTTTTACTCTTTCTGTGGAATATAAAAGAAAATGAGCTGGCAGCATATGTATTGAGTAGCTACAATTTAAGGATTCGCTGCTACTCTAGGCACATTGACTATGGGTTAGCCCTGTTCCACCAGGAGAAGCCACTTTGCTGTATACTGCCTCTTCATTAAAACTGCTTTCTCTTACTGCTGGCTTGCACTTGAATTCCTTTCTGAGCAAAGCCAAGAACTTTCCTTGGCTGAGCCCAAATTTGGGGGCTCACCTGACTTACATCATCAGGATATTGCTCTGCTGCTCTGCTTAAAATTTCAGCTTCTATTCTCTGTGCAGCTCTCTTTTAGAGGAGCAGTTAAACAAAACAAATTATACTTTTGTATCACATGGTTTAATTGTATTGTATATGTTTTATGTTGCTTTAGAGTGTTTACTATTGCTGTTTTAAAATATAATATGGGTACGGAAGGAATGATGGTAGCAACAGCACAATCTTTGAATCTTTACAGCTCTTTCTTAAAAAGAGATGGACAACTAGGATAAAAAGAAATCATCCAAAATGTTGTTGATAAAGGATTTCTGTAAGCCTCAGAGTATGAGCACGCAAGTCGAACCCAAATGTAGCAAGAAAAACTATGGGAAAAGAAGCTGTGTGGGAACAGCACAGGAAAGGAAAAGGGGCTTCTAACAGATCTAAGATCTGGGAAACAAATTCCCAACACTCTCATTTCAATACAGAGAGGTTTCCCACTCTTAGTGGAAGAGTCAGTAGTCAGTTGGCAAGTTGGGAAAGAGCTCCAAAGGCTCCAGTTTGTAGGCAAGAACAAAGGGGATTATAGGAAAATTCGAGCAAGCTGAGTATCCTGGGCTCACAGGATGGGTACAGTTAGTATGATAATGAACACTCTGAAGAGATGCTCCAGAGAATAGAACCCATTATTTGGCCTACAACTCTGGGGTAAAGAGTATAATTTCACATGGGAGAAGTATCCAGAAAAAAATAAATACATGTATTTCAAAAAGTATTTGAAAAATAGCTTTTAATGGAGTGTATTTTTAAATATTTTCTGTAAAAGAGAGGGAACTCTAGCATGTATATACAACTTTATCACCAACGCAAGAACTGCCTTCTAGAGTATAAGAAAACCAACTTATATAAGTAGTATATATACATATATATAAAAAATAAGAATATAATTTTAATCAAACCAGCATAAAATATTGTAAGACAAACGAATGTAATAATGGACTAAATAAAGTAGGTTCAGATAATGAAAAACAATAAGAATATGACCAAAATATGATATTAACAACAAACGAAAAGTTTTAAAATTTTAGACAATTTATAAAATAACATAAATTATAATTAACAAAGATCAGAGATTAGATAGTTGGTTGAAAAACAGACTTAATGAAAAGAGTGATGACAGCCAGGGAGAACTGAAATAATATTTTAAAAAATCAGTTTCAGAAATTAATATTATTAAATTACAATATAAATTTTAAAATACATTAAACAGACATGAAGAGAGCACTAAGATAGGCAAACCAACCTACACATTACAAGAATCCCTGGAGAATAAAGAGACAATGAACAGAAATAACTCTAGAAACTATAAGCATAAAAATGCCATAAAAAATTAATGTGACTTAAACTTATATATTAAAATGGAATTGCTGTGTACATTAAAATTGCTGTATTTTAATAAAGCTAATGGACACAAAAAGAAAATAAACAAATACTATGAGACTGAAACCCAAAAGATTAAATCAATTAGAAGGAAACAAAATCACATTGAAAATGATTTTTGGCGGGGTGCGGTGGCTCAAGCCTGTAATCTCAGCACTTTGGGAGGCCGAGACAGGCGGATCACGAGGTCAGGAGATCGAGACCATCCTGGCTAACACGGTGAAACCCCGTCTCTACTAAAAATACAAAAATTAGCAGGGCGCAATGGCGGGCGCCTGTTGTCCCAGCTATTCAGGAGGCTGAGGCAGGAGAATAGCGGGAACCCAGGAGGCGGAGCTTGCAGTGAGCCGAGATTGCGCCACTGCACTCCAGCCTGGGCCACAGACAGAGACTCTGTCTCGAAAAAAAA
>NW_016821443.1:72445-87443 GCF_001698545.2 Rhinopithecus bieti | reverse complement strand
AAAAAAAAAAAAAAAAAAAAAAAAGATTGACAGATTATAACATGTATCTAAAGGAAATAATATGTGAGTTAAGTTTTAATATCCAGAGTAACTAAATTTCAAGCATAAAGTCTACACACAGCAGTTATTAATGCAGAGACATTATTTCCTTTTACTCTTTCTGTGGAATATAAGAAAAAATGAACTGGCAACATATGTATTGAGTAGCTACAATTTAAGGATTAGCAGTAGGTATTAAATGTTTTCAGGACTAACAGTAAATGATGAAGACGAAAGTTAAATAATAGTATGTATATAAGGTACTCAGGAAGGTCAGACAGTTGAGAAAGTGATGTGATCATGAAAGCACAGTTTGAAGTGACACTTTTTGAAAGAAGAAGTTACCAGCCGAGGAATGCAACAATTAAGAGCTGAAATGGGTGGGGAAATTGATGCTTGCCTCAAAGACTCTAGAAAGAAACATCCCTGCAGATGCCTCTGGATCTATCTATTTGCAAGAAAAAAGGAGCAGAGAAACATATTAAATGACACACAAACCATATAAAAATTTTACACAATGGGTATCTTTAATAAATGGAAGATACAAAACTATTACAGATTGAGAGATTTGACACTGATATAAATCAAATGCAGTATATTGAATTAAATGATATTCTTTTTTAAACAAATCGTTTTGTCATTTTTGAAACCATTTGGAGAAAGTTACTTTGAAAAAATCAAGATATTGTAAAATTTGGACGTTTTCTGTGTTCTAATGGTATTGTTGTTACAGAAATTGGCTTGAGTTCCTGTTCTGGGAAGATAGAGTGAACATACTTTTCCCTATTCCTCCTGTTAGATACAAATAAAGGTCCTGAACATTATATGTAACATAAATATAGAAAACTCTAAAAGGTGAAGAGAAGAGAACAGACTCTCTAAGGACTTTAACCTAAGAAATAACAAGGTAGTAAGTTTTGCTTCCTATACCTGAGACTTGAAAATGAACAAGCAGATAACCTGGAAATGGTGACAAGCATAGTTCCCCACCAAAAAATAAAACAAAAGCCTCAGTAGAAGCCTGCTCTCTTTTACCAAAGGACCAGGAAAGTAGTAGCCTAGTATGATAAAAATTCTTCAACAATAACCACTGCAACTCATAACACAAAATATTTGTGTCCCCCAACACACCCATTCCAGCAAAGACTGAAAGGGGAGCCTACACCTTTACCCTCATCATGCTGTAATGAGGCAATGAGGCAACCCAATTTATCTGCTGATGTAGTGTTAGAGGCCTAGTAGGGAACCTAGACTATCAACCTTGCACCAAAATAATGAGCCTACTTGTTCCACACTTGTTTCAGTAGAGACCATGTAGGGAATCTGCACTTCCTCCCACTGAAAGTAATAAAGTATCCCATCTTCTCCCCACTGGGGTGGTGTTCAAGGAATTCTAGTGGACAGGACTTTTACCACTGCCAAGTGTAAAGTGTCTACTCTTCTTCTAGTGCTACTAGTAGAGGCAAAGTGGGGAACAGTAACAAGGCACCTCTCCCAGCCAGTGGAAGTCTGGTGGCAAGCCAGAACTCCCACTCTGGCCAACAGTAATAAGGGACCACTCCTTCCTTTAGGTGCCAATAGAGGTAGACTTTGTACTCTAGATTTCCATCTCTACCTAGAAGTAACAAGGTGTTACCAGAAGGAAGTGGCACTTTCTTCAAGTGCTTAAAGGAAAGAAAGGTTAACCCAGTATTCTATATTTAGGGAGGGAAAAAATATTTAGGAATGAAAGGAAAACCAAGTCATTTTTAAATGAAAGATAACTAAGCGAATTAGATAGCAAACCTACCCCAAAAGAATGGCTAAAGGATATACTCTAAATGGTAAGGAAATGATAAAAGAAGGAACTTAAAACATTGGGATGGAAAGAAGAACACAATAATAAAAAATATGGGTAAGTACAATAGACTCTTTTTCTTCTTGAAATTTCTGAATTATATTTGATAGTTGAAAAAAATTAGAACAATGTCTAATGTGATTCTGAATGTATGTAGGGGAAAAATTAAGGCAATTATAAAGAGAGGCAAGTAAAGGGACATAAAGGGAGTTTAGCTTTCTGTATTTCACTCAAATTGGTGAAATGACCATATCAGTAGACTAAAAGATTTGGACATGTAATGTCATACCTACAGCAGCCACTAAAAAGCTATGCAAAAAAATACATAAAAACCATATAGTAAATAAAAATAGAATTATAAGAAAATATTAAAGTAATCTATAAGAAGGCAGGAATAAAGAACAGAGAAACAAAAGCAAAACAAACAGAAAACAAAACAAAAAAAAAATAGTGGCAGATTGAAGCCCTAACATGATAATTACATTAAATGTAAATAGTTTACACCAATTAAAACACACTGGCAGAGTGGATTTTTAAAAAATTGTGTGTTACATAAAAGGAACTCATTTTGAATATAATGATATCAGTAAGTTAAAAGGATGGAAATGAATATACCATGTCAACATTAAACCAAAAAAAGAACGACAGGCTAGAGCCAAAAATATCACATTGCATATCAATTGATACAGAAAAAGCATTTAACAAAATTCAATACACATTCATATTAAGACTTTCAAAAAAATAGTGAGAGAGTAAAGGGAAAACGCTGTTTTTCTATACTCACACACGTTTGATACAAATGTGTGTGTGTGTTGTTTTCCCACACCAAGACATTCTCCAGTTCTCTGTGGACAGCTATTGGCTGTGCTACAAGTCAATCCAATTCTGACACTGTCTACTTGGAGTTAATGTCCAATCCACAAGTTAAAGGGCTTAGTCTCATAGCCTGCCCATGACTTCAGACACGAATCACAAGTATTGGGTCTCTAGATTACATTTTTGTTTGACTTGGTTACAACTTGGGGGCTACCACAATCCCCTCTTCATATTGAATAATTTGCAACCACTTTTCACAGAACTCATGGAAACACTTTACTTACTATTAGCAGTTCACTATAAAAGATGCAACCCAGAAACAACCAGACAGAAGAAATGCACAGGGCCAGGCAGGTAGGGTAGGCTGCATAGTGCTTCTATCCCCTCTCTGTGTGTGCTGTTCTTCCAGAACTTGGGAAATGAAAGCTCTCCAAATCTTATTGTTTAGAGATGTTCTGGAGGCTTTTATTACCTAAGCATGAGTAATTACATTATTGTCCATTGTTGATTAAGTCAGTCTTCAGCCTCTCTCTTTCCCAAAAGGTCAAGGGTTGATGCCAAAAGTTCTAGCTCTCTAGCTCTCTAGTCATGCCTTGGTCTTTCTGGCAATCAGCCCCAATTTTGAAGCTATCTAGGATCCCAACCACCAGTCATCTCATTAGCATACATTAAAATACTTTATCATTCCAGAGAATCAAAGATCTTAGGAACTCTTGTGTTGGGAACCAGGGACCAACACCAAATATTATAGCAAAACATATTAATAGTATACCTAACATGGAAGAAATTATAAGAATTTTAGGAGTGCTGTTTCAGGAACCAAGGGCAGAGATCAAATATGTATTTCTTATTATAACATAGAAGGGAACTTTTTTAATTGATAAAGAGCATCTGAAAATTATATAGGTAACATTACACAGAATCATAAAAAACTGAATGTTTTCTTCCTAAGATGGGAACAATGCAAAGATGCCTGCTTTCAACACTCTTACTTAACATAATATTGTAAGTTCTAGCAAGTGCAAAAGACAAGAAAAGAAATAAAAGATATCTAAATCAGAAAGGAAAAAATAAAATTGTTCCTATTTGCAGAAAACATGATTACCTACATGGACATTCCCAATAAGATGTTCAGGAAGATCACAGGAAACATAAGAATGAGAAAAAATAAAATGTTTTTATATATACTAGCAATGAACCTATGGGAACCAGAATTTATAATACCATTTAAAATCACCCAAAAAATGAAAGATCTATGTGTCAATCTAATAAATCATGGATAGGACTCATATGCTGAAAGCTACCAAAGGAAAAAAAGACACAAGGAAGATCTAAATAAATGTAGAGACACACTATGGTCACAGATAGAGTCACCATAGTAAAAATCTCAATTCTACTCCAAATGATATGCAGGTCAACGCAATTTCTATCAACATTCCAGTAAGATGATTTTATATATATAAACAAGATATTCTGTAATTTATGTGGGAAGGCAAATTAGCTAAAATAGTTAAATAATTTTGAAAAGCCATTATATAGCTTCAATACTCAAAACTGTGTGGTATCAGTAGAGGGAAAGAGATACAGATCAATGAAAAATCATAGAAGTACACAAATATGCCTATTATTGACAAAGGTACAAAACAATAGCCTTTTCATTAAATAGTATAGGAGTAATTGAACACAAGTAGAAAAACAAAGTATGTTAACCCAAATTTCATACCTTATATAAACTTTAACTAAAATGGATCTTGGACTTAAAAGTAAAATTAAAAGCCATAAGACTTTTGGAAAAGAATACAGAACAAAGTCCTCTGGGCCTAGGACTATATAAAAGTTCTCAGGACTTGATATTTAAAGCATAATCCATAAAAGAAAATAAAAAAACTGGACTTCATAAAATTTAAAATATTTGCTCTGTGAATATCCTTTTAAGGATATATTAGTATGTTTTCATGCTCCTGATAAAGACATACCTAAAACTGAGAACAAAAAGAAAGGCTTAACTGGACTTACAGTTCCACATGGCTGGCGAGGCCTCAGAATCATGGTAGGAGGCGAAAGGCTGTTCTTATATGGTTGCAGCAAGAGAAAATGGGAAGAAGCAAAAGCGAAAACCCCTGACAAAACCATCAAATCTCATGAGATTTATTCATTATCACAAGAATGGCATGGGAAAGACCAGCCCCCATGATTCAATTACCTCCCCCTGGGTCTCTCCCACGTCACACAGGAATTCTGGGAGATACAATCCAAGTTGAGATTTCAGTGGGGACACAGCCAAACCATGTCATTCTGCCCCTGGCCCCTCCAAATCTCATGTCTTCCCATCTCAAAACCAATCATGCCTTCCCAACAGTCCCCCAAAGTCTTTGCTCATTTCAACATTAACCTGAAAGTCTACAGTCCAAAGTCTCATCTGAGATAAGGCAAGTTTTTTCTGTCTATGAGCCTGCAAAATCAAAAGCAAGCTAGTTACTTCCTAGTGCAGTACAGGTATTGGGTAAATATAGCCTTTCCATGTGGGAGAAATTGGCCAAAACAAAGGGATTAGAAGTCCTATGCAAGTCCAAAATCCAGCAGGGCAGTCAAATTTTAAAGTGCCAAAGTGATCTCCTTTGACTCCTAGTCTCACATCCAGGTCACACGGATGTAAGAGGTGGATTCCCATGGTGCACTCCTGTGGCTTTGCAGGGTACAGCCACCCTCCTGGATGCTTTGATGGGCTGCTGTTGTGTGTCTTTGGCTTTTCCAGGTGCACGGTGCAAGCCGTAGGTGGATCTACCATTCTGGGATCTGGAGAAGGGTAGCCCTCTTCTCAGCTCCACTAGGTAGCATCCCCGTAGGGACTCTGTGTGGAAGCTCTGACCCCACATTTCTCTTTCGCACTGCCCTAGAAGAGGTTCTCCATGAGGGCCCCACCCCTGCCTCAAACTTCTGCATGAGCATCCAGGTGTTTCCATGGCAGAGGTTCTCAAACCTCAATTCTTGACTTCTGTGCACCCACATGCTCAATACTACATGGAAACTGCCAAGGTGCGGTACTTCTACCCTCTGAAGCCACAGCCTAAGCTGTACATTGGCCCCTTACAGCCACAGCTGGAGCAACTTGGACATAGGGCACCTAGTCCCTAGACTGCACACAGCGTGAGGACCCTGGGCCCAGCCCCCAAAACCATTTTTCCTTCTGGACCTCTGGGCCTGTGATGGGAGGGGCTGCCAAGAAGTTCTCTCACGTGACCTGGAGACATTTTACTCATGGTCTTGGGGATTAACCTAAGGCTCCTTGCTACTATGCAAATTTCTGCAGCCAACTTGAATTTCTCTCCAAAAAATGTGTTTTTTTTTTCTTTTCTATTGTATAGTCAGCCTGCAAATTTTCCACTTATGCTCTGCTTCTCTTATAAAACTGAATGCCTTTAACAGCGCTCAAGTTACCTATTGAATCCTTCGCTGCTTAGAAATTTCTTCTGCCAGATACCCTAAATCATCTCTCTCAAATTCAAAGTTCCACAGATCTCTAGGGCAGGGGCAGAATGCTGCCAGTCTCTTTGCTAAAACATAACAAGAGTCACCTTTGTTCCAGTTTCCAACAAGTTCCTCATCTCCATCTGAGATAACCTCAGTCTGAATTTTTTTGTCAGTATCACTGTCAGCGTTTTGAGTGAAGACATTCAGTGAGTCTCTAGGAAGTTCCAAACTTTCCCACATTTTCCTGTCTTCTTATAAGCCCTTCAAATTGTTCCAACCTCTGGCTGTTATCCAATTCCAAAGTCACTTCCATATTTTCAGGTGTCTTTTTGGCAATGCCCCACTTTACTGATACCAATCTCTGTATCAGGGTTCTGTTAGAGGAACAGAACTAATAGGAGATCTCTCTCTCTCTCTCTCTCTCTCTCTCTCAACTTGTAATAAACATATATATATACTCATTAATAAATACATTCTCTATATATATATATAGTTTATTAAATATTAACTTACATGATCACAAGGTCCCACATAGGCTGTCTGCATGCTGAGGAGCAAGGAGAGAAGACTCAAAACTGAAGAACTAGGAGTCCGATGTTCTAGGGCAAGAGGCATCCAGCACAGGAGAAAGATGTAGGCTGGTAGGTTAGGTCCATCTGTTCTTCTCACATTTTTCTGCCTGCTTTATATTTGCTGGCATCTGATTAGATTGTGTCCACCAGATTAGGGTGGATCTGCCTTTCCCAGCCCACTGATTCAAATGTTAATCTCTTTTGGCAACACCCTCATAGACACACACAGGATCAATACTTTGTATCCTTCAATCCAATCCAGTTGACACTCGGTATTAACCATCACAGGGGATATAATGACCAGCTACAGCCTGAGATGAAATATTTTCAAACCATATATCTGACAAAGGATTAGTGTCCATACTAAAAACACAATTACAATAGTAAATCAAAATACAATAGTAAAATAAAAAGGAAACTGTTTATGTTAGTCCGTTCTCACATTACTGTGAAGAAATGCCAGAAACTGGATAATTTAAAAAGAAAAGAGATTTAATTGACTCACAGTTCTGCATGGCTGGGGAGGCCTCAGGAAACTTACAATCACGGAGGAAGGCAACTTTTAATAGGGTCCCAGGAGGCAAAGTGAGAGCCGAGCAAAAAGGGAAAAGCCCCTTATAGTGCCAGCACCCCTATGATTCAATTGCCTACCACTGAGTCCCTCCCATGACACGTGGTGATTATGGGAACTACAATTCAAGAGGAGATCTGGGCAGGGACACAGCCATGCCATATCACTGTCCAATTAAAATAAGACAAAAAACGTGGAGACAAATGTCACTAAAGATACACAGATAGTGAACAAACATATAAAAAGAGGTTCAACATCATTAGCCACTGGGGAAATATAAATCAAAATTACAGTGTCTAAAATGAAATATAGACAATACCAAATGTTGGCATAGATGTGGAGAAACTGGATCACTCATAATTGCTGGTAAAAATAAAAAATGGTACCGTCACTCTGGAAATAATTGAGTAATTTCTTCAAGAACTAAACATACAAAAGCCACAATACCCAGCAATTATGTGTACTCATAGGCATTTGTCCCAGTAGAATGAAAACTTATCTTCACAAAAATATTTCACATAAGTGTTCATAGCAGTTTTACTCATTATATCATAAACTGGTAATAACCCATGTCCTTCAAAGGGTAAATATATAAATAAACCATGGTATATCAATGCTATGAAATACTACTCGGCAATGAAAAACAGTAAAAATTTATGCAAACAGAAAATCAAATGTATCTTCAGAGACCTATACCACATGGTTAAAAAAAAGCAACATAAAACATTATACATTGTATTATTCCATTTTTATAATATTTTAGAAATGACCTAATTATAGAAATGAAGGACAAATCAGAGGTTAAAAAGAGGATGGGTAGCATGTAAGGGGGTGTGGCTAAAGAATGGTGACATGAGGGATCCTTGTGATGATGGAAATAGTCTGTCTTTTGACTGTACCAAGGTCAATATTTTGATTGGGGATATTGTTCTATAACAGTGTGGTATGGGATATGGAATTTTCCTGTATTATATTTTTACAACTGCATGTGAGTTTAAAATTATCTAAAAACATAAAATTTAAGTATAGTAATTATCTTCTTGATAGAAATACTGAAGTCCCTATGAGTCAAAATTTTAAAAGTGCACAGCTTAAGATGGTCAGCTAGCATTTTATCTGAAAGAACCACAATTCAAAGGAAATGATGAGTGCTTCTCAAATCAGCATCTCAATCAGCAATTTTCATTCTGTTACATAGAACAATGAGTGTCTTTTCATATGTGTAAAAATAGTAGTCTCTTAACTGTTCTGATGAGTTTTTAGAAATAGGCTTTCATTGTTAAAAGTAAAGATATTCAAACTATGTGGATGAGCTAACAAATTTCAGAGATACTCTCAACAGTATGCTGGAGCTGATTCATGCCAGCTCCCATGAAGAGACTGTAAAAATTTCATAAATTTTATGAGTCAGTAGTTAAGCACAGCCACAAATAAAATGCAAATTATAGAAACTTATAGTTAAATACATCAGATTAAAAATTAAAGTAATAAATACTCAAATCTCATTACTTCTTAGGTATTTTATGCATTTTATTAAACATGTTAATATAATTTTATTAAAATATATTAATATGTTACTATAATGTTATTATATTTTTATGCTTTTCATAATGAATAATAGCCACATATATGGTGGAGATCCTATACAATGGTATGCTACTACACATCTTTTCCCAAGTCTTTGTTCAGTGAAATCATGTTAATAGCTTGATATCAGTCATGGTGGGTGAATGTTTTAAGCTATAAGGATAAGCAAACACTACAAATCAGAACTTTCTGTTTCTGGAGAGCTAGTTGTTAACATTTACCTACAAACCACTGGATAATACTCCCCACACTTTCCTACAAATAGTACAGGAATCTAGTGAGACCTGTAGCTTGTACTCACTAATTAATTCCTTAAGCATGCTTTTTCCAGCCACTGGTTCCTAATGTGCAGAGTCCTGACTCTGGACTACCTAAAGTAACACAAATAGAACTTTACTGAGCTTAATTCATAAGTTGTGTAAATTGGTTTGTGCCTATTTGCAAATGAACTAACAATTAAAATATGTCTTTATAATTTCTTAGAAATGAATTTAAAAATAATTTGTTCCTATTATAGATAAATAGAGTACACAGGGAAAAATCTATAGCAGAAAATCTAAATTCGATCTATCATCTCCTCTCCTAAAGAGAACTATTTTTTAAACCATTTTGGTATTATTTATCTATAGGCTTATTATAATTGTCAATATTGTATATTAGCAATGTGCCTACAGCGTTAGTACATATTTTCCACATGCTATCTTAGTGAATCATCAATCACAGCAGTCCTATGAGGTATGCTATTTTTACCATTAAATAAATGTGGTTAAAATGCAGAGAGGTTAAGTAATTTATCCAAATGTATCAAGGTACTAAATGTTTGGTGCTGAATTTTAAGCCCAGGCAATCTGGTTTTTAAGACCCCTCCCCATTTTTTTCTAATTTTCTAACCTGTTCTATTTTTTAAAAAGAGATCGTAGTCTCTCATTTTTGTCATTTTTTTAAAATTTTAAGTTCTGGGGTACATACATCAGATGTGCAGGTTTGTTACATAGATAAATGTGTACCATGGTGTTTTGTTGTACGTATCAACCTATCACCTAGGTATTGAGAGCAGCATGCATTAGCTATTTTCTCCTAATGCTTTCCCTGCCCCCCAACACACCCCGTGGCAGGCCCCAGTGTGTGTTTTTCTCCTTCCTGTTTCCACGTGTTCTCACTGTTCAGCTCCCACTTATAAGTGGGGACATGAGGTGTTTGGTTTTCTGTTCCTGGATTAGTTTGCTGAGTATAATGCCTTCCAGCTCCCTCCATGTCCCTACAAAGGACATGATCTCTTTCATTTTTATGGTTGTGTTGTATTCCATGATGCATATATGCCACATTTTCTTTATTTAGTCTATCACAGATGGGCATTTGGGTTGATTCTATGTCTTTACCATTGTGAATAGTGCTGCAATGAATATATGCATGCCTGTATCTTTATGCAAAAGTCACAGGCATTCCTATACACCAACAGCAGGCAAGCAGAGAGCCAAATAATAATTAATTCCCATTCACAGTTGCTACAAAGAGAATAACATACCTAGGAATACACCTAACAATAGAAGTGGAGGACCTCTTCAAGGAGAACTGCAAACCACTATTCAAGGAAATGAGAGGACACAAACAAATAGAAAAGCATTCCATGTTCATGGATAAGAAGAATCAATATTGTGAAAATGGCCATACTGGCCAAAATAATTTATAGATTCAATGCTGTTCCCATTTAATTACCATTTACGTTCTTCATAGAATTAGAAAAAACCTATTTTAAAATTCGTGTGGAACCAAAAAAGAGATGGTATAGTCAAGACAATCCTAAGCAAAAAGAACAAAGCTGGAAGCATCATGCTACACGACTTCAAACTAGACCACAAGGCTACAATAACCAAAATAACATGGTACTTGTACAAAAACAGACATAGTCCAGTGGAACAGAATAGAGAACTCAGAAATAAGACTGCACATCTACAACCAACTGATCTTCAACAAACATGACAAAAACAAGCGATGGGGAAAGGATTCCCTATTTATTAAATGATGCTGGGAGAACTGGCGAGCCGTATGCAGGGATTGAAACTGGACCCCTTCCTTATACCTTATACAAAAATTAATTTAAGATAAATTAAAGACTTAAATGTAAAACCCCAAACTATAAAAACCCTTGAAGAAAATCTAGGCAATACCATTCAGGACACAGGCATGGGCTAAGATTTTAAGATGAAATCCCCAAAAGCAGTTGCAATAAAAGCAAATATTGACAAGATCTAATTAAATGAAAGAGCTTCTGCACAGCAAAAGAAACTATCATCAGAGTAAACAGACAATCTACAGAATGGGGGAAAATGTTTGGGATCTATCCACCCAAAAAATTCTAATATCAAGAATCTACAAGGAACTTAAGGAAATTTAAAAAATAACCATTACGAATTGGGCAAAGGACATGAATAGTATCTTTTAAATATTCTTGCAAAAATTTATTTTGAAAAGCATCATGACACTTCATAAGACAGATGTGTCATAATTTATATATGTGTTTTGAAAAATCTTATAGATTCTTAATTCCTGAGAGGTCCCCATTCAATATCAGAATTTCAATATCAAAGAACTATACTAGGTGGTAGTTTATAAAAAGATATGTACTAGTAATTATTATAACGAATAGTTGCCCATTACTCTATGGATCACAACAAATACTCTGATATTTGGCCCTTAGAAACCATAAAATGACATGTCTATAATTTTACTAGTTGTATTACTTTGGAAAACTTGTTTAATTTCTCTGAGTTTCAGATATGTCATTTGTGAAAAAAATATTAATAAGAAATCAACCATTTTTATAAAAATTAGATGAGGAAATGTTCACTAACCTTCACAGTACCTACTACTAGCTAAGGCTCAGTATTGGAAAGTTATAATAATTTTTCCAAGTTGGAGGTATTGATATCAAATCCTATTTTTTTTACCTTGCAAAAACATGTAACTATGTGCTTGAACACATAAGTAGGAATGTCTGGAAAGTTATTGGGAATGTGGGCCTGTGTCTCAGGAAAAAGATTAGTACTGAAGTGATAAACCATAATGAAGTGATAAACCAGACATTTCAAAATGTATGTAAGAACAACATCTTATACAAGTGACTGTAAGAGATCATTAAAGAGTCAAAGCAGAATTAGAGCATATCTGTATTCATTGAACAGGATAAAGAGACTATAAAAAGAAAAAAAAGCATAATTTTAAGAAAGCAAAAGAAGAGTTATGTATTCTCAAGTATGTTCTATACCTTCCTTATTGTGCTTATTTATGTTTAGCAGCTTTCTAAAGGTATAATTTGCATATTCTAATTCATCCATTTTTAAATACACAGTTCAGTGAATTTTGACACATGTATATAAGCATATCCCCACCATGAAAATCAACTCATAGAACATTTCCATCTCCCAAATGTTTCATGTCTCTTTCTACTCCTAGCCCTAGGCAATCAATGATCTGCTTCCAGAAAATACAATTTTGCCTTCTAGAATTTTATAAAAATAGAAATACTTGTTTGATTTATTTCATTAAAATGAGTTTTGAAATTTATCTATATTATTCCACATAGAAGTAGTTTGTTCTCTTGTATTGCTAGATAGCATTTAATAGAGTAGAATTTAGTTAAATAAATATGCCTCAATTTGTTTATCCATTCACCAGTTAATGACTGTTTGTTTCTAGATTTTGACAATTATTAGTTGTACTGCTACACACATTCATGTGTAAGCCTTCGTCAACACATTTCATTCAGTCTTACATAAAAACCTAATAGTGAAATTACTGGCTCATATGCTTGTCATATATTTAACTACCTAAAAAACTGCTTAACTTTTTTCCAGTGTTGCTGTTTTGACTTTGAATTTTTACCAGTAATATTTAAGAGGTCTGTTTGCTCTACATCTATGACAAAAATTTGTTATTGCTAGTCTTATTCATTTTAGTCATTCTATGTTTTGTGTAGTAGTATTCAATACAGGTTTTATTTTTAATTTCCTGTTGATTAGTTGTGCATGCATTGGGCATGTGAATAGCTTCTTTTGTTAAGTGTCTATTCAAATCTTATGATAGACACTTCTAATAATTGTCTTGTAAAAATTAGCTAAATACTTCACTCAAAATATTTTCCTGACATTGGTGGGTTGCTCTTTATTTTTAACCATTTTAGCTTTCAAAGGGTAATAGTTTTTAATTTCGTTGTGGTCCAAGTTATCATTTTTTAATGACTGTTATCTTTGTGTTATACTTTATAAAGTTTGCTTAAATCAAAGTCAAATATTTTCTTCTATGTTTTCTTTAAACATTTGTATGATTTTATCTCGTTGTGGTAAATCCTTATTTCATTATTTCTTAGTTTTCATTTCAATTACAGGTTTAACTTTCTTATATTAGAAGTAGGGTTCAATCACTCTCAACACAGTTTTCAGGTATACACCCCACCCAGATGAATAAATCTGGTTGCCAGAGTTAGAAACTTAGAGACATCTCTCCCAGTTGGCAGACTGGGCTCCCTGTTTTGCTGCAGCTTCATTTAAAAGGACCATTCAGGCATTTGCCTACATATACATAATTTAAAGTTATCCATATATATGTATGTATGTGTGTGTGTATATATATATATATATATGAAATGGGAAACTTAAATTCAAGAGAACACTGAGAAAGAATTCAGACTCCTATCATATAAAAGTATCAAAAAGATTGGAATAATTAAAAGAATCAAGCAAAATTCTGGAGCTACAAAATTCAATTGGCATACTGAAGAATGCATCAGAGTCCTTTAAAAGGATAACTGATCAAGCAGAAGAAAGAATTAGTGACAGGCTATTTGGAAATACACAAAAGAGACAAAGATTTAAAAAAAAAAATGAAGCAAGCCTACAGGATCTAGAAAATAACCACAAAAAAGGCAAATTTAAGAGTTATTGGCCTTAAAAAGGATGTAGAGAAAGTAACAGAGGTAGAAAGTTTATTCAAAGGGATAACAGAAAACTTCTTAAACCTAGATAAAAACATTAATATCCAAGTACAAGAAGGTTATAGAACACCAAACACATTTAATCCAAAGAAGGCTACATCAAGGCATTTAATAATAAAACTCCTGAAGAGAAAAGATAAAGAATTCTAAAAGCAAGATAAAGGAACAATAACATATAATGGAAATTTAATTCCACTAAAACCTGGCAGCAGACTTTTCAGTGGAAAACTTACAGGCCAGGAGAGAGTGACATGACACATTTAAAATGGGGAAGGGAAAAAAAATACTTTTACCCTAGAATAGTATATCTGGCAAACATGTTCTTCCAATGTGAAGGAGAAATAGATTTTCCCAGACCAAAAAAATAGCTAAGAAATTTAATTAGTACCATTTCTTGTCCTACAAGAAATGCTGAAGATATTACTTCAATCAGAAAGAAAAGGATGTTAATGATCAATAAGTAATCTTCTAAAGGTACAAAACCCACTGGTAATAGTAAGTGCTCAGAAAAACACAAGATATTATAACACTGTGGCTATGGTGTGTAAACCACTCATCTTAAGTAGAAGGACTAAATGATAAATCAATACAAAATAATAACTACAACCACCTTTCAAGACATAATACAATAAGATATAAATAGAAACAACAACAAGTTAAAAATTAGTGACACAGTTAAAGCATAGGGTTTTATTAGTTTTTATTTTTGCTTGTTTATACAAATAATATCTAAATGGTGCTGGCAAAATTAAATAGCCTTATGCAGAAGAAGGATACTGGACCCCTATCTCTCGCCATATACAAAAATGCAATCAAAATGAATTAAATGCTTAATGGGCTTGGTGCGGTGGCTCACGCCTGTAATCCCAGCACTTTGAGAGGCTGAGGCGGGCGGCTCACGAGGTCAGGAGATTGGGACCATCCTGGATAATACGGTGAAACCCTGTCTCTAATAAAAAATACAAAAAATTAGCTGGGCATGGTGGCAGGTGCCTGTAGTCCCAGCTGCTCTAGAGGCTGAGGCAGGAGAACCGCGTGAACCAGGGAGGCGGAGCTTGCAGTGAGCCAAGATAGCGCCACTGCACTCCAGCCTGGGCGACAGAGCAAGACTCCGT
>NW_016821443.1:52400-70285 GCF_001698545.2 Rhinopithecus bieti | reverse complement strand
TAAAAAAAAAAAAAAAAAAAAAATCACCATGTATCACAACAGGGCCTAAATTTCTGTTGAAAGGATTTTAATTACAAATTCAATTTATTTAATAAATACAGGGGTATTTAGGTTTTCTATTCCCTTGAATACTGCTTTTGATAATTCAGGCTTTTAAAGGATTTACCTCCTTGAGCTTGTCAAATTCATTGGAATAAATTTATTTCTGGTATTCATTTATTATCTTTTTCAGTGTGAGCTCTGTAGCAATGTCCCCTTTTATTATTGAAATTTAAATTGTGACTTTTCTTTTTTCTTCTTGATTAGCTAAGAGGTTTTTCCAATTTTATTAATCTTTTAAAACTCATATTTTGGTTTCAATGAATTTTCTCTATAGTTTTGTTTTCTATTTCATTGATTTCTTCTTTTATCATTTCTTAAAATTTATTTGCCTTTTAACGTAACTTATCTTGCTTTTCTAGCTTTTAAGATGGAGACTTAGATCATTAGTTTTCGATCTTCTTTATCTCATATTTGCACATGAAATAAATTTTACTTTTTTATTTGACCTGCCCAAATATTTACATATTGTGTTCTCATTTGCAATTCAAAATATTTTTCTTAATTTCAATTGGAAATAATTGCAACTTTTGGACTGCTGGATCATTTAAACATATGTTATTTAAATTCAGTCATTTTCAATTGTCCAGATATCACTTTTGCAGTTTGTTTCTAATTAATTTTTGTCAGATTTGTATAATTTTATTTTTTATACACTTATGAAAATATAGCACTTCCCATGAAACATTTTGATGTAGGTTCTATGTACACTTGCAAAGAATGTATATTCTTCTTCTCTTGAGTGGATTATTTTATAAATGTCAGTAAAAGTAAGATAATTTATAAAGTTGTTCGTATGTTTTCTGATTGTTCATCTACTTATTCTATCAATTACTGAGTGAATAGTATTATAATCTTCAACTATAACTGATAGATTGTCTATTTTCCTTTCAATCTGTCAGTTTTTGGTTTTATATTTTGGAGATATTTTAGTAGATAAGTGTACAGTTGTTATTGCTATTTTTGTTGCATTGATGATGTTATGAAATCTCCCTTTCATCTCTAGTAATACTTCCTAAATTACTAAAATTATATTTTATTTGTTATTGATATAGTCAGCCAGCTCAATGATACTTTGGTTAATAGTATGTATCTGTGTGTTTTTATTTAAAGTCTATCTCTTTTAGACAATTACGTAAGTGGCCCTTTCTTATCAATTATGGTAATCTTGCCTGTTAATAAGAAAGTTTAGTCCATTAATATTTAATGTAATGATATATGGTTGGATTTAGGTCTGCCTTTTTTTCAGTTCCATTTGTCTAATGTGGGTTTTTTTCTATATTTTATGTCTTTTGAGTTAAGAAGATTTTTAGTATAATGTTTTAAACTTGTGACTTTCAACTATACACTTTCACATTATTTAGCAGTTGCTTTAAAAATTACAGCATTCATATTAAATTTATTACAGTTCTCTTTAATATGTTATTTCTGGTAAAACAGAAAACTTATGACAGTATTATTTCATTTATACCTCCTTATCCTGTACACTATTGTTATTGTATATCTACATATGTTAAAACACTAAGGAAATAGTGTTAGATTTTCTTTTGATTAGTTGTATTCATCATAAAGAAATTAAGAGAAAAAATTACACCTATGTATGTATATTTTATATATTGCATATATCTCTATATGCACATATGCTATATGAGTGTAGTCTATTTACCATTATCTTTATTATTTCTAGTGTTCTTCATTCTTTCCTGCATAATCCAGGTTGCCCACTGGTACCATTTCTCTTCAGACTGATTCACTTTAGCGTTTCTTGAAGTGCAGTTCTGCTAATAAATTCTTTCTGCTTTTAACATAAAAATGATTTTATTAAGCATTCAGATTTAAGAATTAGCCTGATTGATTATAAAATCCTGCATTAAATGTTTTTTATTGTAGTACTTTGAATATACTCTTTAAATAGGTTCTGGCATCCATTATTTCTAATGAGAAAACAGCTATTAGTTGTTATTGTTTCTATATGTAATATGTAATATATCATTTTCTCTAGCTGTATTTAAAATCTTCTGATTTGACTTTACTCTGTTGAATTATTTTTTTCTTAAGTAAGTTCAATTTTCCTTACATTTATGCTANCAGATTTAAGAATTAGCCTGATTGATTATAAAATCCTGCATTAAATGTTTTTTTATTGTAGTACTTTGAATATACTCTTTAAATAGGTTCTGGCATCCATTATTTCTAATGAGAAAACAGCTATTAGTTGTTATTGTTTCTATATGTAATATGTAATATATCATTTTCTCTAGCTGTATTTAAAATCTTCTGATTTGACTTTAATCTGTTGAATTATTATGTACTTAAGTAAGTACAATTTTCCTTACATTTATGCTATTATATGTTCACTGAATTTTAGAAGTTTTAGTCATTTATTCTTCAAAAAATTGTCTGTTCCTTTTCTATTCTGCTCCTGTTGGAACTTTAATTGCAAATATATTGTCCCATTTGATAAGGTCTTTATGGTTTTTTTTTTAAAAAAAAAAACCTTTTTTTCACTCTTCATTCAGATTGTATAGTATCTATTAATTTAATTTAAAAATGTACTGATTATTTACATGCCATCTAAAATGCTCTTTTAATAACATATAGAACATTCTCCTTTCAGTTAATTCAATTTTAAATTATTATTTGAATCACTTTATTTTATAATTTCTCTTTTCTGGGTGAGATTTCCTTACTCTTTTATTGTTAATACCAAGTTAACATTTAATTTTTTATACATAGTTTAATCCCTTGAGAAAATTTAAAGTAGTTGCTGTGATATTTTTAGCTGCTAAATCTCACAGCTGGGTCCATTTGGTGTTAATTTCTAATGCCTGCTGATTTGCTGAGTGTAATTCACACATTCATATTCCTTAGGTTATCATGAACGGTGTTTTAAAGACTTTGAGATCTGGCTTTTTTGGTTTGTTTCTACTAGGATTATTGCCCTAATCTTGGCATAGTAGCCACTTAATTCACCAAGACAGAAATTGGAAAATCTTTCTCCTACATGGTGGGTATCTGCTGATGTTTCCGCTCAGTTTTTTCCTGCTCCTAGCTCTTATTCTTTAACTTGAACCCTTGAAAGTCTTCCCTGAGGCTGTGTAGCTTAGTGGTCATTCATGAGCAGAGTTTATATTCAGATTTTGAGGTTCACCTTCTGCGAGGTTCTTTGGCTTCTTCAGGTTTGCCTGAAATCTCATTATGTGCCCCCACATTCTACCCTCAAGCTTTCCACATTGTGTCCAGGTTTGGAATCACATTAAAAGCACAGTAAACATGCAAATCTCACAAGATAAGGTCTACTTTTTTTCCAAGGTTAGATCCTCTAATTTTTGTCTACTTTTGCACCGGGTTCTTGGGAGTCTCCTATATGTTTTCTAACTTAACCTCTTTTCAGAACTCTATCGTATGCACCTTGAGCCAGTGAGGTTGCATATTACCACTGCATAGACTAGGAAACTTTGGGGTACGGGAGCAGGCTCAAATAAGAAAGCCACAAAGTTAGTTCTTCAAAGTAGCAGTTGCTCAAGAGTAAACATTTTGCAAGTTTCTAACTCTAATTTTCAAATGCTCACAAGTAATCATTTCTAAATATTTTGTTGTCATAGCTTGTGAAATGGTAAATTTTTCTCTATGATTAGAAACACTTCTTCATACAGCCATTTTTGAAACACCCTGTTTTGTGGATTTTTGTTTTGTTTTGTTTCATTTTAAGACAGGGTCTTGCTCTTGCCAGACTGGAGTGCAGTGGCACAATCTCAGTTCATTGCAACCTCTGTCCCCCGGGTTCAAGCAATTCTCATGCCTCAGCCTCCTGAGTAGCTGAGATCACAGGTATGATCCACTAAGACCAGCTAATATTTATATCTTATTAGAGACAGGGTTTCACCATGTTGACCAGGCTGGTCTTGAACTCTTGGCCTCAAGTGATCCACCTGCCTCAGCCTTCCAAAGCACTGGGATTTCAGGCATAAGCCATTGTGCCTGGTCAGTATATTTTTAATTAGACACACTTTGTATTTAAGTAATCTACAAAAGTGTTTACTAACATGTTATTAGATAAGACATCATGATTGGTAAGCTCAAACCCAGTATCAAATGAGTTATCTAAATTTAAATTCTAATTTAATAAAAGCATTATATAATAAACACTTATCAATAAGAATAGGTCTTTGAAACTATAACCTGTATAATCAAAACTATCCCCCTGACTGTGATTTTTCATAAGTGGGATAAACACATATTGAACTAGAACAGATGTGATTCTGAAAAGGGAGTTCCTTCTTCCAAGACTTGTTTTATGATTCATAGAATAAAATACATCTTCCTGTTCTGTGATTTCAAAATAATTATTAAAGATAGTCATTATTGTTTCAAGAATACTAGAAGTGCCTTGTAAAACATGCTAGGAAGATTAGGAAAAATAAACATAAAATACCTCTCATATTTACCAGTGTGATTTAAATTTCATTTAATTTGTTCTATTCTTGTTTGATGTTTCTAGTATTTTATTGACCTCAGATAAGATATAAACCCTAACGAAAATGTTACTATTTTTAAAAAATGTAACTCCTCTCATTATTTTATGAAGTATGTTTGAACTTCAGAGATTTTTGATGATTCCAGTGCCTTATATTATGTGACACAGCTGCCTTATCGTGGTATGTAAAATATTATCACTAATCTCTTTTCTTATGTTTGTTTGTTAAAACTTGAATAAAGAGACGAAAAGTAAAGAGACAGACTAATTTCAAAACTGGAGAAACCATGTCATTTAAGTCACTTTTTTTTGTTGTACTCCTTTTTTTAAAATCAAAATAAGGCAAAAATAGAAGAAATTTGTTTCATATTTCTACCATGCACTAATGATTGTATTTTCTTCATTTGTCTTCATGCTGGATTAGAAGCACTAGTGGTTAAAGAAGTCTCTAAATTTCCTTGGATTCCTCAATGTTTATCACAATGTCTGACATATCATAAGCAATCATAGTTTCTGTGGAATTAACTAATAAATATTGAATTTCATTTTCTAAGCTCATATCTGTCCTGATACTCATTTCCAGTTAAATCTAACACTTTTTTAGCCTTTTAGTGGAGGAAGGGAGGAAGTCGTATTTCAGTGAGGAAACTGAAATAGGAAAAGCAATGCAGCCAGTAACGGTTACCAGTTTATAGAAACTTTTCTATTAGCCTGTTAGAGATCATCAGATTTCTGCCCACTGAAGCAAAACCATCCTCAGTAAGAAAAAGAGAATAGATTAAAGCTTTGTTCTGCTCTGGCTGACTTTGAGCATTCTTGTGTTTTATATAGAGCTCTGATACAGGATTAAATGATATCCAAAAAGGACTGGTACCACAGTCCTTTGTCTCTCTACCAGTAATGTCTGCAGTAATCTATAACAGATGGTGCTGGAAGTCTTTAGTTTATAACATTCTCCAAAGAACTTGTGGCTGAAATCAGGGTAAACTTTAGGAACAGAATTGTAAAATTTGTGGAAAAAAATTAGATTGTTCTTTGTAAATTAACATTTACTTTAAATTAACACTTTTACTAAGAAATTTTAAAATCCTCCTCTGTAGTAGAGTTTAACAGAATGGTATATAAACAGAATCAAGGAAAACGTTCTGGAAATAAAAATGGATAGCTATTTGTGAGCATTCCTACTGCACTATTAAAATACTTTGCAATGTATATGTGTGAAAAGTTTGTACTTAAAATTATCCAGAAATTGGTTTGCTGTATAATACAGTGTCTTAAGTAAAATCTAGTTAGACTTTCCCCAATTTTCAATTCATATATTGTTGAAGAGTTGGGGCACTACTACTGGTATTACCCAAGATGTGTTTCCTATGTGAACATGTTGTGGCTGTGAGAAGAGAAAGTTATATTCTCATACTAATATATACTTGGCTCTGACGTTCAGTCACTTGTATGCCAAATTTCAATGTATCACACACTAGAAATATCAGAAGTTGATTCCAGCAGCATTGCATTAAATAAACCGTGCCAGATACTGAGAATGAAGTCATAAATTATACACAACAATGTGTACAGCAGCTGTAAAAATGATAAGACGAATCCATGAGCACCCAGGTTAGCAAAGAATTTGGCCAAGAGCTATGCATATCCTCGAACCATTAGGAAAATATTTGGTCATATTTTGTACAATTAAGCATATATATATATTAAAAACCTAATGTAGTTATAAAATGTTCTTTAGAATAAAGTAGAACATATTTGAAGACTTAGCAAAAGATTACATCTATAAATATTTTATTATAGGAAATAAATTGTTACATCCCACATTATTATATTTTGCCTGTTTTATACGAATTCCATACAAAACTTATTCCTGTCACATTTGACAGAAAAAAATAACATTTCAGAAAATTATTTTGCATCTCAATGGAAAAAATGTTGCTCATGCAACATAAAATGAAATTTGATAAGGAGAAAACAAGATCAAAGACACAAGAATATGAGCTGAATAGAAAATAGATGAGAAAAAAGACTGAAAAAAAGTCCACTGATTTAGCAAATTGTTATACAAACTGCATTTGAGGCTTAAATGAAGTTAGCAATGCAAAAGAGAAACAAGTTTTGCATGACATTTTTAGAAAGTCAGCAAAAAAGTAATAATGTGTGATGTTATAATTTAGAGAAGTGGGAATGAAGATCCACAATAAGATCTACTTTTTAATAAACCCAGGATAGTCCCCCATTATGTCTTTCATTTCTGTGGCATCAGTTGTAATGTCTCCTTTTAATTTCTGATTGTATTTATTCATTTGAGTATTCTCTTTTTTTCCTTAGTCTGGGTAAGGGTTTGTCAATTTTATCTTTTCAACAAATAAACTCAATTTTGTCTTATTGCACATTTCATTTATTTCTGCTCTAATCCTTATTATTTCCTTTCTCATGTTAACAATGGGCTTATTTTGTTCTTTTTCTAGTTCCCTGATGTGCAAAATTAGGTTATTTATTTGAAATCTTTCTTTTATAATGTAGACATTTATTGCTATGAACTTCCCTCTTAGTACTGTTTTTGCCACATCTCATGTTTTGGTACATTCTGTTTTCATTTTTGTTTGTCTCAAGATATTTTATAATTTCCCTTTTGATTTCTTCTTTGGCCCGATGCTTGTTCAAGACTGTGTTGTTTAACGTCCATTTATTTCTAAATGTTCTCCTTTTACTTTAGGTTATTGATTTCTAGTTTGATTCCATTGTGGTGTGAAAAAATATTTGAAATTATTTTAATATTCATAAGACTTGTTTTGTGACCAAGCATGTGATCTATCCTAGAGCATGTTCTATGTACACTTGAGAAGAATGTGCATTCTACTGCAGTTGGGTGGAATGTTCTGTATATTTCTGTGAGGTAAACCCATTCTATAGTGTTGTTAAAATCTGCTGTTTAGTTATTAATTTTCTGTTTGGATTATCTATCTATTATTAAGAGTAGAACATTAAAGTCTTCTATTGCTATTGTTCCCTGACTATTTCTACCATGTGGTACAGTAATTCAATTCTGGTTATAAATTTGAAAGAAGTGAAATCAAGATTTCAAAGAGATATCTGCACTCCCATGTTGATTGCAGCATTATTAAAAATAATCAAGACATGGAAGGAATGTAAATGTCCATTGATGGATGAATAGATAATGAACATGTAGTGTGTGTGTATGTGTATTATATATAAATGTATATCTACATAACATATATATTTATTCAGTTTTTAAATTGAAGAAAATTTTACCATTTGTAACATGTATGAACTTGAAAGTCATTATGCAAACTGAAATAAGCCAGACACAGAAAGTCAAATACTACATAATCCCACTTACATGATTAATATAAAAGAGTCAAACTTATAGTAACAGAGAGTAGAATAATGGTTGCCAGGGCTCAAGAGAGGGAGAAATAGAAAGGCATTGGTCAAAGGGTATGAAGTTTTATTTGTGTAAGATGGATGAGTCCTAGAGATCTGTTGTACAGCATGGTGGCTATAGTTAACACAATCATGTCATATACTTAGAAATTTGTTAAGAACATAGATCTAATGGTAAGTCTTCTTATCACAAATAATAATAAAAATTAATAAAAAGTGAGGAAGGAAGCTTTTGGAAGTGATAGGCATGTTTATGGCATAGCTTGTGTTGTATACCTAGCTCCAAATTCACCAAGTTGCATAAATTATATATGTACACCTTTTTGTATGTAAATACTTCTATAAAGTGATTTTAAAAAGAGCAACTGCAATGACAATAACAATTAAAGATATAAATGAAGCAATTAATGAGCCAAAAGAAACCCATACAGGATACAAAAATAAATGTATCCTCTATTGAAATGTTGAAAACTTTCCTTTTGTAATAGATAAATATCCACTGATAGTATTTCTATTTTAATATTTTATTGGGAGTCCTAATGGGAGCAATAAGTCAATAAAAAGAAATAATACTGTATTAGTTGGAAAATATGAACCACAAATGTACATTATTGCACATACATAATGAAAAAAGATACATTATTAAAATTAAACTTTTAGCATGTTGCTGAACACACAAAAATGTGACAGTTATTTTTCTGTTTTATGTCCAATTTCTGTGCTGCTCTGCCTTGTTTTGCCTAGCAGGGCATTTGCAAATGCAATGCTTTGTCTAGCATTGTATTTTCCAGGCATCCTTGTCTTCAGTTTTCAAATAGCTTTAGGCTATGCAAGTATACCAGAAGGCTGCAAGGTGGAAGGAAGTGAGAAGACAGGATGTTTCCATTCAGCTGCCTTGAATAGCATCTCCAAAAATAGCTACAGTCCTCCTTCTTACCCTACATGGGTTTATCACCTGTTAAGCAACTCTATGCGCCATAGACCCAGCTCCTGGTAAACAAGCCCAACATAATTCTACACGGCTTCTGTGTGATAGATCTGTTCCTGAGCTCTGGTAACATCATGTCTTCCCTTTTTCTTTATAGCTCTAGAGGTGCTAGGAAATTCCCACTATTGCCTATTTCTGGGATGATTCATCATCCTGTGTTTAAATTCTCTGTTCTTCCATTATATGTGAAATCAATTTCTTACATAAAGTTCTTCTGTTTCAAATGCAGATAATGGTTTCCATTTTCTGACTAGGTTTTGACTGACATAGTTCTTGGTATCAAGACTCTCAATACAAGGTTATGGGATTAAATAGTCCAATTCTTTCTTTCTTTCTTTTTTTTTTTTTTGAGACGGAGTCTCGCTGTCGCCCAGGCTGGAGTGCTGTGGCCGGATCTCAGCTCACTGCAAGCTCCGCCTTCCGGGTTCACGCCATTCTCCTGCCTCAGCCTCCCGAGTAGCTGGGACTACAGGCGCCCGCCACCTCGCCCGGCTAGTATTTTGTATTTTTTAGTAGAGATGGGGTTTCACCGTGTTAGCCAGGATGGTCTCGATCTCCTGACCTCGTGATCCGCCCGTCTCAGCCTCCCAAAGTGCTGGGATTACAGGCTTGAGCCACCGCGCCCGGCCTAAATAGTCCAATTCTTTTAGTTTAAATACATTGATAAAATCGTTTTGGTGAAAAGATATATCAATAATGTGCTACTTTATAAAATTCTGAACTATAAATGTTTGCGATGAACTGCCCATTGACTGTGAGGCTTTATGTAATAGATTACACCCAGCACTTTGGGAGGCCAAAGCAGGTGGATCACNGCCACCTCGCCCGGCTAGTATTTTTGTATTTTTTAGTAGAGATGGGGTTTCACCGTGTTAGCCAGGATGGTCTCGATCTCCTGACCTCGTGATCCGCCCGTCTCAGCCTCCCAAAGTGCTGGGATTACAGGCTTGAGCCACCGCGCCCGGCCTAAATAGTCCAATTCTTTTAGTTTAAATACATTGATAAAATCGTTTTGGTGAAAAAGATATATCAATAATGTGCTACTTTATAAAATTCTGAACTATAAATGTTTGCGATGAACTGCCCATTGACTGTGAGGCTTTATGTAATAGATTACACCCAGCACTTTGGGAGGCCAAAGCAGGTGGATCACTTGAACCCAAGAATTTGGGACAAGACGGGGCAGCATGGCAAAACCCCATCTCTACAAAAAATATAAAAATTGGCGGCCGGGCGCGGTGGCTCAAGCCTGTAATCTCAGCACTTTGGGAGGCCGAGACGGGTGGATCACGAGGTCAGGAGATCGAGACCATCCTGGCTAACACGGTGAAACCCCATCTCTACTAAAAAATACAAAATACTAGCCGGGCGAGGTGGCGGGCGCCTGTAGTCCCAGCTACTCGGGAGGCTGAGGCAGGAGAATGGCGTGAACCCGGAAGGCGGAGCTTGTAGTGAGCTGAGATCCCGCCACTGCACTCCAGCCTGGGTGACAGAGTGAGACTCTGTCTCAAAAAAAAAAATTGGCTGGGCATGGTGGTGCACCTGTAGTCGCAGCTGCTTGGGAGGCTGGGGTCAAAGTATTGTTTGAGCCCAGGAGGGCAAGGCTGCAGTGAGCTGAGATTGTGCTACTCCATTCCAGATTGGGTGACAGAATGAGACTGTATCAAGAAAACAAAACAAAACAAAACTGTAATAGACTACAAAGTCTGAGCATTAGGAGAACTACTAGATTTTTAACTCATAGATTTAGACATCGTCAGCTTTCAAATGTATGAAAGACCATGACAATCTATAGAAACTTTTTTTTTTTTTTTTTTAAATTGAGACAGAATCTCACTCTGTTGCCCAGGCTTGAGTGCAGTGGCACGATCTCAGCTCACTGCAAACTCTGCCTCTGGGATTCAAGTGATTCTCCTGCCCCGGCCTCTCAAGTAGCTAGGATTACAGGCCTGCACCATGATGCCCTTCTAAGTTTTGGATTTTTAGTAGAGATGGGGTTTCACCATGTTGGCCAGGCTGGTCTCGAGCTCCTGACCTCAAGCGATACGCTTGCATTGGCCTCCTAAAGTGCTGGGATTATAGGTGTGAGCTGCAGTGTCTGGCTTAGAAACTTAAAATAATAATTTTCTCTTCTAGAACAGGGTTTAGTGAACTTTTTCTGTAAATGGTCAGATGGCAAAATATTTCAGGGATTATAGAACCTCATACAGTCTGTATTAGATATTCTTCTTTATACTTTTTAACTTTTTTTTTTAAATTTTCTGAAACGTTCTTAGCATGGACCCATAGTTTTAAAATCTCTGTTAGCCTCAAAGAACACATGTTTTAGAACTGGATTCATTTGCTAAATATACATGTTTCACAATCAAATCTCAAATTGAATACAGTCGCAACAGGTTATTTTTGTTGAATTTAAAACAATATGGAAGGAGCAATACCTTGATCACTGTAACTGGGTATTTTAGGTTGATTTTGATTAACATGGAAATTCTAAGTACTCTGAGCTCCCTTTGCCGGTAGACTTACCCTCTCCTGTCCTCTCCTGTAGCTCTTCCCTTCTTAAAGCCAATGTGATGGCTTTTCCTGAGCCAGTTGCTTCACAAGTGGTATTCTGTTCTTATAACCCACCCAACCACTCTTCATTATTCTCAAACCCGTAGGCAATTTAACACCAATATAACCCAGGAATATTGCAGAATCTTCTCTAGAAAGACATAGCTTATAAACCAAAAAAAAAAAGAATTGTAATATTTTGCAAATTCATACCAGCCAGAAGTTTATTGAGTATGTATGTGGTTGGATTCTAAGAATGTTACACTGGCCGGGCATAGTGGTTCACGCCTGTAATCCCAGCACTTTGGGAGGTCGAGGTGGGTGGATCACGAGGTCAGGAGATCGAGACCATCCTGGCTAACATGGTGAAACCCCATCTCTACTAAAAATACAAAAAATTAGCCGGGTGTGGTGGCAGGCACCTGTATTCTCCGCTACTCGGGAGGCTGAGGCAGAAGAATGGCATGAACCCGGGAGGCAGAGCTTGCAGTGAGCCGAGATCATGCCACTGTACTCCAGTCCGGGAGACACAGCGAGACTCCATCTCAGAAAGAAAAAAAAAAGAATGTTACACCATAGAGGAAGACTACATTTATTGATATAGTTGTCCTTAATCAAGATTCTTGATTTAATATATTAACATGAGCAGCTGGAAGTGATGCTAACAGATTATTAGTTTAGTTGACTGAATCTTGGTTTTAAAAATGGCTTTAATTCAGGTAGACCCCAAAACTGGAGCTTAAGCAGGGAGGGTTCTTGACTTCTCACAGGAAATGATTTAAAGCCAAGCCTGTGGTGGTAGACAAAAATCTTTCACTGAATATATTGCTCTTTGTAGAGCAAGGCTAACTCATAGTGTGCTCAGAGTCAGCAATGTATGGGCTCTTGGAAATAGTACTTTACTCACTTAAACCCACTTTTAATTATATATAAAGTAAGGGGAAGGTCAATGCAAATTGAGGGGTGGGTTATTTAGAACTTTCTGGGAAAGGGACAGTAACTTTTCAATTATTTCCATGGAAAGGGGTGGTAACTTCTGGGTTATTGCCATGGCATTTGTAAACTGCCATGGCACTAGTGGGAGTGTCATACCAATGAGCAATGAGGACAGCTAGGGATCTCTTTTGTTGACATTTGTAGGTTTCTGCCATGTTTCTTTACTTGTCTGGATCAGATTCTGTTTTGGTAAGCAGGGCGGTGATCAGAAAACAACTCATGCCCATCTCATACCTCATTTTCCCTTTAGAGATTAGATACTCTTTTCTTAATTTTAAGGAGGCTGCAGAAACATGGAGATCCATCTTCTGTTATTGCTTTTTGATGATTTTATAGGCATAAGCCCTGCCTAGAATTGGAGGAGTAAACATTTTTGGATACCTATCCAAGGGGTCCAATTGCAGGATGTTTTTATTTTGGGGTCAGAAGATGGGCTGGATTAGATGGCTTGTGTTAGTATCCTCTTTATGTGGAATCTAGAATATATAAACTTTACTAGGAAATTAAACAAGAAAATTAAAAGAGAAGAAAGAGGAAAAAATAGTGTTTCTATGTTCACCTACAGCATCACATAATTTATGCATTTGTGAAATAACAACTTTAAGTCTTTAAGAGTTTACAAGTGTAGGTTATAGTGTCCTCCACTTATGTCTGCAGGGACTTACATGAAACAGGTTTAATCCTGGACAAGTGTATCCAGTTAGTGATTTCCTTAAGTTTAGCAGCAGTGAAGGTATTTAATAATACCTGATAAAGGCTCTTTATTTTAGTTGTAATTTATTTTCAGGAGATTTAAGAAAGGTTTCGGTAAGATTAAGTCTTTTAGTTGGAGGCAATATTTTATTTTTATATTTTGAAGGACCTTGTGAACCTAGCTTAAACGTTAAAGGGTATATAGTGAGATGTGTCCAACCCTCTGTTTTCTTCATGGCCTAAATTAGATTATTTTAGATTTCTTTAGGATTTCCACTGGCCAAAAGACCTGTATCCAATTAAACATTTTAGGCCATATGGGAATGGAGGTGGACAGGCACTCATTAACTCTAAAATCCCTTTTTTAAGAGTCAAAAACGGAAAGCCAAAATTAAAGTTATATATTAAGAAAAACAAAGAATGTAGAAATTAGCTATATTGAGGGAAAACACTGCTCCCATATACCTTTAATACAAAATACTTTAGCATTAGGCCACAATAATAGTGAGAACCAGAAGAGAGAATGTCAGAGAAGCAGACCAAAAAAAGCTGAAGGAGAGAGATATATTAATCTGAAATTATAAAAAAGAGATTGCAGAATTGAAAAGTAAAATTTTCTTGTAATTTAGCAATTAATATCTTAAGAAAATTTGATTTTAACATGTAGACCATTTTTAAGAAAGTCTATTATAAACAATATTTTAAATTACAGCTAGCTTAATTACACACAGTTTCCTTCATAAATGCTGCTTATGGATTTTGTTACAACTTACACAGACTATAATATGCTTGTACATTTTGAATTATTCTATATATTTTTTTAAAACAGTCATTTTAGGACAAAATTTACTAATAATATTCTTTTATATACATTTTTAAATAGTCTTTCTGTCACATGTATCTGTGTGAAGGGAGTCCACCAACAGACTTTGTGTGAGCAACAAGGCTGTTTATTTCACCTGGGTGCAGGCAGGCTGACTCTGAAAAAGGAGTCAGCAAAGGATTATGGGATTATCATTAGTTCTTATAGGTTCGGGATTGGCAGTGGAGTTAGGAGCAATTTTTTGCAGGCAGGGGGTGGATCTTACAAAGTACATTTTCAAGGGTGGGGAGAATATTACAAAGTACCTTCTTAAGGGCCACGGAGGATATGACAAAGTACCTTCTCAAGGGTGGGGAGGGTGTATCATACAAAGTACATTCACAAGGGTGGGGGAATATCAAAAAGTACATTATCTCAAGGGCAGGGAGGGTGTATTGTCACAAAGTCAATTGATCAGTTAGGGTGGGGCAGGAATGGTGGAATGTCTCAGTTAAGGCAGGAACTGGCTATTTTCACTTCTTTTGTGGATCTTCAGTTCCTTCAGGCCATCTGGATGTATACATGCAGGTCACAGGGGATATGATGGCTTAGCTTGGACTCAAAGGCATGACACTTTCTTCAAAAACATTTTATCCATAATTATTAATATATTTTTTATTTACTGGCTTCTTTATATTTTGAAATTCCCCATTAATAATTTCAAAATGTAACAAAAATTATTCTCTATTCCAATAAAGAAAACATTTATTTGTCATATTTTATACAAACTCAGGAAGAAAGAAATCCTGAACTGCCCACCAGCCATTAGCATTCTAGAGTTGAGAATTATTTTATAATTGTAAGATTTTTAACTATACATAAAGCTGACTATTTAAGCCATCTTTTTAACATTTTAAAGCCTATAAAGTGATTTATTTAGGTAAAAATATTAAAGTTAAATTTTAGAAGACACAATATTCTCTTGGAATTTATACATTTATGCTAGTCTTATCTGTTTATGAGCAGTCTTTTATAAGCCAATTTGATAGCATGCTAGACATAATATATATCACAATATCTGTATAGGCATATAAACAACAACATTAAACAAAGCAACCTATACAAAACAGCTGGATCTAACTTATTTATAAAATTGGGACATATCTGTCTGGCCAAATTTTGTTTGTCCTGATATGTATGGGAGACAGGAAGCGACAAGGAAGGGGATCCCATAACGTTACATAAGGAAAGCAGGGGGCAAACTGTATTGCTCAAGGCAAGACCTGAGTCTCTGAGCCACTGGAGAGCTCACCCAGTAGCAGGGAAACCAAAGAAAAATGTTGAGGAGGCCAGTTTTCTGCCACTGTGGGAAGCTGTCCATTGAGTCAAGGGCCTGAAACCCTCAGTAAACTTACTTGAGCAAGGCAGCTTGTTTGGGCTAGTAGAAGAAGGTTAGCTCTTGTATTGATGGGGAGTTTTTCCTTTTTTCTCTCTCACCAGGGATGGTTGGGACATTCTCATTGTCAATGGCTCTTTTGCTTATAGTAAGCACACTGATTCTGACTCACGGGCTGGCAGTTTGGGGACTCTTGTCTGGGCATCCCAGCTGCCAATCTTATAACAATGTTTTGGTAATTTTGGTTCATTTTGAGGTGGTAGGGGATTTAAAGCAACTGTTAATGGTTGCACTTTTTGGCTATTTTTTTTTTTTTTTTTTCATTTATTTTGCCCTGCCCCTATTGTTGTACACTTTAAAGACCACATTTAAATTGGCTTATAGGGATTCAAGGTCCCATCAATGCTTTCTGTAACTTCTTCCTAATACCAGGTGCACATTGAGTAATAAAATGTATACCCAGGATAGCTCACCCTTCTGGGAAGTCTGGGTCTGCATTAGTATATTCCCTGAGTGCCTCAACTAAATGAGTCTGAAACAGAGTGAGATTCTTATCTTTTCCTTGACTTGTTTTTCCTACCTTATCACAGTTAACTGGCCTAACCACACCCTTTTTTTCCTGCTTTTTCTCCATGGTGCAGCAAGCAGATGACAATACTTGCAAGTCATGAGAAGTTAAATGAAAGAATATGGTCAATTCAACAAATTTCTCTGTAAACATTTTTGGATCCTTTGAAAACTGGCCAAATTTTCCTTCTATAAAGCCAAATCACACTTAGAAAAATGACACATGTTCTCTATGTGTTTATTTTTATTAAATATCTCCTGAAATGGACACAGGTTTGATTTTAGAGGCTGATATGGGGCCACATTTCTGGTGCTACTGGTCAGGTTTACTTTATCAGGAAGAAGTGGCTATAGGCTGGGGCCCCTTGGATAAAGGGCAGGGGTGTTTGATGACTTTGGGGTGGAATTCTTCATTAGATAACTGGCAGGTTATCTGTCAGAATTGGGGGACTGGGGAGATGATGGTGGGGGTATAGACCTTTTAGGGGAGCATATAGGAGATCTCTTAAGTGTGGCTTCTTGGTGCCAGGCAGTAACATGAGCCATTAAAGGGCCATAAGAGCCCATATCTAAGGGACCTTTTTCTATTTTTGTTTTCTATTTTTTACAGAATAAATTCAATTATAAAATATTATTATAACATAAACTATCATTTTTAGGCCAAATGTTTTGGTTTTCTAATTTGTATTGAACATAAACAGTGTCACAGTAGAAAATGAGTTTTGTTTTTTTTTTCGTGTTTTGTTTTGTTCCAATGAGATTTGAATTTGTTTCATTAGCCTACAAGATACCCTAGCAGTGAGTCCTCCAGGATGCTCATTATTTTTTACTGGACACAGAAAGATTTTAAGTCTAGCTAGAGGGAAATCAACTGGGCCCTTGCTATTTTTCCCTTTTAGATTTTCACTTTCTGCAAAGAAAGTATATGTATTAAGGTATTGCGAAAGTGAAAATATGAGAAAAGTATTTTTATTAAACTAAGTATAGAAGGAAACATGTAAATAAAGTGACAATAAGAAAAGAAAATGCTGTTATGGAAAATGATAATTTTAGAGCAGAAATCAAGAAAACCCAAGACCAGGATTCCCCTAGAGTGGGTGTCCAACCCACAATCTTAGAGGAAATGCCAATGCCAAAACCCCGGAGCATCTGGGGGCAGCCAAAAATACCAAAGGCTGAAAACAAGGAGTAACTGTATCAACCAACAAATGTCCCCACACCAAATGCTGAAAATCCTAGGGTATCTGGCAGGTGGCCAACTGTGATCCCCAAAGGCCTGATTGGGGCAAGAGAATACCATGACTCTGGTGTCCCAGAGTCAAAACAACAGGAGATCTCTTACAATCAAATATCCTGCCTTAAATAATTGCCCAAATACAGTTAACAGGGAGCTAAAGCAAAATTCCTTCAAACATAACATACATTTTACAGCAGAAAATAAAATGGCCGACAGAAAAATAAATTGGCATTAGAGGATGAAGGATTGAGAGAAGGGGTGACAAGGATGACATTGTTCAAGTGTGCTTTCGTCTAAGGCACCCAAATGCCATGGGACATTGAATAGACTACTTAGCCAAAGGCCTCATTATCTGGCTCACTCAATACTGGGGGAGGTAGAGGGGACACTTACCCATCTGCAAGTAGTCAAAATGGCATTACCATTCTCTAACTTGGGGCTTAGGTGAAGGTCTCCTCCCTAGGTTTCCCTGGCTTGGGCAGGCTTTGCTATTATGAGATCAGTGCACAGTCTTGTAACCAGCCAGCCAGAGAAGTAGTTCTCACACAAAGTAGAACTGTGGCCACTCACCCATCCACTCAACCCCACCACCTGTCAGGAAAGATATGACTTTTAAGAGGATTTGGCTAGTGTGAAAACTTTTTCATGTTAACAGCTCTTTTTTTT
>NW_016821443.1:0-52274 GCF_001698545.2 Rhinopithecus bieti | reverse complement strand
TTTTTTGAGACAGAGTCTCACTGTGTCGCCCAGGCTGGAGTGCAGTGGCGTGATCTTGGCTCACTGCAAGCTCTGCCTCCAGGGTTCATGCCATTCTCCTGCCTCATCCTCCCCAGTAGCTGGTACTATAGGTGTCAGCCACCACACCTGGCTAATTTGTTTTGTTGTTGTTGTTGTTGTTGTTTTTGTATATTTAGTAGAGACGGAGTTTCACTGTGTTAGCTGGGATGGTCTTGATCTCCTGACCTCGTGATCTGCCCACCTCAGTCTCCCAACAGCTCTTTACTGTTATAGCTCTGCAACTTTGGTTGTCATAGCAACAGTTGCCACCTTCCAGCTCTCTGTCTCACCAATTATTGTCTCACTGACTCTCACCAGTTGCCACCTCTTGTCTTCTCTTGCTATCTCATCAACTGTCAGTTGCTGCTTCTCACTGCCTTGCTGTTTTTCACTGTTTCTTGTTGTCTTGCCTCTCCACCAATTAGTGATTGCTACCATCTCAGATGTCTTGCAACCTCTCTGCTGATTGTCAGTGTCTTGCTATCTCACCACTAATCACAGCCATCTCCTCTGTCTCATCACCTCTCTGCTGATCACTACTGTCTCACCATTTTACCACTGATTGCCACTGTTTCATAGTCCTGTCACTCACTTATCTTTGTCCGTTTGTGGTCACCAGATGATGCAGGACAAGTAAGCCTCAAAATTGGGACTTAGCCTGAGAGCATTCTTGGCTTTGCCTAGGAAATAATTCAAGAATGAGGCAGTGGCATTATACAGCAATATTTTATTAAACAATACTGCTCCTTGGAAAGCATGGCTAACTCATAGATACTAATCCCAGATTCAGCACTGTAAGGGTTATTGGCAACTGTATTTATACTCAGTAAAATCCACTTTCAAGTACATGCATAGTAAAGGGCAGGGCAATGCAAACTGAGGGGAGGATTATTTAGAACTTTCTAGGAAAAGTGCTGTAAGTTTTCAATCATTGCCATGAAATAGGTGGTGAATACCCGGTTATTGCTATGGAATTGTAAATATCATAGTGCTGGTGGGAACATCTTTTGCCAATGAGGGATGCTACAAATTGCTTTTGTCATCATATGTTATTCTTGCCAGTTTTTTCACTTCATCTGTCTGGATCAGATTCTGTTTTGTCCAGCATGACTGTGATCTGAAAACAAGTCCTGCCTGTCTCCTATGTCATATTCACCAGGAAGACCTAAATGTATACTCTTTTCCCTAAGGCATTAAGAAATTAAATAATAACAAAAGAGATATCATCCATAATATCTTCATGATGGCTGTCATCTATAGTCTAGGAATGATGGCAAGAGATGCTGCTATTGAAATGGGCTCCCTGAATTGAATAAGAGCAATGGAATTCTGAAGCAAAGGAGTCCAGGTGACAGTGACTAACCCCCAGAAACTGTGCAAGCACCAACATTTGCAATAAGCATAATGGATGGAGTAGAAATTAAGAGTATTTTGACATATAGGAATCTAAGAATAGTTTTCTTCTTTACAGTAAGCTAAGCAAGGTTTAGGTTATAGATGATATACTATCTATATAACCAACAGATGTTACATCATCTATATAACCCCAAATCCGTAGGCATGGTAAGCAGATACCTTATTGGAACCACTATCATCTAAAGTCATGAGTTCCCACCCAGTTAAGAGTTATTTACAGAAGGGGAGTCTAGTCTCCATAAGAGAGGACTGTACAATAAGACCATCATGTTGTGGAAGCTCAGAATAATAATTCCCCAAAACACATTCTTGTCCTCATCTATGGAACCTTTGACTGTGTTAGTTTACATGGTGTATTAGTCCATTGTTTCATGCTATAAAGAAATACCTGAGACTGGGTAATTTATAAAGAAGAGGTTTAATTGGCCCATGGTTCCACAGGCTGTACAAGAAGCAGGAAATTTCTAATTATAGCAAAAGGAAAGGGGAAGCAGGTACATCACATGGCTAGAGCAGGAGCAAGAGAGAAAGACGGAAGGTGTCACAAACTTTTAAACAACTAGAGCTGGGAAGAACTCACTTTTGTGAGGATAGTGCTAAGAGGATGATACTAAAGCATTCATGAGAAATCACGGCCATGATCCAATCACCTCCCACTTAAGCTCCCACCTCCAACATTAGGGATGACATTTAAAAATGAGATATGTGTGGGGACACAGATCTAAACTATATCATTCTGCCCCTGACCCATCCCACATACCATGTCTTCTCACCCTGCAAAATACACTTATGCCTTTGCAACAGTCCCCCAAATTCTTAATTCATTACAGCATTAACTCCAAAGTTCAAAGTCTCATCTGAGACAACCCTAGCTCTTCCACCTATGAGCTTATAAAAATTAAAAAAACAAGTTAGTTATTTTCAAGATGCAATGAAATTATAGGCATTGGGTAAATACATTCCAAAAGGGAGAAATCAGCCGAAAGAAAGGGGCTACCGGGCTGCAGGCAAGTTTGAAACCCAGCAGGGCATTAAATCTTAAAGCTCCAAAATAATGTAATTCCATGTCCTACATCCAGGGCATAGTGTTACAAGGGGTAGACTCCTAAGGCCTTGGGCAGCTCTGCCTGTGTGGCTTTGCAGGGTTTAGCCCTAGAAGCTGCTCTCACAGGTAGTTGCGCACCTGCACTTAACACTAAGCATGCAAGCTTCCAGTGTATCCACCATTCTGGGGTCTGCAGGATGGTAGCCCTCTTTCCACAGCTCCACTAGGCAGTGTCCCAGTGGGGACTCTGTGTGAGACCTCCAACCACACATTTTCCCTCCACACTGCCCCAGTAGATGTCCTTTGCGAGGCTTCCATCCCTGCAGCAGGCTTCTGCCTTGGCACTCAGACTTTCTCATGTAACCTCTGAAATCTAGGTGGAGGGTGACAAGCCTTATTCTTCTTTGCAACTTCAGGCTTAACACAATGCGGAAGCTGGCTTATGGTAGCCGTGTGCTCTAGAGCTATAGCCTGAGCTGTGCCTGGGCCCCTTTGAGCCGAGACTGGAGCTAGAGTGGCTGGAATATGGGGAGCAGTGTCCTGAGGGTGTGCAAGGCAGCAAGGCCCTGGGCCCAACCCATAAAACCATTCTTTCTTCCTAGGCCTTAGGGCCTGTGATGGGAGGCGCTGCCAAAGTCTCTGAAATGCTTTTGAGGCAGTTTTCCCATTGTCTTGGATTATAGAACTTGGCTTCCTCTTAGTTATGCAAATTTCTTAGCAAGTGGTAGCTCCACAGCCTGCTTAAATTTTTCTCCCAAAAAAAGTTTTTTTTTTTTTCCTCTGCCACATAGCCAGGCTGCAAATTTTTCAAGCTTTTATGTTCTGCTTTCCTTTTAAATATAAGTCCCAACTTTAAGTTATTTCTGTGTTCCTGCAGATGAGCAAGGGCTGTTAGAATCTCCCAGGCCACTACTTGAATGCTTTGCTGCATCAGATACCCCAAATCATCAGTTCAAAGTTCCATAGATCTCTAGGGCAGGAGCACAATGCAGGCAAGTTCTTTGCTAAGGAATAACAAAAGTGACCTTTTCTCCAGTTCCCGAGTTCCTCATTTCCATCTGAGTTCCTCATTTCCAAGTCTCCTTAGCTTGAACTTCATTGTCTGTATCACTGTTGAAATTTTGGTCACAACTATTTACCCAGCCTCTAAAAAATTCAAAGCTTTATTTCATCTTTCTGTCTTCTTCTGAGCCCTCCAAACTCTTTCAATGTCTGCTTATTACCCAGTTCCAAAATTGCTTTCCCATTTTCAGGTTTTATAACAATGTCCCCCTCTTCAGTACCAATTTTCTGTATTAAGCTGTTCTTGCATTGCTGTAAAGAAATGCCTGAGACTGAATAATTTATAAAGAAAAGAGGTTTAGTTGGTTCACAGTTCTGCAGATATTATAAGAAGCATGATGCTATCATCTGCTTGTCTTCGGGGGAGGCTGCAGGAAACTTCCAATCCTGGCAGAATGTGTAGGGGGAGCAGGCACATCACATAGCCAGAGCATGATCAAGAGAGGAACAGGGGAGGTTCCACATACTTTTAAATGACCAGATCTTATGAGAACTCACTATCACAAGTGCAGTGCTAAAATGATGGTACTAAACCATTCAGGAAAGGCTACCCCTATGATCCAATCATCTCCCAACAGGTCTCATATCCAACATTAGTGATTACATTTCAACATGAGATTTGGGTGGGGCCACAGATCCAAACCATATCACATGGCAAAATGGAAATAAAGTTGCAGATGGAATTAAGATTGCTAATTATCTGAATTTCAAATAGGAAGATGTTTATGTGTATATTCATTTATGCATTCATTCTATTCATCTGTATACATTCCAGATGAATCCAATGTAATTACAAGCGTTCTTAAAAGTAGAAGTGGGAGACAGACTAGGGAGTCAGAGTTAGAGAGAGATGTGACTGGGAAGAATGAACAGAGGGATGCAATGTTGCTGTCTATGAAGATGAAGGAAGGGATCCAGCAGTCAAGGAATGGGGCAGCCTCTACAGCTGAAATAGGCAGTGAAAAATATTCTCTTCTAGCTCTGATGACACCTTTCTTTCAGCCTAGTGAGATCTATATCAGACTTCTAACTTACAAAAGTGTAAGCTAATAAATTTGTGTTGTTTTAAGCCACTGAATTTATGGTGATTTGTTACTTCAACAATACAAAACTGAAAAGTAATGACCAGACATTAAGGACACTAGCTCTGAATCAATGATAATTTGAGGGAACAAAATAGTACTACATTTCATATGGAAGTTAGCTTAGTGATAAATGGAGCTTCAGTCTGAGTCTGTCATATACTGGATCCTATTAATCAATAGACACACAGGATGGTTATTACTCTTATAAGTTCATAGTCATCTTATGTAATTAGCTCCACAGACTTTTGGGAATATCTTAGATAAATATTTTCAGTATATATTGGTATTAGTTTTCTATTGAAGTTGAAATAAATGGACTCAGCAATGGAAATAGAATCTAAAAACTGGTTTCCTGTCTCATTGGCTAAGTAAGGGCTAAAGTAGTAGAAAGACCAAGTGGAAGTCTGTAAATTTACTCCTCCCTATCAAAATTCTGACCCAAATGCAGTACTGCATCCCTGAATGAATTACAAAGAGAATAATTTACTTTCCTTGGTATACATTTTTATTGTTCTCATGAAATGAAAATTTTAATTGCAAAGAAGTAAAAATAAATTGCCTTAGGAAAAAATGAATCACCATTGAAGGAAATGTAGTTACTGGTGTGCTCAAACAAACACCATCTGATATACTCCCTTTGTCTCAACCCATGTAAATTATAATCTTTCCTTCCAAAGGGTGATTTTTAAAAATCTTTTAAGGTGAGAGACATGATCACAAATTTTGAAAATGCAAGAGTTAACTATTTAAACATATGTGTATTCTGTACATTAAAAAAAAATTATCACCAAAAGTAGTGCAAATGCATTATTTATGTTCAAAGCAACATCAAAATAGAATACAACCATAATGCATGAACTTCCATGGGATAATTTATAAGCTGTATCAACTGGAAAATTAAATCAGCATGCCATGCTATAAACAAAATAGGCAATTTGATATATATATATATATGGCATGTGATATAAAACAGAGAAACTATCTGAAGACAAAGGAAAAAGATAATTCACCTACAAAATTAGATAAATAGTGATGAAATGATCATTTGAGCAGCAAAAGGAAGTTCTCAAATTCTAACAGCTATTCAAGGTCTTAAAGCCTTAAGAAAATAGGAAAATAAGCTTCTTTTAAAGAAATATGATTCAAGCCAGCTATTGTTGTTGTAATCATTACTATTATGTCTTACTCTGTGCAAAGAATATTAGGTTTGTAGGTGGAAAAAAATAAATAAGGAATAAACATAAAGAAGACAGGAACATAATGTTTTATAACTTGATGCAGAATGTGTCAATATAATTGGAGAAAAATAAAGGATTCCAAGGCAGAGTGACAACATATCTAGCTTGAAGTCAGGAGAGATTTCTTCCTTAAAAATAGTATTTGTGGTCAGCATACACCTGGTTGACATTACTAAACCTGCAACAATAGTGAAAACTTGAATTCAGAATTATCAACAAAATCCATTACCAGCAAATGAAAGCAGCAATCGTAATATTTTCAGCTATAAATTATTTGGATAAAAATATCAAAACTCATTTAGAGTTAGTTGAAATTTCAAAATTAGTTGAATGGTATGTCCACCAAATAAAAAAATGGAATTTAAAATGTGCTTTTGCAAATGTCACTTCCAATAATTCTAATACAAACCTTCTGACTTTTATTTCCTAGTTCTAGTCCTTCTTACTCAGGATCATAATATGGTATGAGTTCATGATAAATTGTGATTATTTACTCATCAAACATTTATGGTCAGTTACTATTTTAAGGTAATACATAATTAGGAAAAGAATGATACTCAGATTTAGTATGAAAAATATGTAAATGTTTCCGTGTCTTTACCTATCAACCACTAAATGCCAAAAGAGATCTAGAGATATGAGTATGCTACGAAATATTAAATGAAGATAGTTTTCTCAGATGTGAGTGCTATCATGGGATTTGGGAATGTGGTAATATTTGAGCCTAACCTTGAGAGATGGGTATGAGTCGGTTTACAGAGATTTGAGAAGACTTAGTTGAAAAGCCATTTCTGAAACTTTCTCAGAAACAACAGAAATGCCAATCACACCAAATTACATCAACAGGAAACTTCATGGAGACAGTTTTTTAGAACAAACTCTGTGAAAGGTAATGAGAATTAGTTCTGGGAAATAAGATTTGAGCCAAATCATAAAGGTATATGGTTTAAGTTTGCTTTAATTCTGTTTTCAGTAGCTGTTCACTCTTGCTTTTATTTGGTTTGATATTGTTATAGGACAGTGACATGAACAGATTGTGTTTCAGGATTCCTAATCTAGAAGAAAGTTGTAAAATACATTAAAGTTGTGAGAGACTGAAATGTAAATACCAGTTGGATGTTTACCACTGTATTCTAGTTGGATGTTTACCACTGTATTCCAGTTGAATGATTACAAAAACCTGCTTCTATAAGCACTGATTGGGGTTGAATCAGTGGTAGAAAAGGGAGTTTGGAGCAGCAGATTGGATGGGAAATAAAGGCAAGGGAAAGGAAAAAAGTCAGTGATGACAGGGATTGCAAGACAGATATAGAGCATGGAGAAATGTCCTGTTCCCCCACTCTTTAGATCCCAGTTTTGGTAGTTTGCTCCCTCCACTCTCTTCACCACCGAATGAAGTTCTAAATCCCTATGAAGCCTATGGGTTTTGATGAGAAATCACTGGTGTTTCATTGCCATTTTTCAGTAGAACTATTGAATGTCAAAGTTAAAACTAATCTGCCAATTATGTGAGCCTCCCATTTTTAGATTCTCTGAGAATACTAATGTTCAGAGAAATTAAGTAAACCATTCAAGACTTAGCTATGTGGCATATCTAATTATTGGTAACTTTCAAATGAGAACCTAAATCTCGAGCCTTGCCAATCTACTGCTGTTACTAATTTTGCTTATAACTAGCTTCATCCCTCATTCTGCATCTGGATTTATCAATGGACCTGTGAAGAGGGAAACAGAAGCAGTGTGTGGAAGTGTGATGCCAGTGGAGACACTGTTTGTAAATACAACACTCAGCACACAGCTGAGACACAGATGGTAATTTTACAGATGATACTTAGCTTCCACCTGCCTGATGGAATTGATATGAACATTGATATGTCTTCTCCATTTATAAGCTCATATTTTTGGAAAAAGTATTATGGGGCAAATACATTATGTTTATGAAGCAGCTACTTCAACAGTCCCTTGATATGTCTCCCAAAATTATTCTTTAACAAAACCAGAAAGGCCACAGTCATCAGTATTAAGCCTATAGTACTCAGTGACACTTAGATCCTATATCTCCAAAAGATCCACAGACTGACCATCTGTAGTCACATGAATCGTAGATAAGAACAGAAGAGTGTGGCATATAAGTTCCAATTATATCTAACAAAGAAAAATCTCTTTATATAGACTCAAACAATGATTAAATATAATGCAAACATAGTGGTCTCTGTGTTTGTTAGAATTACTTGGCTTTTTTTATTCTGTCAGGTAAAAGCTAAACATAATATGTGGGTAATGTCCTCTCTGAATAGAGAGGTAGGGCAGGCCAGAGAAACACATGTAAAGGCCTAATTAAGGAGGGGTGGGGAATGACTCAGTCATCTCTGCCTAGAGACTTTCTGCAGTTAATGTTAGTGCAAACTTACTACATCACTCCACAACGGAGTCAAAAATAATTTGTGGTTAACAGTGTCCAAAGATTGTACTTTAATCAGAGTTCACAAAGGTGAAGTGTTTATTAAAAGAGGACTATATGTATAAACCCTAAATTAGATAGAAGCAGCCAGTGAATGGTCCCTATCCCCTCACACTCTCATATCCCAAATACAGCATATCTTTTGAAAGAATATAAAAGACTCAGGACATACCACAATGCCTCAGAGTGTGACTGCCTAAGTTTAAATTCTGGGTTTTTGCCATTTACAGACTTTTTTCTCTTGTTATGTGAGAAAATTTACTAAGCTTAGTTTTTTTCTCTGTTAAAATAAGGGGAGGGGCTACAGGTATTTCGTGTATCTGATGAAAAGATTACATGTGAAATGTCTAGCTAGAAGTCTAATAAACAATAGACACTCAGGAAATTATAGTAAATTGTAGCTGCTATTATCACCTAGCATTTTATAGTAGCATGAACCTTAGGCTCCCAAATGTTATTTATTCTTTCTTTCAGACAATCTGTATATAATCAGTTAAAATTAAACATCATAAATCTGGAAATAATAATAAAATACCATCTTATTCCCTTCTATATGAAACGGAAACATTCCTAAATTCCTAGAATTAGGCCTACATTCCAGTTTTCACAATTTGCGGGTTTATAATTTGAGAAAAAGTGAATGAATCGAGATATTGAGAAAGAGAAATAAACCTATTTGTGGAACTATGATACTAAGTTATTAAAATTCACTGGTTTGTTTAATCCGCTTTTTAAACATCAAGAGACTTGCAATTCAGTCACAAATAGGCCACAGCCCCTGCCTTTGGGGAAGTCACAAGTTATCAGGGGAGCAGAAACTTAAATAAACAAACTACACACATGTTTATGGGGAGAGATAAGCAAAAAGAGAGACAGATACAGTGAGAGAAAGAGGAAAAGAGAAAATAAGAGAAAGAGGATGTAGGAGAGAAATAGAGACAAAGAGACAGAAACAGAGAGGGTGGAAGGGAAAAGAGAAAGATGGTGAGAGAGACAATGTAAGAGGAGACATGGAGACACAGAGATAAAGACAAAGAGGAAGAGAGATTGAGATAAATAACACAAAATGTTTTACAAAATTTTATAAACGCACTCAAGATAGAGCAAGTTTCTATTCAGTCACCAATTCTTCAAACCTTCCTGGTCAATGTACTTTTTAAAAAATACTTCCTGATAGAACATTACCAAAAATAACTCCAAATCATTAACTGCTTTCACCCAATTCAACTATTTCCATTGTATTATATCTAAAATTATTTTTACCTAGGGAATCCAGTGAACAATAAAAGAACCTACATGGGAGGAATTTAAAAATATTCTGGGTTACTTCAGACAAATATTTACTAAACAATTAACATAGGTACATGAACAGTTTAACCTAGGGTACATGAACAGTTTAACAGCCTGAGTCTTATGCAAACAAAAGGTATTCTTGTTGACTGTCTTTTTAGCTTTCCTCTTGAATTTTGTCAAAATGAACTCTGGACTCTGCTTCTCTGGGCCTCTAGGAGACTCCAGCATGATCCAGGTCTCCTCTGGCTCAGCTGTCTTTCATCATGCTCATGATGCTGGTGATGGTGGCTGCTGGTCAGAAGTGGCCACACACACACTACCTCGTCTCAGAGGTCTGGGAGGAGTTTCTCCGGCTCCCAGAAGCACCGTCAGAGGTTTCTTTGCTCCCTGAAAAGAAAGATTTTTTTTCCCCCCAGCAAAACCCTTAAGAAATCTTTTTAGAATACTATCATCCCAGGAAGCCCAATTAACCATCTGGCAGTGGTCTTTCTTTTCCTGTTTACTACTTCAAAACTTTGCCTACAAACTGCCAAAAAGCTATCAGCCTTAAGTTGTTTTACAATCAGATGCTGATGGTTGGGACTAGAAAACCCTCAATTACTTTCCTGCCCACTGAAGGTGGGCTATAGACCCTGAAATACAGAAAGTCATTGTTTTCTGAGGGTCATTTGTAGTAGGAGGAAAACTATGTAAATTGCTTAAAATAAGGAAGAAATTAATTTTAAGAGAGCAAGTGATATTTTACCTTAAGGTAAACTATATTAATATGAAGTTTATTTTATATTTAATAACATTCAAAATATAATTGAAATTCTAACCTAATACTTAGAATATGCAAAAATAAAAAAGAAATCAGTCACATGTTGTATCAAAACTCTGAATGACAACATCCTTCATTTTATAATTCACCTTTACAACAGGATCATAAAGAGTGCAAAAATATTTGATATCCTCATCAGTTTCCCCAATGGCTTCTTTTAACTATCTGATTATCAAATCATTATCTTTACAAAATTCTGTCTTGTCATCATTCTTGTTATTTCCCCTTATTTAGTATTAAGCAGTCTATGCTGATTCTGATTTGTCAGTGGTTTTGCCTATGGTTTGATGAATTCTCCGATACAACATGGCAAAAAAGCATTTTCATTTGTAACTGATTTTTATTGTATTTGCGTTGTATTATTTGGTGTTTACAATAACCAAAAATTAGTGAGATGATAAGTAAGGCATAGTTATTACTACTTAGTTCTGAATTGGGGAGTTAATTTTATAAAGAATAAGTTTGCTTGTAAATATTTTTCCATGGTGATGCCCTTCATCAACTATAACTCTTCTAATTGGAAAGACATGGATAATGAATATTTAAATGAGGAGGACCCTTGTATTATCTTTGTATTGCTCTTAGTAATTGTTGGCCCAAACTTTTATCCCTAATTGTTCCAAGGGAGTGTCCACATGTCACCTAACAGAAACAAAGTTACTTGATTGTCTAGATAGTTTTTAATGTAGTACATCAGCAATGAGATATTATCATGTCATTGAGTGAAACTTGCAATTCCGATCCAAGGAATGCAATTTATTGGTATTATTGTGGTTGCCTCAGTGCTAAGGGAGGTGCGTTGCTTAAACTGCTCGTACCTCTAAGGGACAACTGTGGAGCATTGGAATTGAGGTATTGTCATAGACAACTTGGTCTATCCTTGTTAGAAATGTAACAGAGGCCGGGCGTGGTGGCTCAAGCCTGTAATCCCAGCACTTTGGGAGGCCGAGATGGGCGGATCACGAGGTCAGGAGATCGAGACCATCCTGGCTAACATGGTGAAACCCCGTCTCTACTAAAAAAAATACAAAAAACTAGCCGGCGAGGTGGTGGGCGCCTGTAGTCCCAGCTACTCGGGAGGCTGAGGCAGGAGAATGGCGTGAACCCGGGAGGCGGAACTTGCAGTGAGCTGAGATCCGGCCACTGCACTCCAGCCTGGGTGACAGCGTCAGACTCCGTCTCAAAAAAAAAAAAAAAGTGTAATCAGAGTGGAAGTTCCTGCATGGCACAATCTTGATTCAGCTCCATGTGAATCAGAACTCCAATGAGCTAAGAGTCCAGAACTTTGGATTATAATTAGCCTCTCCTCTTCCACTAACTAGGAATGTAATTTCATAAAACCTTCTGTAATCCCTATTATTTCAGTTTCTCTTTGAAATAGGATAACGTCCCAAGATCTTTTATTCCTGTAGCAGGCTGAATAATGACCCCCCGAAGATGTCCATGTCCTAAATCTCTGGAAACCTTTAATATGTTACCTTACATGTTAAAAGGCATGTTGCAGATGTGACTAAGGATCTTGAGACGGGGAGAGTATCCTGGATTGTCCAGGAGAGCCCAGAGTAAAGGCCCTTATAAGAAAGATAGAGGATAATTTGAGTAAGTAGCAGGAAATATGAGCAGGGAAGCTAGGTGGAGGGATCTGAGGAAGGAGCTATGAGCTAAGGAATGCAGGCAACCTCTAGAAACCAAAAAATGCAAGGAAATGAATTCCTCCTTTAAGCCTCCTAAGGGAACATGTCCTACTGATACTCAAATTTACACTTTCAACTTCCAAAACTATGAGGAAATCATGTTGTTTTCATCCACTAAATTACTGATAATTTTTACAAGAGCAATATGGAGATCAATGGGACAATAAGTAAGAGATTCTTGGGAAAAGTCAAAAAAAAGTGTTTAAAATCAAAATGTTTAAAAGCAGAGCAAAGTAGGTCCCTTATTCTGATCATGGGTAATTAGTAAAATGACATAAATTGCAAACACTAATCAACCAGGAGATTGGAATTGGTTTCTCAATTACTATATGCATCAAAGCAAGTGGAGAAAGTACAATCAGAGGTGGCATGGATGTCCCAGCTTTTCTGATTATAGTACAAAGGCCTCCAGGTGCATTCTATCTCATTACCCCTATGACCTTCAGCCATCAACTATATTGACACATTTTCCATACCTTTTCCCTTTTGCCCCATCTACCCTGACATGTCTTTCTCCTTTATTAAAATGGCATATGCTGCACTTTGTCAGGGAAAAAAAGAAATAGCTAACAACACTAAAAAGAACCTGTGGTTGTAACACGTCATGACAACTTTGTCAGTTGTATAAGCAGCTAGTCCTACATGTGGAGAGAACAAATTAAGTGAGAGTAAAAGATAATTTGAACATATCATAAATATTCATATTCCAACTTTGGGAGTCCAAAAATGAAATGAGTCTCCCATGTTAGTCATTTTCTGGGCCTTGTTTATTTAGATACAAAATAACTGATTCTAAAGCCAAATAGTCTAAATCTGGAGGTTCAAATGTCATACATAAAACTTATTAAGGACAGAAATTATTACCTTGAGTACTGTGTATAGTCCCTGGACTTACTAAGTAAATGTTTTTTATCTGGAATATTCATACAGAAAATCCCACTCAACACTCAACAGCAATCCCTTTAAATTCTATATTTAAACTAGAAATAATTAGATTTATTTCACTATAATTTAAACATGACAGACAACATATAAAATTTAATATTTATGTTTATAGTCTTCCCTTAATATCTCCTAATTTTTAAAAATATGACTTGTAACAGTTGTCACTCATAATAATGACTATGGAACATCAGCTGAGATCTGTTAGCATGAATATCAGCTTACCCTGTCAGATGTCACACATTCAGCACAGTTCAAAGGAAGTCTGAGAAAGGAATGGATGATATATAATCAAACACGTTAAGAGAAATCAAGAGTAATTGGAACCTTTATTAATTACAATAAATTTCCCCACAATACCCTAAATGGTAAAATATTCAGCAAACATGTCGGAAAGAAAATTAAAAATATAATTCTAAATCTTATTGTTTTGAATAGTATATAAGGTATACATATATCTCTCTCATATTCATTCTGTTTCTGTAGCGAACCTTGACTAATGCAATGACTATGTTAGCATTATTTAATTAAGAATGAAGAAGCAAAGCAAATCACAGTATTATATTCCCAGGTTCAGTTCTGTACTGCTTTTGGAACGATCTCATATTTCTCTAAGATATCACTAAAGGTATTATGAAAAAATAGTAGCAACCAAAAATATTTATTCTGATGCATCACTTTTGTACTCCATCTCAGTGTGGCATTTTGAAATCCAATCTATAAAATCAAACTCAGGAAGACTGCAAAACTTAGAATGATTCTAAACTACTTCCTCTGTAGCATTTTTTGTTACTATAAATAGCAACATAGGATTACTTACTCTACAACAATATTTATGTATCTTATACTTCTCAATAGACAGCAATGAGTTGCTTGATTATAGCAGGTAAGTTGAGTTAATAAAAGAGTTTAAGAATCTAATAGCCTAATTTTATTAGAAAAGCTTTATCAATTGTTACCAATTCTATCATTTTTATAAACATCTAAAAAGCATACAACTGAAAATGTTTGTATAGTACATGATGACTTGTTTAGCTTTTTTTTTTATTGTTATAAGAAGGTACACCATATGTTTTTATTTTTTGTTGTTACAAAGCAACTATTTTCATGCTTAGTTTCTTTTACCTCTTCTGGTTTTTTCCTGAACCAGATCACTTGATGTATGCATACAGGCTCCAAATAACTATTTCTACTGTATCCTGGGACATTTGCCCCTGTGCTACATTTGGAATTTTTTTCTTCACTCTTGAGATAGGGAATGATGTTTATTGTTTTCACCTGCGCTTGCTTCTGGCCATGTAAACTCTCTCTGTAATCCAATATTATGCCCTAACTAACTCCAGTGCTTAGCAAAGCAAAACTTCATTTTCATTAAAATCCATTATTGTCTCTTTGATATGCTTAGCTCAAAAAACATGATATGCTTAGCTCAAAAAACATGAATGTTTCAGTTCACACATTTGCTAAAATTTAAATGTTTGAACAATACTATTTCTCAGAAAGCATCTGTGAAATGTAAATGCTACTTATGTAGCTTAAGCAACCAAAAAGAATAAAGTAAGTTTGTTTCAAATGTCAAAATACTGTCCCAAACATTCTTATCTCTAAATATTGTTGTTTTCCTAGCTCACCCTTTTGCTAAAATTTACAAGTATCAACAATGGACTTTTCTGGAGAACTTCATGATAATGCAAATGCTGTTATGTAATTTAAGCAAACAAATAGAATAAGATGGGTTTTCTTCATAGTCAAAGCAGTGTAGCACTTAGTATAATATTAAACAGGAAAAACTAAGAGAAAATGAAAGAGTTATAAGAACTCGGGCCTGTCCTCCTTTGATGAAATATGTCATAAGCTTGGGCATTGAGAAGTGGAAAATTTCTTAGTATGATAACAGAAAAAATGTATGATAGTGTATTAAAAATAATACATTTGGTATTAGTACGGTATTAGTCTACAGTTTTTTTTTTTTTTTTTCTTATTTAACCATCAGAATAATTATAAGAGTTAGGTACAGTGATTATTCCCATTTTATAGTTGAAGCAACTGAGAAACAAAGGTGGTTAATTTGCTCAAGGATGTATACCTAGTAAGTATCAACGCCTGGATTTTATCCAGGCATTCTGTCCTCAAAGCCTTGCTCTGCATAAGGCTTATGAAATTCAATAATCTCCCAATAAAGGAAGAGGTAAAGATACAAGTTTTTCATTTATATTCAGATGCATAATATGTTTCTTGTTTTCTTAAGACAAAGTGAGAAAAAAAAGTAAGTGACTTTCAGACTTTTAAGTCACAAATGTTACCATATCACCAATTAGACTACAATTTCTTAATGCCACCCTGTGGGCTTAGTGAATTGGACTATGCCTGGAGGTCACCTGTGTAGCAGCTGCAATAACTTTCACTGATAAAGGGACCTTTGGAGTTTAAAGCAGTTACAACAGGGTGGGTGTCATCTTTCAGTAAGATGACAAACTTCTTAAAAGGGATATGTGGGGGGTTAATGACAGGAGTCCTACAGAGCCAGAACCTTCTGTTCAGTATCAGCCAATACAAACCTTTCTCTCAGCTGGGTGGCCTCTCCACTGTCCCCTCTAAAGGGTATGAGTATTACTATTTTAGAGCTTTCTCTTTTATTGTTGATTAACTCATTTCTAAAGTCTATGGCAATCTTTATTTTATGATAAAATAAGGACTTTTGTTACCTCAACAAATAAACTCCCTTGATAAAGTGCAAAATAAGAATACCATGCTAAATATAGATCATAGAATTTTATGCTAAAGTAAGCCATGTTAGAGTAAAAATATGTTCACTGCAAAATAAAATATATGGGAGAAATATAAATTTGCTGGATTATAAGTTTTATGTTTTAATAACTTTATCACACACTGCTTAACTATTCATTATACATCATTCTTGCTGAAGATTTACAAATAACACAATTTTTAAAGAAATATCATCACAGTATCTGAGTAATTTATTACAATATTTAGAAAGTCTTTGCTCCTAAAAGAACTGAACTGTAAACACAATTGCTTAATAAGAGAAACATCTTCACTCTAAATAATGAAAAGAGGTGAGAGTCATTTAAAAAAAAAGGTAAGAGCATATTTGAGGAGGTGAAAATAATATTAAAAATGGAAATTAAATGCTTACCTCCCCATCTTACCTCCTGCAAACTGTTTTGGAGTCTTTTGCATGTATATATGTATAAGGTTATCCAGAGCCTCACTAGATATTCACCTGAGAGCCTGACCATTCAGTCCCTCCACCTTTAGCGTAGCTCATAATATCTGAAGCAAATTGCTCAGAAAAAAAAATATATATATATACACACACATATATATATATATAATCAAATGAATGATAATATCTGTTTTTCTCAAATATAGGACTTTTATTCAGTGGCAAAATATATCAATTTTATCCAAATTGATAGTGAGATTGTATAGGATCATAGAATTTTAGAACTGAAAATAAGCACATGAGGTTTCTGGGTGTCTAAGATAATTTTAGATTGTAGAAGAAAAGTATGATGTGAGAGAATCTGAATCCAGCTCTCAGGTTGTTGGGTTCTTTTTTCTCAGTTATTTGTATTTTTCTGATATTTTAAAATTCAACATTTCTTTTCATACTGGTGTGACTCCATGCAGTCTGCTTACCAGATGCCTCTCAGGCTGGTCTGTAATCCAACTCAGTGTGGAAGTATTTCCTACTCTACTAATTCAATGAGTACCAATTGTAGGGAAATTATGGATCAATGGCAACAGAAATTTCAGAGAAAGATATTCAAATAACAAACAATAGTAATTAATTTTCTAGAGCTTCTATTTTTAACTTTTTAAAACTTTTATCTTAGGTTCGGGGTACCTATGCAGTTTGTTATATAGGCAAATTGCATATTATGGTGTTTTGATGTACAGATTATTTCACCACCCAAGTAATATTTATCTTTAGAACACATTCAAAGAGCTCATCTAACTCAAAGATACACTGCTGTTATCTTTAAATAGAATGGTTTAATTGAAGGGATGTTAGGATGAGGTTCAAGGACCTACAACAAATACATCAACTTTTCCTGTTTTTATACCAGTAGTATCATTCTCCTAGATTTCTATAGCATTAAAATTCAATCACACTCAAGAAAGGTCATATCTGCAAATACGTTAATTATCATTTAAAACCTTATGCAGGGTTACTAATCATCACTTGACACCAACTCTGGGACTTGGTACCAAGTACAAAAGAAATACTTAGAGTGTGAAGAAAATATGACTAGAGGCAGTTTAAGTACACCAAAGATTAAATTAATTCAACTGGATTTGAACTTTTCCTCTTCAAACACCATAAACTCTTGTACAAATTTATGGCATTTATTTGTATGGCAGTTACATGAGTGTTTTATGTTCCTTTTTAGCATGTGTCATCTGTGAGAGTAGGAATAGTGTAAATGTTTCTATTTGTTTCCTTAGTTCCTATTCCAAGTTTTGTATGAAAGAAATGATCATTTTATGTTTGTATATTCAGTTTTACTTTAAGCCACCATTATACTTGTTAAGAATATTCCTCTTTGGTCATATTTAGAATAAAAAAGGAGCAAGCAATAATCCATAGACTTGTGCTAATTAATTGCAAAAGCACTAATATTCTAAAAAAAAAAACCCAGTCATAATGTGTAACAGCATCCATTTTGTTTCTTATCTCTAATTATGATTCAAAACAAAAAGGCAATGAAATCTGGCTGTTTGTGTGCTGCAATTTTGACCCATGAAGCTCCATACTTCACCAGCAACCTCTTACAAACCACCAGTTTCTAGTTTTATTTGATATGTTCAAATCAGATTAAGCAGAACTCAGTCCCATTCCAGCACATCAGGCACAAAAAGTCTCTTTGATCTTTTTGCCACTTTTAAGAAACATCTGCATCTTTGTAAAAGGCCTAGCAGGATGAGCCAAACATTTGAGAATGGACATAGCCACGTGCGGGGAGATAGAAAAAATTTATTAGGGGAACTTACTCCTTGTTAGATTCCCAGAGACCAGAAAGGATGACAGTGTCTGGGGCTTATAAACATGAAGTAATTTCTCAGAGTTGGACTTCAGAGGTGACCCATCCTATCAAGCTATTAAACAAGATAAACAGAATGGTAGGACTGGTTTCAAGGTTATCCAAACATTCACTTCACAAATAAGGAAACTTACATCCCCAAAAGTTCATACTTGTACATTGCCCTTTTCTATTTTTTAAGATAAAGCTTAGATTTTTCTTGGCCAAATTCCCTCTGTTGTGTTTTATCCAGTCTGACAAGGAGAAAAGAATATCCTGTGTGAACACCCAACAAATATCTCTATGCATGCAGTGGAAAGGCTTAGCTACTGCATCTGTCTCCCTTACAAGACTCTGAGCCCCTGGAGTGCTTAGTAACCTTGTGCACCTTTCACAGCTCCTGCCAAGTGTTTGAACTGAATTGAACTTTTTTGTTGTTTTAGACAAATACTGAAGTGTGCCATGTAAGATAATATTCAAACACTTCTCCTTTTGAGCAGAGCATGGCAAATGACAAGCATGGCAAATGACAAGATGATGAATCCAAGATTAGCTCCGACATGCTGGAGAGGAGGCAGGCAGTGAGAACCAGTTGCAGACCTGGGAAGGGTTAACTATGGCCTGCCATCTCTGCTGCTGCTTAGAAGTTTACTTTCCCAGGCAGGTGGAAATGGACCCCTGAATGAAAGAAAAGAAAAGTGGCAGATAATAGACAGCATACGTTTTCAATCTTAGCCTTGTCCAGGTTTCTAGCACATGTTGTAGACTGAGTGTTCTGTGAAGCCCAACAGGCATGAACTGAACAGGAGATTGAGCCAAAACTCCTCATGGCTTATTGAAAACATTTCCAGGTCCTGGAAATACATCCAAATAGAAATTCCAGTCATTTCTGGAAAAGCCAGGCAAACCAATATGTTCTGAGAACCCAGTGGCCTTCCCTTGCCCCTTCTGGCAGGAAGACAAAGTACCGCGTTCAGTCAGTCCATATTTAAGAATAAGTCACTTTCAGAATTTAAACAAAAGGAGGCAATGCCGTGTAGAATATCCCACAGTACTCTAAGTTTTCTATTATATATATATGTATGTATATATATATTTGCACATAAATATTTATGTAGTTAATGCAATTCAGACTGGGAAGCACAAGATCTTGATTCTAACCTATGTTCCCCTCCTCATTAGATATAAAACTACATGTAACTAACCTTTTTGGACTTAGTCTTCCCTTTTCTATAATATCAGGGAAGACAACTAAATGATTTCTGAGGTTCCTTCAAATTTTAAATTATATTCCATTTATTTTTGTTAAATTTATTGAAGTATATTTTATGTAAAATAAACTGCATCTATTTAAAGTGTACAATTAAATTAGTTTTGACAGATGTACACACCCATGAAACCACCAATACAATCAAAAAGCAAAACATTTCAATCATCCCCTAAAGATTTTTCATGCCCCTCTGTAGACAATTCTTCCTCCACCTCCAACCCAAACAATCACTGAACAGTATAAAGGAGTTTGTATTTAGGTAAACAGAATTATGCAGTATGTACTATTTTATGTCTGGCGTTAGTCACTCAGCATAATGATTTTTGAGAATCATCCATGTGGTTATCATGCACCAGTACTTTCTTCATTCTTCTTCATATTATTTAATCTATGCATCTGCTGATTGACATTTGGGTTATTTCTAGTTTGGATCTATTATGAATAAATCTATGAAAATGCATGCATAAGTATTTCTATGAACATAGGTTTTCAATTCTACTGGATAAATATTTAAGAGTAACACGGCTGAGCTATATGTTAACTGTGTCTTCAAAATTTTTAGACAGTGCTAAATTGTTTTACAGAGTAATTTAATTTTACATTCTGACCATCAGTGTACAAGTGTTCCTCCACTTCCTCACCAACACTTGGTATTTTTAGCCTTTTCAATTTGAGCCATTCTAATGTGTTCATAGATTTATCTCATTTCTATCTTCATTTCCTTGATGACTAATGATGTTAAGTGTCTTCTCATGTGTACATAGTCATTCTTTTATCTTCTTTTATACATCTTTGCAAGATGTGTATCTTGCAAGATATACATATTGCAAATATTCATTCTCAGTCTTTGGTATGTTTTTGCTTTCTTAACTACGTTTTCCAAAGAGAAAAATAATTATGATAAAGTCAAACTTAACTATCTGTGGTCTATGTGCTTTTTATTCTCTGTTTAGGAAATCTTTGCCTACCCCAACTTTGCAAGTATTTTCTCCTTTGTTTTTTCTAGTTTATAATTTTACATTTTATTTTGCAATAATATTAACCATACGGAAAAATTGCCAAAATAGTACTGAGAGTTCCTGAAGACACTTCACAGAACTTCCTTTAATTTTAACACGTTTTTGTGATCAAGTTATACTTATCAAAATTAAGATGATAAGATTGATAAAATAATATTAACTAAACTAGAGACTTCACTTCTATTTCATTAGTTTTTACACTAATAGAATCCTAAAATCCCATATTGCATTCAGTTGTTAAGTCTCCTTTGTGGAAATAAATGAAAATCACCCAAATGAGAACAAGTAAAGGTTGCAGCTTTTTTCAGTTACTCTAAGTTGGAAGTAAGGGGAAAATTAGAGAAGCTGTCAGTTATTAAATTCTGGCTTTTTAGGGCTAATTTCTATAGGGGCTATTGTTTGGCTGCCCAGATTGTTAGCTATAAATAATAGAGTTCCTGAACTGGTTACTGAAGGTAATGAGTTGGCTTTCTGGACTGGTGGCTGCAGACTGTGGGTCAGAGTTCTATTTTTAAATATGGTATGGCCATTGTCTGTATTTTCAGCCTCTTATCTTTGTCTCCTCCAATTAATGACAGTGCCAGTCTTCTTTATGCTTTATGACATTGGCAATTTTGATGACAACTCCTTAGTTACTCTGTAGAATGTCCTTCATTTGTGTTTATCTAATGTTATTTCATGATTAAATTGAAGTTATGAATTTTTGGCAAGAATAATAAATGAGATTTCCTTCTCAGTGCAATATACCAAGTAGTACATGATATCAATGTATCTTATTACTTGTGATGTTAACTATGATCATTTGGTTAAGGAGGTGTTTGTTGGATCTGTCACTGGAAAGTTGTTTTCTCTACGTAGGTAATGACTATCTTGGAGGAGATTGAGACTATGCAAACATCCAATTTCACTTTCAACTTTTACCCATTAATTTCAGCATCCATCAGTATATCCTTCCTGCAAAAATTACTAGTGTGGTGTTCTGTTTTCTTCATTCTTTATATATTTATTAATTAGAATTTTTCTGCAAGGAATAACTGCCCCATCTTTCCATATATGATTTTTTTATATGCATGTGTATTCATGAATTATTTTTATTTTATGAATTATAAAACAGTGCTATCATTAGTTATATCATTGTGAGATTGTTATAGATTTGGCTATTGGGAGCTCCTTCAGCTTGCTTCCTGTGTTCTTTTAACATGGTTCCATCCTTTTTTGAGCACTTCATTACTTTCTGGCACCAAAACACAGTTTAGGCTCATCTTTTATTTTTCCTGTGCCATCCCTGAAATCAACCACATCTTCTTGCATTTTTTATTGAACAATAATATTGAGAACCCAAGTTTGTGTTAAATATGCTAATCCACTGCTTATAGTTCTTCTCAGTGAACAGAGCTGATGTATGCATATATACTCACACATAGATTTATATTTATTACTGTCTCCAGTTCTCTCTATTTTTAAAAAAACAATCAGTTCACACTGATAATTCTGATTCCTACCCCAAGACACAAGGTTCATTCAAGCTTTCACCCTTCCCTTTTTTGTAACTTCTTTCTTTCGTAGTAATACACCTGATTTTCATTATTTACTTATTTTCACAACTCTAGTTTAGACATAATTTTAAAGTTGCTAATCCATATGTGTCAGAAACAAATTTACTCTGTATGGTACAATGTTTCTGTGCAAACTTTAACCTTAAATATGAAGTCCAGATACTGTTACTCAAGTTTCTTAGGTCAGTCTTCCGTATTCCCTTCACTATGGTTGTTAATCATTTGTGATACAATCAGGTTCATTTCTAGAGTTTGCATTTGATTTTGAATCTCCCTCACATTCTGATTAATATTTTTAAATTTATATACAGTACAATTTACTATTTGTTGTATACATTTTAAGTCTTAACAAATAGTTTCACTGTCACTACGGTCCTGATTCAAACAAGTATATTAACTAAAAAGAAATTTTTTATTTTTTATTTCTTCAGTCTAGTTAGATGATTATCAATTTTGTTGATCTTGAAATATCATAATATATACTATATATATAAAATATATAATAATATATATCTACCCTTGTTAATTATTTTGTATTCTATTTCATCCTCTTTATTTTTTGTTTTTATTGGCCCTTTTCTATCTACTTATGGATTATCTGAATATTTTTCACATTCAATTTTAATTTTTTTTTTTTTACTCTAACACTGTTACTTTATTTTTAGTAGGTGGTGTGGTATTAAATAATGTCTAATTTTTATGGTTTATAAGTTAAAATTTTATGAGTAAATACAGAAACCTTAGAATAGAGTCTGGCTATTTATCACCCAGACCCTTCTTTTTATATATATACTTGTCATATTTATTATGCCACCATGCATTCTATGCCTCCCAGAACAGTGTTGTAACTTTTGTTTTAAACCTTTGTAATTATTTAAAGAAATTAAAATAAAGTGTCCCTTATATACACTGAAACATTTGTCATTTCTAATGTTTTTCATTCATTTAAGATTTATGCTTACCGCTGGTATCACTTCCTTTCAGCTTGAAGACCTTCCTTGAAGTGCATATCTGCTGGTGATTTGTTGTTTGTTGTTTATTTTGTTTTTGTTAACCCAAAATTCCTTTATTTCACCTTCATTCTTGAAGCATATTTGTGTCAGACTACAATTTTTTCTTGACAGTTTTTTCTTTTTCTCTTTCTGTGCTTTAAAGATTCGATCCATGGTCTTCTTGGCTTCCTACAATCTTTCAAATCATTTTTTTTCCTGACTTTTTCCAACATTCTTTCTTCCACTTTGGTGTTTTAGCAGATTTTTTTTTTTTTCACGTGGAGGCATTTTATTTGTATTTATTCTACTTGTAGTTCACTAGCCTTCTCAAAGTTGTAAACATAAGTTATCATTAAAGTTGATATGTTTGTTTTAACAGACAGTCAATTTGGTTGGACTGACACTGGAAATTCTGTTTCTCCTGCAGGGTAGTATTTCTGATCTCATTTCAGTCCTTTATTCTTAGCTGCAACTATTTTGAATTGCCTCACATATGCATGGTTCTGGGGCCAAGTAGAGATTTCAGTAGAGTTTTTACAGAGAAATTACCACTCCCCTTCTCTGGTTTTCTCTGCTTCAGGAATTCTTTCTCATTTTCTAGGGGTCATGGGTGGCCTGGGCTCTGTCTTTTGGTTATTTGGACAGAAGGACAGTCATTTTTCTCTAAGTATTTTAACTGTCCTTCCCCACCTTGCACTTGTGACTGTGGTTAGCCTCAGTATGAGATCATAAAAACAGGAAAATTAATCCATCACAGTCCTTTCTTCCAAATTTCAACTGCCCTCCAATATATGTCTGCTTTTATTTCTTCTCTGGAACTGGCTAGTAGAATTCTGTGGTTTATTTTCCTCGAAATTTTATAGTTGTTATCTGGTAAAGGTTCAGTCTGTTATGTACTAGAGGCAGAAATTCACCAAATTCTATTACGTTTTTATGCCAATAAATGTGGTATACTTTTGACTAACAAAATAATTATTTATGCTGCTGATTACTTCATTTACTCATTTCCTATAATGTTAATTTTTATTCAAAATTATTTATTCTAATCGCTAATATACTACTTCCTTTTACTAATTTCTCATATTAATTATATTTTTAATCAGTTATTATCTTAATTGCCTATGTATAGCATACTCCTGGCTTATCAAATACGTTCTTTTGTATAATGTTTACTTTTCCAAATAATCTCTTGAAAAATAAAGTAGATATTATTTTTAACAACTAAGAAAAAAGGAAATTGAGATCCCGAGGATTAGTAAGATAACATAAGATCACACATCTGGCATGAATTCACGTATGTGTGTGCATATAGAGATCTGATAAATTTTAGAGCAGGGACAAAGAAATCCTGAGGATAATAGAATACAAGCATTTCATATAAAACACTGTAGCTAGATTATTGAGGTGACTTTCAAAGATTACATAACTAGTTACTGACTGAGCTGGATTGTCTCAATCTGGATTAGGGATCAAACTAGTAAAAATGTACATAAATGAGCATAAAAAGCAGACATTCTATAGAAGGATGAACTTCTGGCAAAAGTGCCATATTGAAAAAACGGCAATCTAGAGTATTATATATTCTCCATGGATTAAGAGACATTTAAACAAAGACTAAACTTGTCAGAGAAGCTGTAGAATATACTTAGGTATTTGATACATAGTTGAATTAGACAATTGTGTAGGTGCCAGTGGAAACCTTCCACTTTGCCCTGAAGTGGCATGGAAAAATCAACTCATAAAAGGTAGGTTAATGGGAGAAATGGTATACAATTCATTACTGTGCACAGGGAAGAATCACACACAGTGTAATTGTCTCCTATCCCAGTGGGCTAAGATGCTTATATACCCTTCTTCCTAGAGTAGAGGGAGGTTGGGAAGTGTGGACAATATTAGGGTGGTAGTAAGTTATTTTTAGGGGAATCAATGGACTTGGAGAACATACAATGGCCTAGGACAAAGTCTATTGGGCTTGAGGAGCAGATAACGGTTTGTGACAAAAGTTTGTCCAGGTGCATTGACAGACTTCAGTCTTTCTTCTTGTCATATGAGTTTAGTTAATGAAAACTCAGGGAAGGGATCAGAGGTAATTGTTTCCTTCTTTGCTAGGTCCAAACTTCAGGCAAGTAAGGGAACTTCAGAAAATTACTTCATCCTGTACTTTGGGAGAGACAGAGTATTGAGAGACAGGGAGGATGGGGAAATGTTAGAGAGATCTTTAGACTTCTTCAGTTCAGCATGTCAAAGCACAGCAATATGGATTGGCTGTCTACCCCCCGCCCCGCCCCACCGCCCAAATCTTATCTTGAATTGTAGCTCCCATAATCCCCACTTTTCATGAGAGGGACCCAGTGGGGGGTAATTGGATCACAAGGGTGGGTTTTTCCTGTGCTGTTTTTGTGAGTAAGATCTTGTGAGTAAGTTGCGCAAGATCTGGTGGTTTTGTAAAGGACAGTTCCCCTGCACATGCTCTCTTGCCTGCCACCAGGTAAGATATGACTTTGCTTTTCCTTCAACTTCCGCCATGATTGTGAGGCCTCCCCAGCCATGCTGAACTGTGAGTCAATTAAATCTCTTTCGTTTATAAATTATCCAGTCTTGGATATGTCTTTATTAGCAGCATGAGAACAGAATACTATTTTGTAGTATCTTTTATGAATCCCAACAAGTAAGGTTCCTTCCAAACCAGAATATTCATGGCTTAACCACTCAGTGATTATGATGTTACATCTGAAAGTATCTTGCTTTCATTCTGACTCTATCATTTTAATTACCGTTGAATATGAAAAAATACTTTTTGAAATTTTGGAATTAATATTCTTAAGATCTGGTGCTTGCGGAGTCTACTGATGCTACCTTAGAAAATCTTTTAGAATCCTTGTCAGTAGCAGACATGGACTTTACGTGATAAAATTACTTTCATAAAGTTAATCATTTACTGTTTTGCAAAAAATATTTAACTAAATTAATGTTAGTATTATAAAGTCAATTGTTAAGTAAAATTGCAAAAACTTTCTCTTCTTGTAAATCAAACACACACTCACAAGTGTATAGAAATATAGTTATCGGTATCAAAATTTTCCTTGAAAAAAATATTTGTTTGTATTTAAGATTAATGTAGTTCAATTTTAAATTGTTAGTCAATATGAAATTATCACTTGTTAAAATTGTTCTATGAGTTAGCGAAATTTACTCATGAGCCACCCCATTTATCCAGTAGGACAATAATTTTAAAGTATTATCAAGGGAACCCCTGGAAGTTCCCAAGACCATTTCAGGAATTCTGCAAGGCCAAAAGAATTTAAATAGCAATAAGACATTATTTGCCATTTTACTTTAATTCTTGACCAGTTATAGAGTAGGCTTTCTAGAAAGTATATGCCATATAGGATGTCATGGCTTATGCTAATAAAATATGTGCCTGCATGTTCTTATACTTACTTAAATCTAACATTGGTGCATAAATATTTGCATTTTCATATATTAACTCAGTTTTGAAACAGCACTTCTGCTGTTCTATTACTATCACTGGTTATATCCTAGTAATCTTATAAACTCATTATCATTTAACAAATGTTACTTGGAAATCCTGAAATTCTTCTTTGTCTACATAGAAGCATAAAAAAGGTCAACATGTTTTTACTTACATTATATCTTAAATTTTTTAAAAAATTTCTAAAGTTTTAGATTTCATCTAAAACTGTTATTATTTTAGAATGTAATCATAGTTTTTTTCTGAAATAGAGGGAACATTTCTCCTATATTTACAGAATGATTATTGGCATACAAAAAATGTTAAAATGTTTATCCATGCACAGCTGCACTGTCTACACCTAGGATACTAATTAAAACTTTCATATCAGAGGGTCATTTGATTCATGAAAGAGAGGAATCTTCTCCAAAGAACCTGGGTGCAACTGTAATTAATACTATGACAAGTGCTATTTCCATCATCTTTACATATGCTAACACTTTTCTTTGTTGTATCTTTTGGAACAGAATCTTTTTAAATAGTTTTGTACTGCCAATTACATTGCAGTGTCATTTTGAAACCAAACATTCAAAGGTTAATGTAAAAAATAATTAAATATCTTATTCATAGCTGGATTGAAGTCTTTAACAGCCAGAATCATGTGCTACAGCTTTTCAAACTAAGACACAGAGAAGCTGCTGAAACATCCTGCAGCATTTATATCATATTGCATTTGCTGTAGAAGAACATACAATAGCTGGAGTTTAATAAAACCTTAGACTATTGATATTGCTCAATGTCTATTGATGAAAAATTAGTAAAAGCATTCACAGCAGTGCCAATTTCTAATGTTGTAGTATCTTGTTGAATTAAAGATTATGTTGCAAACATGAAGAGTGAGATAATATCTTGTTTGCAGAACTGGACTTTTTACCTTACAAATGGATAAATCTGCAGATGTGGCTGGTCTAGCTCATTTGCTTCTATTCATTTGATTTCAGCACTGACTAAGCAGCCACAAAGATCTTGTTTTATGTGAATGTTTGGTAGCAAGTACAAGGGACACTGAAATATTCAAAGTATTGAGTAATGCTGTTGAATTTCTTTTTTTTTTTTTTGAATCTCATGAATGCACTGGGTTGACTTTGGCATGGGTGGTGCAGAAGCAGTGATGTGTAGAATTGCTAGTGCCTTAGCACAAATTAAGGTAGTAGCTTCCAACTGTACTAGTGGTCACTATGTTCTTCACTGAAGTGCACTTGCAAGTAAAAGAAAAAAAATGGCAATTTTGCTTAAAAATATCTGGTCCCCTCACTCTCACTGAGCACCAAAGGTAATAAAAATCCAGTGGCTACTTTCTTACCTATAATGCTCAGGGGAGATGAATGATTTCACCTGAGAGTGGCTTTTATGCCCTCCTTTGTTATATTATTCCACAAAACATGGAAGATTGGAGGAAGAAGGAGTCAGGGATGAGTGAGCATGCTACTGTCCTCCCAGAATTCCTTTGTAATTAATTGGTTAAAGTATGAATAAACAAATCCACTATGTTTTCTTGAATGGCTAATTTATTAATGATTTTCAAATAGAAATTCATTATTATTATTCACAAATATAATTCTAGTTTTAAAGATTTTCTTTGCTTTTTATTTTTTAAATATTTTTTATTTATTGTTAAAGTTATTTAATATATTATTGTTTCTCTCTTTCCATTGTAATGTAAGGCACATGAGGACAGGGATTATGTCTATGTTCTTGTTTATATACCCCAATGATTAGAATAGTGACTGGAACATAGTAGGTACTCAAGAGATACATACGAAATGAGTGATTTTTATGTTCAACTTCTTAACTTGCCTAAATTCCTTTATAATTTTTTATGATCTATGTTTCAAATGAATCATTCCTATCAAAAAAGTAGTTAATCCAATTATGTCTACCCTTATTTATAGAGCAAACAAAATTTCCTTTGTGTGTGTATATATATATATGAACATTTTCTAGCATTTTTTTGTTTTATTACTCTCTTTTCTGACTTGTGACATTTCATTTAATTAGTGATATGTCAGTACTTCTTTTCTGATTGCATTTTGATGTTTTTGTTTAGTCTTTCAGACTTAGTTAATGATAATATGTGTTTTAAAATATAGCTTTGTCTAATGGGTTAAGATCATGTAAATCTATGTTTTTAGGATATCTGAACACTAAAAGACACTAATACCTGGAAATGTCACTGTATTTGCAATAACTGACATTCCCTCATGATCCCTGTCTTGATTCCCTTTGCTCAGAATAGCCACCCTCACTTTCTTACACCTACCTATACAACTGAGAGTCAGCTTATACCTGGTTAAAACCCCCACCCCTTTAGTTAAAGACTCGGTTAAAAAGTCTCCATTTCCCCGTTTTCAGTTGTACTTGTCTTTGAATTCAAATGCTTCTTACCCTAGTACATCAGCAGAAACATCAAGCTACAGTCCAACCTTCTCCCTATTGTGTCTGGATATCCATCTCTCTAGCTTCCTGTTTATCTTCTTTTCTCACCAGAATTTCCTGAAGGGTTTGAAGACTGGTTTTGAATAATTTTATTTTTGGAAGAAATTGTTCCTCTCCTTGCCTTGTTTCACTCCACTCTTTCTCCTCCAGCTAGACTCATTTCTGCCTTGTTTTATATATATCCACTTTATCCACAGCTTGGAGATCTACCATGATCCTGACACATATATAGTAATGTAAACCTGTGAATACACAGTCATACAAACACTGAATGATGCTACTCACTACAAGCGCCAAGTTTGAACACGAGCACATTGTAGAGGGCTAATTTGGGTGCCAGGCATGCTCTCATAGGGTAGAGATGATTTTCGTTTTCCACACTCACAGCATAAGACAATGTGCTACATAAATATTGTTACACTGGCTGATGTAATTTCCTATGTAGTTATTTATTTTCATCATTATTATTACTATGCACATGTATACAGATTTGCTATTTCTTTGTATTATGAACATCATGAATTTCATTAACTCAAATGGTGTAGAATATTGAACATACCTACATTTGACAAATCCAACCTCATTTTCTGAGCCACCAAATTTGTTTTTATTTTAAAGAAGGGAATTCTGATGTTCAGAGCAGAAAAGTTATTTTTTCCTAATGGTTCACTGTATATCAGTGATGGAGCTGGTAATAAAACCTTAGTTCTCTGTATCTCCAATTCAGTGCTCAATTGAAATTGCATTATTCACTCAGTGAAAGCTGAATGAAAAAGTGAAAGTTACACTCTGATTTTACAGGGTATGTTGTGCCAGACTAATATCACACATTTTATTCCTTGCAACCCAAGCATACCTCAAGTACTACTTACTAAATGACCTATGAAGGTCATTTATAAAACAGTGCAATGTTTGAAGGTTGTGAGCCACTCATACTATGAAATATTAATAAAATACATTTTGTGAGATTTCTTACCCTTGCTCATAAAATGGATAGACCACTTACCCTGGAGTCCTAATAAGGTTGTAAGGACTTATTCATTCAAATTAATATTGACAATGATAAGTACTGTACTAAGCAGTAAATTTTTTAAAAGTTGTCTGTCATTTGCCAAGCAATATCCATGAAAATGTAGTATATACTATCTCACTGAAACTCCTAAAAAGAGCTAGTGAGACTGTATATAAATGCTGTGCACATGACACTCTTTTCTATCACATTCTGTTTTTATTTATCAATTTTCTTTAACAACAAATCAATAACTTAATATATACCTTTTCTCCAAACAATATATGGACCATAATTTGCTATTTCCCCCTCCTTCCTTGTTGATGGGAGTGGTCCATAATCAGTCAGGCAAAAAAGAATCTTCAGCAAGTCTGCTGATTGCTAGGTGAAGGCAGAGAGATGAGTTAATACTGGGGAGGTGGAAATAATCAGCTGTAGTTGTCCTTCACAGAAACCATATCCCTGACATGGGACACCTACTAATACAATAACATCTCTTAAGCCTTACAGGACAATGAGTAGGAGACATGGTACCAGCCCAGTTACTATAGTCAGCCAGCTGTGTGAAAGGAGGGAAAATAACTTTCAGAAGTTATAGGGTCTACCAAGATTTTTCTTTAATACTAATCATGTAATGTTTTTGATGTGGGTGGATAAGCCGAGGTGAAATGATTGAGAACCTTGAGCAGGCTATGTTAACATTAAAGCCTTGGGTGTCAGAATTGGGTACTAAGGGCTAACATATAAATAAAGCTTAATAGTTACTTCTAGTCCTCAGATCAATTAAAATGTGTTTATTTGACTCATGATTTAATACTAATTGCAGAGCAGATAAATGTTTCTAAGAAGTGGTAAGTAAGCTTAAGGGACGAAAGTGTATGGTATATTTTACATTTGTGAACATATGGGTATTATTAATACATTAGATTGAAGATAGATAGATAGATAGATAGATAGATAGATAGATAGATAGATAGATTTTTTTTTTTTTTTTTTTTTTTTTTTTTGAGACAAGTTCTTGCTTTGTCACCCAGGCTGGAGTACAGTGGCAAACATAGGTCACTGCAGCCTTCAACTTCTGAGCTCAAGTGATCCTCTTGGCTCAGCCTCCTGAGCAGCTGGGGTTACAGGCATGCACCACCACACCTGGCTAACGTTTTTTTTAGAGATGGGGTCTTGCTATATTGCCCAGGCTAGTCTCACACTCCTCACCTCAAGCAATCCTCCCACCATGATCTCCCAAAGTGTTAGTATTATAGGCATGAGTCACCATACCCAGCTGGTTAGGTATATTTTTGAAGTAGATAAATGAGGAAGGATTTCAGTTGTTTAGTTACCAGAGAGTCATACAAATTTAAAATTAATAGGAAAGATGGTGTCAGTATCTTAGTCTGTTTTCTTTTACTATGACATAATATCATCTACTGAGTAATTTGTAAAGAGAAATATTTATCATAGTTCTAGAGGCTAGGAAGTCCAAGGTGCCAACATTTTGCAAAGGCCTTCATACTGTGTCATCCCATAAAAGAAGGTAAAAGGGCAAGAAAGCATGTGCATGCAACAGAGAGCAAGAGATTGAACTTGAAGCCTCAAGCCCTTTTATAATTGGCATTGTCCATTATTGAGGATGAGGCCTTTATGGCCTAATCACTTCTCAGAGGTCCCACCTCTTACCGCTGTTGCATTAGGGATTAAGTTTCTGACCCATAAACTTTGGGAGACACATTCAATCCATAGAAGGCAGCAACTTTTAACTGTAAAACTCTTGAAAGTTATGAAATATGAAATAAATCCAATCATCTGAAAACATTAGTGATGCAATTCAATTTTTTTCATTATCAATATAGGATTAAAAATTTACTCCTAGGATATAAAGTAAAACTCCAAAAACTTTAAACAAGCTATGCCTGTAAAATAAGGTAGCCATATACAAAATAAAAGAGGAAATATCAACATTTTTAACGAATTACATATTAATAGCTTATTATTCTAGCTTGTTTTACTATATTATTATTTATAGATTATTTTACTATATAAATAGTTCAAAACTATTTAAAATACAGGATATTTTATTTTAAATATACCTTAAATATTTTCTGTTGCCTCATATAAATGGCTCTTCCATAAAAATTACTTAAGCTTGATCCTATTTCTATGTATACCAAAATATTTTGATTTACCATTACATTTTTCTAAGTTCTTGAAATGTTGAATAGCAGAAAATTATTATCATTTATTAAAAGAGAGTAGAAAAAGTCTAAATAACATGTAACGTAAGCTAATTTATTTCTATTTTTTTCTATTGGGTCTTTTGTCAGTTGAGTTTATAAGAATTATTTTATAATTGACAAAAATTTTATATATTGTGTCCAGCATGATATGTTTCTATATGTATGCATTGTGGAATGGCTATATCAAACTAATTAACATATCTATTATCTTACAAACTTCTTTGTAGTAAGATATTTAAAATCACTATTAGCAATTTTCAAGTATATAATACATTGTTATTAACTACCGACACCATTCTGTACATTTCCTGAATTTATACTGCTTAACTGAAATTTTGTGTCTTTCAACTAACATCTCATCAATAATAAGAATTATCAAAAGATAATTCCATTTTTTTCCTATCTCTTCTCCAAAATTATTAACCAAAACTTAGATCTTTATCACTGAATGATAAATTGAAGCTATAAGAGAGACTCAAAGACATTATATAACAATGACAAGAGATTGAGCTAAGGAATCTAAAAGTTCATCTAGTTCTCGTATATTACATTCTCATCTTAGGTTTCATAGACAAAACAGCATAGGCGACAAACGTCTTAGATTGTTCCTGAATAGGCCCCCTCTGGGAATTAATCGAGCTTAAAATGAGTAAGATAAATTTTCTGACCTTATGTTTCATCATTTTAGCTAAGTCACCTTTTGACTTACCACAAACTCAAAAAACTTAATAATTCATAGTAATATAGTGTTAGCAGTAAAAACATGGATTCTAAAGCTAAACTGACTGGCTCTGCCATGTTAGTTGTGCCCCCTTGGCAAGTTGCTTAGCTTTTTCTGTGTGACATAGTTCTCCTAAATTTCCAATATGGATAATAGTATTACCTATCTCATGGAACTATTGTGAGAAATAAAGAAAGTATTATATGTTTGGACATTATGTCACACATAGTGGATGCTACATGTGTGTTTGCTATCACTACAATTATCTTATCCTTTAATTAACTTCTCTGAAAATAGGGAAATTGAGAAGTAGAGTTAGCATGATTTGGAAACTCAAAACCTTTCTGCTTTCTGCAAGTCTTCTTAAGAGATATAATTCAGTTGTGCTATAATAGAATATGACTGTTAAATTCAATGTTGCCTTTTCTTTTAGCATTTTACAGAATAATTTTGCTCATTTTATGAAAAGGGAATATTTTCCAAAACTGAGTAAAATATATATTTTTTTTTTTAGGAAGAAAAGATGAGACAATTTGGGTTCTCCAAGGAAAGGGAAAGTAATTTTCTTTAGATAATGACATGGAGTCCAGTTATAATGGGTTATTGAAATTCTACCTGATAGTCTATGGTACATTACTGTATTTGAGTAAATAAATGCTGCTATGTGGATAGATAAAATACTAGTTTAATGTGCATAGTAAAGTGAGTAGGAGCTGAGAGGCTGTAGAGACTTGGATAGAGAAGAGAAATAGCAGAGTGAAAGAAAAACATACAGTAAGCCCAGGAAAATAATGCTAGAGTTTCTGCTGGAAAGAACTAAGTAAATGGGAGAGAGAGAAAACATTATAAGGATTTTTTTTTTCCTGTGTCCAGGAGTCATGTTGAAAGAGATTATTTGATAGCTAAGCAGTCTTTGCATAAATTATAAAAGACTGTTAGTGGTCGCTTTTGAACTTTAGAATGTAAAGCATCCATTTCCTCATTTTTCTATCAAAAGTTGCCTGATTTTTCTTGGTGACAGAGTTTGTATATCCTTACAGTATAGTTGCTGTACTTATTGGGTAGCCTGGAAGAGAATAGATTACATTAATTTAATCTGGTCAACTTATCTCATCCCCATGGCTTTGGTATTTTATTTAATGGTGACCCAGAATCCAGTTCAGTTCTCAGGCCACTGAGAAATAGCTTTTTTCTTCCTCCAGATGAACTGATGAGATAATATGAGGTGTAGAACAGCAGTCATCATAAAAAAAGATCCAGGAGCCACTATGTGGAGCAAAAAAGACCACTAGTTGGCTAGTGCTACGGAAGTTAGAGCAAAGAGACAGAAAAGAAATTAGATGCCTAGCAGTTTATACGCACTGTGCCAAGTCACATATGCATCCTTTATCTTGACTACTGAGTTATGTAAGTTAATAAATTCTTTTTTGGTTGTTGATTATACCAGTTTGTGTTTTGTTTCCTATTATTTGCAATTAAAGTAGTCTTAACCAATACAAACAGAAATTTCACATTCAAATCTTGGGCTGATCTATCACTTGGCTAACAAGTCTTCAGGCATGTAGAAATTTTGCATGTTGTAAACCATGTATCCTATTAACTGATGTCTCTGCTGAAGTGTCATAAATTTTTAACCTAATCCCACTTGGTGACCCCATAAGAATCTTTGTGAGGTTGAATAGAGCATGCCAGAATAACCAACAAAGGGATAAGAGAACTGGAAAACTATTTTTGTTATTTGTAAGCACACTAAGTTCCACCTGAAAAGTCACAGCAAGCACATAATAGCTCTATGTGTTCATTTAAAGATAGTACCCTACAGGTCAAATACATATCACAACCCCCCCGCAAAACACACACACACACACACACACACACACACACACACACACACACATTCCATTGTGCCCAAAGAAAGACATTGAAATGGCGTGTGATCCAATGCCCATGCACAGCCCTTAGTCAGACATAGCTTTATCATCCTTTCTCCTGTATTACTTGGAATAGAAAACAATTTTGTTTCCCAGAATGATAGGAAAAGCTGATGTCAGTAGCAAAATTTCCATCTGTTTGGCTATGTGAGGTGTGTTAGCTCACAAGATAACCTCTCCCAAAGGACTCATCTTCATATCCTAAAACGTAAATTTGAAATTCATTATTAACATTTAAATACTTCTTTAAAATTTGGGATACCAAAAATTATTTCCAACACATGCCAAATGTTTCTTATGGTAGCTAATGTCAGGGCCTCAGTGGATCTACAAGTTCTTTCCTCTTAATAATTTGCTATGTTGACAAGAATATATTGAACCACCTCATGATATTTAAAACATTCTGTCCTAAACTACAATAGAAAACAAATATCAAATCTTCTTAAAAGTTTTAGGACTGTTAAAATATTGTAAAGAGTAAAAATAGAAAACTATAGTCAACACCTACTTTACATTCTCTGATATCATTCTCTGACTTTTAACCACAGGACTTTCCACAGTCTTAAACTGTTTGTGTGTGTGTGTGTGTGTGTCTGTGTGTATGTTTGTGTCAGAGAGAGAGTTCCATTGTTGTTGCTGCTGCTGTTGTTTTTCGTTCATTGCTATTTCTTCTTCAAGTCTGTAAACTATTAAAGGTCAAGGGGCAAATCTGTTAGGCTGAGAATAGGCGCCCAAAATCTATTTGCTGAATGCAGAGAATAAATAAAATTAATGAATGAATAAGTGAATAAGTAGATGAACAAAGATCATTGTATATTCTGCATTGATCTAATAATGAAGACAAATGCTCCAATAGCATCAGTTTGTGTTCATAATTGTTTTCAATGCTCTCAATTTATTTATTGGACAAATTTTTATTAAGCACTTACTCTGTTTAGCAGAAGAATAATATGCAGACCACTACACATAATGGTAGGGTCTTTGGCAACGAATTTTTTGAGAGATCAGCAGGCTTCAGAACCATATAAATAGGCTACAGGACTGTGTAAAAAAAAGATCAAACAAAACAAAACAAACAAGCCTAATTGTCCCAGAAGGTTCTAGGGATTTGGACTCTCAATACTGTTTCTCGCAGCATCTTGTCAAAGAAAAAACATATCAGATAAAGTTAAACAAGGAGGACTTTATTTAAGACTATTGCAATAGAGGAGAGAGATTGAACCCAACTCCACTAAAACAAAAGGTGGCTGAGTTTTTAAATTCTGGGTTAGATAGTGGGAAAAGTACAGTAAAATATTAGGGGATAGATGGTCAATGTTAAGTCATCTGTGTTTGCTACTTTTAAAAAATTAGGCTCCTATCCTTCCACAGAAACTGGAATTTAGAGATGCCATCTTTCTTAATGACTACATATCAAAGGGATAACTCCCAGGTCTTTGAGAAAGACATTTCGGGGTTGTAAAAAACTTTTCCATCTCTAAGAGGCAGAAAAAGAATTTACAAATGGAAAATTTTCCAAAATAAATGCTCTAAGAAAGAGCCAAGGGTCTTAGGGCCAAGGGTCTGGAGAAACCCTGTCTAAAGTTCAGTCAAACCAAGGGGAATGTTAAGTCCATCATGGCCAGTCCTAAGCAAACTAGGATAAGTTGGTCACCTACTAGATGTTAAGTGTTACACAGAACTTCACTAGAAATTTTCTATAGCTGAAAATTGTGATATTCACATTCAGCAAATTACCATGTAGATCTATGACTTTGTTACCTTTGCAGGCCTACCAAGGAAATATTTTTTTTTTTCTTGAAAAGATATTTATCTCAACATACAAGAAATATTTTGTTCCATGAAATAGGTTTTAAAGTACATAGTTTGGGAGCTTTTGTTGAGTTGTGCTAAAATGAAGGTCTCTTATTCACTGAAAAGCTTTAAATAGACCACAAACACATGCATACAAAACAAGTTCAAAGAATGAGTCTCTGTCCGATGATACTTTTCTGCAAAGAAAAGAAAAGTACATTTCTTAATTTAAAGGCTAAATACCATTTGTTCATTATAAACCTCATTTTAGCATTGAATAAAATTACAAACTTTAGATTTGCTTCTTTTGAAAACTTGAATTACAAGAATGTGACCACAAAGTCAACTTTGAACATTTAAACTCTGGTGATAAGGACATGATAATTTGTAAGTGGCTTGAAATAGAAGTTCCATTGAAAGGAGTATTTTTGCTACAATAAAAAATAAATCTCATAATTTGCCAAGTTAAAATGAGTCAGTGCTTAATGTAATAATGCATTGCATTGTTAGTTTCCTATATTTTTGATTCTTAGAAATTTTCTGAGCCCATAGAGTAAAAAAGTTAGACCCTAGAAATGCACATAACCCAACACTGCTAGAGACAAAACGGAAAACCTTTTTCCAGTGCCTGTTGCCAAATCATTGTCTGCTTGAGCCAAAAGAGTGGACATGAGAAAGAACCTAGATATTTTTGTGAAGAACCAAATAATAAATTCTTGCAGTCACAATGAGGTCAACAACCTTCAATGTTTTTCATAATAAAAGAGAGACTGTCACGTCATCAGTAGCTTAACACTACATTAATTTTCTTCAGAGAGTAAAAGAATGAGTTAGTAATTCCAGGAGGTTTTTTTTTCCTTGCTAATTCCAGGAATTCTATTTCTCTGTGGTGTGTGTGTGTGTGTGTGTGTGTGTGTGTGTGTGTGAATGAGTGACCGTAACAGTTCTGAGAAACTATCCAGAGGAAATAAAAATTTTTAAAGGTCAAAACAGAGATATCTAGTATATTGTGAGTTGAGAGAAAAACAGCAAGCTGACAGTTTATATAACAAATAGGATATGTCTGGATAGGTAACAATATATCTAAATGGTTAATCTAGTTTAACTGGTAAAATATTAGAAGACGAAATACGTTGAAAGTCACAACTCAAAGAGGTTGTTTAAAAAATATACATTTATTGAGTCATTAAAAAAATTTACTAAGCATTTTCTATATGTCCAGGCATTCAGATAGGTGGTATCTGAATAGGAATGCTCTCTAAAGAAGTAATATTTATCAAATAGATTCACATCTGTATAATCACTCTAACACAATAGAAACTCAGCTGTTGTCCTTGTAACAAAGATGGCAGATGTGTTTGTTAGCAGAATCACACTCCTAAATGTAATCTTCCATAAATAAACTTAAAGAGGCTCTGCTGTCTTTTAAATAAGGCTTCCAAGATCACCGTGGCAGTTGTCTTCAGTTTCACTGACTGGAATGAAAAACAAACAAAAAAAAGAGGATTGCCAGGGACATTTTATGGACCAGTGCTGTAAGCGACTTCAGGTCTCAGCTACTGACATTGCATCGAATAGAACTGGTCACATGATCCCAGCTACAAGTACATACAAGAAAGCCTGGAAAAATTTGCCTTGTACCTCCCTTAAAAAACTCCATAATATGGAAGAGGAAATACATTTTTAGTGAACAATTAGCTATCTCTTCCACAATCTATCTCTCATCCCACCGAATATCACTCTGCATTCCATTCACGAGGAAGTAATTCAAAGTCCAATCCAGTCACTGCATCTAGTACAAAGTCCAGGAGATCCAGGAGATGCATGTTTTTTTCAAATAGGTATAAAAGTGGCTTCTCATAATCTTGTGATGTCCACTAAAGCCATTTATTTTCATCCTCCAACTCCACATGTCCATTTTACAAGGTGGAGCAAGCATGGCAATTAAAACTCACTTTGAAGTGTTAAAGAATACCAGATACACAGCAATCACCCATCCATAGCAATCATGGTATTCTCACTGGCATTCATTGTAGAAGTCCCCACCCTGGCAGTGTGGGATGGTCTCTCATTTACTTAGATCTTATCTGAATTATTTGGAAGAACCTATTGTTCACCTCTTGCCCAGAGCTACATCTAAAGAGGAATGTTGAAGAGTATGCCCTCTTTGACGGATTTCTCAGCTCCTTACTTGTTATATATACACGTTAAATAGCTGGAAAGTTGTTATAAGGTTTTAATAGTCAGAGATTTTTTTGGTTCAGGCTAATCATTTTTGGGAAACACAATTCTTTCAAGAACAATAGGCTTCAGTCCATGCTAGATGCCTCCAGTCAGTATGAGGTGCCAGTAACTACAACTTAAATTTTCTCCTTGACATACTTCTTAAGTCTTATTTATTTCTCTGCTTCCACATCTCTGTCTCTTTATGACAGCTACCTTAGGCCATGTGAAACATTACACTTGAAGGGAAGAATTTTTAACTTAAACCTTGCAAAACTGAGATCCTCTGCTTAATGAGAACCTTTGATGAACCTGTGTTTTTAGTTCTTTGTAAATCTTGTTTCCTACTATGTAAGTTTCTAGATGCTCTCTCTTCTCTTTTGTTTCAGTTCAAAAATCAGCTAATTCTTGCCCAAGCTAGTTTTTTTAATACCTTCCATAAATAGAGCGTCAAACAACCCATGTTACTAACATTGTGCTCTCCTACCTCTTTTAGAACTACCAAATTTGTGTGCACTTGGTCTGCTTTGTAAGTTGTTGAACGCCATACTTCTCTGTATTCATAAGGGTAGACTAGCTGCCACAAAAATTTACTTTGACGTGTATGCTGGCTTACAGGGGATTAGTTACATTTATGTAAAACCATTAGCTAGGTGAAAAGGTTAGTGGGGTCACCGTTGTCCACTCAGTTATCCAAGTATCCATTCTGATGGAGTCTCTTACATCTACAATATGTTGTTTTCAAAGATACCTGGGGTTACCTTAATTCTATCCCTACAGACAGTGGAGAGGGAATGAGAAAGCATGAGGAAAAATTTTAATAGCCAGACCTTGAAGTGGCACATGGCATGTCTGATCATACTGCCATGTCCAGAACTAGGCACATGGCCCTAATTAGCAGCAAAGGGGATGGGAAATGCAATGCTTCCTATGATGACTCTACACTTTGGAAGGTAGAACACATTTTTGTTGGTGGATAATTACCCAAATCTATCACAAGTTGTAACTTGTTAGATAAGAAAAGGTGGAAGCCATCTGGAGGAGGTTAGATGGGGCTAGTTCTCATTTGAAGGCACATTCTAGGCAAAGCAAACTGGTTTGAGAAGCCTTGAAGTGGATAGAACTTGTTTTGTTCTTTTAATATCTCAGGGCCACTGTGGCTCAAGTATTGTGAGAAAAGGGGAGAAAGGGAAAGGTAATGCCAGAGAGGTAGGCAGAAGACAAATTAAGCTTGAAGAGTTAACAAATTTGAATTGCATTTTAAGTATAATAATTTAGAGGTTATTTTAAGTTAAAAAAATTGTTGGAAAAAAATCATGGATGGGAGGCAGGACTAACTTGTAGCTCCCACTCAGAGCAAGTGTGTGAACTTTTGCTCCAAGTACTACTGCAGGAGAATACCAGGAAAGCCAAGAGAATGGCAGTATTGCACTTCCCCACCTGCCATGGAGAAGAAAATGGCAGTATCACACTTACCCCTGGCAGGCGGAGAAGTGCGATACCTGAGAGCCTTACTTGCTTTCTCAGCCAGGAGGTTGGTGGCATGGGGCAAGTTCTCAGCCCTGCTCATCAGCTGCCCGGAAATAAACTTGGTGCAGTTGTAGGGGCACAGTGCGAGTGAGACTGGCCTCTTGGACTGCAGGAGAGCTGGATGAGGCCTGTAATTGCCATCTTTACCCCACTTCTCTGGGAACCTGTATGACACAGAAGAGGCAGCCATAATCCCCCTGGGAACATAACTCCATTGGCCTGAAAATGACACCCCCATACCCAATAGCAGCCCAGCAAGCCTCACCCAAGAAGAGTCTGAGTTCAGACACATCTAACTCTGGCCTTTCTCTACCCATCCTGGTGGCCAAAGATAAAGGAAATATTCTCTTGGAAACTCTAAGACACCACCTGCCATCTGATCCTCCCTACACTGCCATAACTGATGTTCTTTAAAAAGTGCCACCTCTTGGCTAGAGGCTGATCAACACAAAATTAGTGTAATAAACAAAACTAAAGCTAAGGACCCTCACAGAGTCCATTTTACTCCCCTGCTACCTCCACTGGAGGAAGGGCTGTTATCCACAGCTGAGAGACCTGAATATGGTTTACATCACAGTATTGTGCCGAAATCCCCCAGTACCAGTGCAGAGCTTGGTAGCTCCACTGGATGGCTAGTTCCAGAAGAGAAATAACAATCACTGCAGTTCAGCTCTCAGGAAGCTCCATCCCTGGGGGAAAAGGAGGAACACGAAATCAAGGGAGCACCCTGTGGGACAAAAAAGTCTGAACAGCAACCCATGAGTCCCAGATCTTTCCTCTGACAAAATTTCAAAAATGAGAAGGAACCAGAAAAACAATTCCTGTAGTATGATAAAACAAAGTTCTTTAACACCCCAAAAGAGTACACTAGTTCACCAGCAATGGATCCAAACCAAGAAGAAATCCCTGAATTGCCAGAAAAATAAATTAGAAGGTTGATTATTAAGCTAATCAAGAAGGCACCAGAGAAAGTTGAGTCTAACTTAGAGAAAAAAAAAAGATACAAGACATGAAGGGAAAAATCTTCAGTGAAATAGATAGCATAAATAAAAAGTAATCATAATTTCTAGAAATGAAGGACATACTTAGATAAATGCAAAATACACTTGAAAGTCTCAGCAATAGAATCAAACAAGCAGAAGAAAGAACTTCAGAGCTCAAAGACAAGATTTTCAAATTGATCTAATCAAAAAAAAAAAAAAAAAGAAAAGACCAAAAAAAAAAAAAAAATTTTTAAAAAATTAACAAAACCTCCAAGAAGTTTTGGGATTATGTTAAACAAACAAACCTAAGAATAATTGGCATTCCTGAGGAAGAAGAAAAATCTAAAAGTTCGGAAAACATATTTGAGGGAATAATTGAGGAAAACTTTCCCTGCCTTGTTAGAGATCCAGACATCCAAATACAAAAAACTCAAGGAACAACTGGGAAATTTGTCACAAAAAGATAATCACCTACACACATAGTCATCAGGTTATGTGCGGAACTTATCTAAAGTTAAGACAAAGGAAAGAATCTCAAGAGCTGTGAGGCAAAACACGAGGTAACATATAAAGGAAAACCTATCAGATCAACAGTAGATTTCTCAGTGGAAACCCTACAAACTAGACTGGATGGGTCCCTATCTTTAGCCTCCTTAAACAAAACAATTATCAGCCAAAGATTTTGTAACCAGTGAAAGAAAGCTTCATGAATGAAGGAAAGATACAGCCCTTTTCAGACAAATGCTGAGAGAATTCGCCACTACCAAGGCAGCACTACAAGAACTGCTAAAAGGAGCTCTAAATCATAAAACAAATCCTTAAAATATACCAAAATAGAACCTTCTTAACGCATAAATCTCACAAAACATATGCAACAAAAACACAATTAAAAAATAAAAAACAGGTATTCAGGCAAAAAAATAGCACAATGAATAGTACCTTACATCTCAATACTAACGTTGAATGTAAATGGCCTAACTGCTCCACTTAAAAGATACAAAATACAAAATGGCAGAATGTATAAGAATTCATCAACTAAGTATCTGCTGTCTTCAGGAAACTCACTTAACACATAAAGACGCACATAAACTTAAGGTAAAAGGTTGGAAGAAAATATTCCATGCAAATGGACACCAAAAGCAAGCAGGAGTAGCTATCCTTATATCAGACAAAATTCTGCGCAGCAAAGGAAACTACCATCAGAGTGAACAGGCAACCTACAGAATGGGAGAAAATTTTTGCAATCTACTCATCTGACAAAGGGCTAATATCCAGAACCTACAAAGAACTCAAATTTACAAGAAAAAAACAACCCCATCAAAAAGTGGGCAAAGGATATGAACAGACATTTCTCAAAAGAAGACATGCATACAGCCAACAGACACATGAAAAAATGCTCGTCATTGGCCATCAGAGAAATGCAAATCAAAACCATAATGAGATACCATCTCACACCAGTTAGAATGGCCATCATTAAAAAGTCAGGAAACAACAGGTGCTGGAGAGGATGCGGAGAAATAGGAACACTTTTACACTGTTGGTGGGATTGTAAACTAGTTCAACCATTATGGAAAAGAGTATGGCGATTCCTCAAGGATCTAGAACTAAAAGTACCATATGACCCAGCCATCCCGTTACTGGGTATATACCCAAAGGANCAAGAACAGAAAACCAAACACTGCATGTTCTCACTCATAGGTGGGAACTAAACAATGAGATCACTTGGACTCAGGAAGGGGAACATCACAAACTGGGGCCTATTATGGGGAGGGAGGAGGGGGGAGGGATTGCATTGGGAGTTATACCTGATATAAATGACGAATTGATGGGTGCTGACGAGTTGATGGGTGCAGCACACCAACATGGCACAAGTATACATATGTAACAAACTTGCACGTTGTGCACATGTACCCTAGAACTTCAAGTATAATAATAAAAAAAAAAAAACTTGAAAGGAACAGCAGTTAAAAAAGACAAAGAGGGATATTACATAATGATAAAAGGACTTGTCCAGCAGGCAAATATCACAATCATAAATATATATGCACTTAATACTTGATATCACAAATTTATAAAACAGTTACTACTAGACCTACAAAATGAAATAGCAACAAAATAGTAGTGAGGGACATCAGTACTCCACTGACAGCACTAGACAGGTCATCAAGACAAAGTCAACAAAGAAACAATGAATTTAAACTATACACTAGAACAAACGGACTTAACACATATTTACAGAACATTCTACTCAACAACTGCAGAATACACATTCTATTCATCAGCACATGAAACATTCTCCAAGGCTGACCATATGATAGGCCACAAAACAAGTCTCAATAAATTTAAGAAAATCAAAATTATATCAGGTACTCTATCAGACCACAGTGGAATAAAATTGGAAATTAACTCAAAAAGGAATACTCAAAATCATGCAAATAAATGGAAATCAAATCATCTGCTCCTGAATAATCACTGGGTCAACAATGAAATCAAGATGGAAATTAAGAAATTATTTGAATTGAACGATAATAGTGATACAATTTACGAAAACCTCTGAGATACAGCAAAGGCAGTGTGCTAAGAGGAAAGTTCATACCCTTAAATGCCTATATCAAAATTTCTGAAAGAGCAAACATAAACAATGTAAGGTCACACCTCAAGAAACTAGAGAAACAAGAACCATCCAAACCCAACCCAGAAAAAGAAAATAAATAACAAAGATCAGAGCAGAACAAAATGAAATTGAAAAAAATATTACAACAGATAAATGAATCAAAAAGCTGGTTCTATGAGAAGATAAAATTGATACACCATTAGTAAGAAAAACCAAGAAAATAAGAGAGAAGATCCAAATAAGCTCAATTAGAAATGAAACAGGAGCTATTACAACCAATGCCACAGAAATACAAAAGATTATTAAAGGCTACTATGAATACCTTTACAAGCATAAACTATAAAACCTAGAGGTGACAAAAAAATTTCTGGAAATATGCAACCATACTACATTAAACCAGGGAGAAACAGAAACTCTGAACAGGCCAATAACAAGCAGTGAGATTGAAATGGTAGTAAAAAGATTGCCAAGAAAAAAGTCCAGGATCAGACAGATTCACAACTGAATTCCAACAGATATTCAAAGAAGAATTATTACCAATTCTATTGATACTATTCTACAAGGCAGAGAAAGAGGGAATCCTCCCTAAATCAATCTATGAAACCAGTATCATCCTAATACCAAAACCAGGAAAGGATATAAAGAAAAATAAAACTACAGACCAATATCCTTGATGAACATAGATGCAAAAATCCTCAATGAAATCTGAAAATCCTAGCTGACTGAATCCAACAGCACATCAAGAAGATAATCCACCATGATCAAGTGGGTTTCATCCCAGGGATGCAGGGATGGTTTAACATACACAAGTCAATAAATGTGATACACCACATAAACAGAATTAAAAACAAAAATCACATGATCATCTGAATAGATGCAGAAAAGCATTACAAAATCCAGCATCCCTTTATGATTAAAGCCCTCAGCAAAATCTGCATAAAAGAAACATACCTCAAGGTAATAAAAGCCATCTATAACAGACCGACAGCCAACAGAATACTGAATGGGGAAAAGTTGAAAGCATTTTCCCTACAAACTAGAAAAAGACAAAGATGCCCACTCTCACCACTTCTATTTATCATAGTACTGGAAGTCCTAGCCAGAGCAATCAGACAAGAAAAAGAAATAAATGGCATCCAAATCAGTAAAGTAGAATTCAAACACTTGCTTTTTGCTGATGATATGATAATATACATAGAAAACCCTAAAGACTCCTCCAAAAAGTTCCTAGAACTGAGAAATCAGGAGAGTTTCTGGATACAAAATTAATGTACACAAATCAGAAGCTCTGCTGTAGACCACAGCAACCAAACCGAGATTCAAATCAAGAACTCAACCCCTTTTGCTATAATTGCAAAAATAAAACACTTAGGAATATACATAATCAAGGATGTTAAAGATCTCTGCAAAGAAAACTACAAAACACTGCTGAAGGAAATCATAGATGACACAAACAAATGGAAACACATCCCATGCTCATGGATGGGTAGAATCAATATTGTAAAACCAACCATAATGCCAAAAGAAATCTACAAATTCAGTGCAATTCCCATCATAATACCACCATAATTCTTCACAGAACTAGAATAAGCCACCATAAAATTCATATGAAACTAATATGAAGTTTGAGAGTGCATAGCCAAAGCAAGACTAAGCAAAAAGAACAAATATGGAGGCATTGCATTACCCACATTCAAGCTATACTATAAGGCCATAGTCACCAAAAGAGCATGGTACTGGTAATAAAAAATAGGTGCATAGACCAATGGAGCAGAATAGAGAACCCAGAGATAACCCCAAATACTTAGGGTCAATTGATCTTCAACAAAGCAAACAAAAACATCAAGTGGGGAAATTACAGCCTATTCAACAAATGTTGCTGGGAAAATTGGCAAGCCACATGTAGTAGAATGAAACTGGATCCTCATCTCTCATTTTATATAAAAATCAACTAAAGATGGATCAAGAACTTAAAGACTGAAACCATAAAATTTTAGAAGATAACATCAGAAAAACCCTTCTAGACAGTGGCTTAGGCAAAGACTACATGACTGAGAACCCAAAAGTAAATGCAACAAAAACAAAGACAAATAGATGGGCCTTAATTAAACTAAAAACTTCTGCACAGCAAAAGAAAAATTCAGCAGAAAAAAACAGACAACCCACAGAATGGGAGAAAATCTTTGCAATACATACATCTGATGAAAGACTAATATCCAGAATCTACAAGAAACTCAAGCAACTCAGCAACAGAAAAACAATCCCATCAAACAGTGTGCTAAGGACATGAATAGTCAGTTCTTAAGATATACACATGGCCAATAAACATATAAAAAAATGCTCAACATAACTAATGATCAGGGTAATGCAAATCAAAACCACAATGCAATACCACTTTACTCTTGCAAGAATGCCCATGATCCAAAAATAAAAAAATAATATATATTGGTGTGGATGTGGTGAAAATGGAACACTTTTACACTGCTGGTGGGAGTCCAAACTATTGCAACCACTGTGGAAAACAGTGTCGATATTCCTCAAAGCACTAAAAGTAGAACTACCATTTGATACAGCGATCCCTCTGCTGGGTGTCTACCCAGAGGAAAAGAAGTAGTTACACAAAAAAAGATACTTACACACTCATGTTTAAAGCAGCACAATTCACAAATTCAAAAATATGGAACCAGCCCAAATGCCCAACAATCAACGATTGAATAAAGAAATTGTGGTGTGTATATATATATGTGTGTGTGTGTGTGTGTGTGTGTGTATGTGTATGTATACCATTGAGTACTACTCAACCACAATAAAAGAAAGGAAACAATGGCATTTCCAGAGACCTGGATGGAATTGGAGACCATTATTCTAAATTAAATAACTCAGGAATAGAAAATCAAACATCATATGTTCTCACTCACTAGTGGAAGTTAAGCTATGAGGATGCAAAGGCATAAGAATGATAAAATGGACTTTGGGGACTCAGGGGAAAGGGTGAGAGGGGGATGAGGGATAAAATATTACAGATTGGTTACAGCGTACACCATTCAGAAGATGGGTACACCAAAATCTCAAAAATCACCACTAAAGAACTTATTAATGTAAACAAACATCACCTGTTCCCCCAAAACCTATTGAAATAAAAAACTAAAACCTGCTAAGGATTGCACAGAAACATAGAAAAAAAGAAATGAATTAGGCTCAATGTTTCAGGTAGGATGTTTTAAAAACAGTTTTATTGATATCTGATCCACATACAGCACAATTCACCCATTTGAAATGTGCATGCAGTCTAGGTGTGGTAGCTCACTCCTGTAATCCCAGCACTTTGGGAGGCCGAGGCAGATGCATCACTTGAGCCCAGACGTTCGAGAGCAGCCCGGGCAACATGGTGAAACCCCATCTCTACAAAAAATACAAAAATTAGCTGTGTGTGGTGGTACATGCTTGTAGTCCCTACAACTACCTGGGGGGCCGAGGCAGGAAGATCACCTGGGCCTGGGATGTCAAAGTTGCAATGAGCTGTGTTCATGCCACTGCACTCCAGCCTGGGTGACAAAGATAGACTCTGTCTCAAAAAATATTAAATAAAATGAGTGTACAAAAATTATTAAATATTTTAGAGATCACATGAGAGTTAAAAGTATCTGTTTGCTGTAGAGAGAATGGTGATAGATGTGAGTAGAAACGTAAGACAATCATAGTGGTTTTGATAAGATGCTAAGGGAAATGTAGAAGAGAAGTAGAGAAGGATTTTCCCATCTCTCCCAGTAATTAATTATGCCCAATGTGCATTAATCAGATAGTCTTTCAGTGAAGCATGAGAAAATGGCATCTGAAAATTCAGGTTTCTTAAACCCACCTTTAGAAGCAAGTATGTCATTCGAGCAAATAATATGGACCTAAAATTTTTTTACTCTTTCCCCATAGAGATTTACCTTTTTGTTACTATTTGCCTCTTGTTAGAGATTTACCTTTTTGTTATTATTTCTTCTTATTAAATATCTAGGCATATTTTTCTTAGTTGGAGCTTCCATATATAAGGATTAGAGGATTATGGATAGTGTAGGAGAGTGAATATTTTCATGTTTCTGCATGGTTAGAACTTTAAGATAAAAGAAAGCTAGAATTTGGATTGAAGAATAAATCTTAGGAGTTAAAAGGTGAACAAATAGTGAAAAATCATGAAAAATATTTAAATATTTTATCTTCTTGGTGTTCACATTTCAAAGGATGAAATCCCTTTACATTCCAAAAGGACTTAAAACATTAGGGAGCAAAGATTTCTCTCAATTTCTCAGGAAGACAGGGGGCACTGTGTAGATTATATTTAACTTCCACATTCATAGTTGGGGCTTTCTGTCCTGCAGTGCAAAAAAATCCTTTGCACATACATGGCTCATCTGGCCCTCATTGCATCATCCCAAAGAGGTAAGTATGAGACATCAAGAACTAATGTAGCTATTGCTATAAACGATAACACTCTGTCCCTGATCCGGAACCTTAGTGTTTGCTTTCCAAATAATGTAAGTAAATATAGGCAAAAAAGTTATATCAGATTGATCAAAAACAACCTTTTTGACAAATAGGTGCCACAGATGGATAAAAAATTATCCAAGGAGTAAAGGACACACAAGAGTAGCGTGTACCTCTAAGTATGGCATCCATAGAATAAAGCTCAGAACAAATTGAGACTTGTGAAGAGTAATAGGAGCAATATAAAGGTATTTGTAGACATATCTTAAGCAAGAAGATGAACAATGAAGGGGAAGAGTATAATGTTAAGAAAAGATAAAAAGAGAGTAGTCTACTAATAAGGAAAATAACTTTCAAGCAAGGCACTTTAGCAGTGTAGTTATTAATAATACCTTTGTAGAATTTTAGAGTTTTTGGGCGAATGTGTGGCAGGTTCTAAAATTTTGCATCCCATTTATTATCAATAGTATCTCGTGAATCAGGATAATTTTAGCCACAACAGACTTGATTTTATTTCACATTTTAATCAGATGGAAAGGTATATGTATGAATTCGAACAACAGAATTATGATTCAAAATTATCTCAGCTAGGTAAGCCAAAAACAGAAGTTTGAATGTAATTAACAATTTTTCACATGGAGTTAGAAGACTACTTACAAAATAGGGGAACTAACAGTATATCTGAAGCTGTCTTTGGAATGAGAACCTAACTTATTTGTCATAAAAACTGAACTCTTAGCTAAAACACAGTGTTATAGGTTTTGGTGCCAGAAGTATCACTCAATAGCTAAGACATGTAGAGGAAGATACAGAGTTGTCTAAGCCTACGACTTTTTCACTGTGTGTATAATATCAAATTCAGGACAATTTCAGAAGTGTGTTTGGTTATTGTTATTCCAGCTTTACAACATTGTCTCTGGTTTTAGAAGGTTCATTTTGGAAGAGACAATGGCAAACAAGAGAGTATTCTGAGAACAACAGCTAGGACATGGCAGAAACCAAAAGCTAAGCAATGAGACTCATTTGAAAATTAAGTACTTTTAGCCTAGAATGCAGAACACAGAATAGGAGATATTCACATAAAACAACATTATATTGACATTGAAAAGTCATGCATATGAGGAAACATAGATAAGAAATTTAAATTCAAATGAGGTTCCTGACAAAGGCTTATAATTTCTCTTAAAAAATCAAATGAGGTATATTACTTGATTACATGAATTGAACATTAAAAAAATGACATAGTTTAGAAGAGTTATAGTGACAAACACCTCAAATCCATTATTTTAATGCAAAAGTGCTTGAATTAATTTTAAAAATTGGAAATGTTACCTTACGGACAACCAGTTTTGCTACAGAGGAAAATGCTAGAACCGGCAAGTAGATGTCTGTAACACAGCGACATAATTTAGAGTAATAAAATAAAATCTTTTCAACTCTGAAAAGAATTCTCTTAGAAAAGAGTGCCAAATCCCTGGAAGTGCTTAAGCTAAGTCTGGAAAACAATCTCACTGGAGATGGGATTTCTGTAAGATAACCTCTAAGACCTTTTCCAAATAAAATTCATTATTTTATTAAATAATGCAAGCTCATGTAGAGAAAAGGTCAAAAATACAGAAATATCCAAATATTATTAAAGTATCTAGTAAAATTTGCAAAGGATAATGTTAGAGTAGAATCTGGAAATCATGCTTCTGGAAAGATTTTCAGGAATGCAAGAATCAATGAATACTAAATGAATTTTGCAAGAAAATCATTGGAGCATGAAAAATAAAAAACCTTTTGAAATAAAGCACAATTCTACTTTAGAGCTTTCTCAGCATAGTTATAGATTTGTGGGTCAAAATTCCCAAATAACCAATATATTTAAAAGCATCACATTTTAATATATCACTGTGAATATCACGTAATAAACAGAAATGTAATAGATTATTAATATCTGTCCATGCACAGGTTTATATGCCAATTTAGAAATAAATAGAATTTCCTCAAGTGTGAGAGTACAAGCTTTAAAATGTAGGATAACTGGGAATTATTTCAACTATTAAATGCAATTTGTGTTAAATAGAATTTTCTCCCTCTGTTTAGCTGAAGGCCAGTTTTATATACTGTTACCCTATTTTTTTCATGATAATCTTTTCTCAGTTTTTTTTTTTTTTTTAACGTTTTATATCCTTTGTCTTCATAAGGGAATTGTGCTGGGACAAAGTGAACCATCACTGGTATTTCTTGTTTACTGATTCAGTGAATTTCATTCATTTATTCATATAGTAAATATTTAATAGTCACTCAGAATTATAATGTAGGATGCAAAGGCCTAACCACATTATAGTGAGCTGCTACTGAAGGCAACTGATAAAAATATAAGGAAAAGCTGTTAAATGCTATTGTAAGGGATGTGCAGAATATCACCAGTGTACATAGCAGTAGCCCTTGTCTGGTATGGCAAGAGCTACTGCAAGGGGCAGTTAATGAAGAAAATGTGGTCTCGTTTGGACCTAAGATTTGAGGAAGAATTATCCAAGATAAAAGGGAAAGAGTATTCCAGACAAAGGAAAAAGCCCATAAGAAAGTCCAGAGGTAAGTAAGAACTGACAGGCACTAGGACCTGAAAGAAGAATAAAATTGTGCTGGACATGCAGTGTATGGAGGGTGAAAGAGTCGGGTGGGTGATCGAGAGGGTGGGCATAAGACTACATAATTGACTAGGGACAATGCTTTTTAAGGCATAGCAATAAATTTGACCTTTACCCTGAAAGCAAAAGTTATCAAAGATTTTCGTCCTCCTAAGGGGGGTATCAGAGCCACATTTGCATTTTAGAAGAATAACTACTTCTACACAGTGAAGAATGAATTATTATTTGTTTTCTTTTTTAAGACAGTCTCTCTCTGTTGTCCAGGCTTGAGTGCAGTGGCACAGTCTCGGCTCACTGCAACCTCTGCCTCCCAGGTTTAAGTGATTCTCCTGCCTCAGCCTCCCAAGTAGCTGGGACTACAGGCATGCACCACCACACCCAGCTGATTTTTGTATTTTTAGTAGAGATACGGTTTTACCATATTGGTCAGATTGTTCTTGAACTCCTGACCTTGTGATCCACCCACCTTAGCCTCCCAAAATGCTGGGATTACAGGCATGAGCCACTGCACCTCGCCTGAAGAATGAATTTGAGAAGTTAAGACTGGTTCTAAGAAGATCCATTTGGGAGTCTATTTCAGTCCATCATATGGATATGGTGGCTTTCATGAGCTTCATGATCCTGAGGATGAAAATCAATAAACACCTATGTTTTAAAGTGGAATTCAGAAACGTCGTTACTGGTTGACTTTAAGGGAAAAAGGAGTCCAAGATGATGATCAAGGTGGTTTCTTGGATAGATGAGAAGATGGTGATGGTTCTAACGAAATGGGAAATACCAAAGAAATTCACCTGGGAAAAGTGATCATTTTGGTTTTGAACATTTTGAGTTTGAGGGAGCTGAAATACTGAACTACAGATGTCAAGTAAGAAGTTAAAATACACAATTCTAGGACTTAAGAAAAATCTGGCAGATCTATCAGCGACTAAGTCATTCCTGAAGCTGTGGAGTGTGCAAGATCCCCTAGAAACATGTGAAAATCAAAAAGCAGAGAAGATCTGGGGCAGATCCCTGACAAATACCTTATGAGAATGACAGAGGAAACATTGCCAGAAACAGAGGTCACGAATAAGCAAAAAAAAAATTGTCAGAGAGTATGAGGAAAGAATGTTTCAGAAGAAGGTTGTGGTTGACAATTTTAAGTGATTTTCTTTTTTTTT
>NW_016821442.1:0-2264 GCF_001698545.2 Rhinopithecus bieti | reverse complement strand
TGAGAAGGATCGTGTAACACTGTCAGGTGAATTAGCACATCACAAAGCGGTTTCTGAGAAAGCTCATTTTTAGTTTTTATCTGAGGATATTGGCTTTGTGAACATAAGCTTCAATGTGCTCCCAAAAATCCCTTTTCGGATTCAACGAAAACAGCGTGAACAAACTGCTCATTGAAAAGAACAGTGTAACACTGTAAAATGAATTCACACATCACCAAACAGTTTCTCAGAAAGGTTCTTCCTAGTTTTTATCTCAGGGTATTTCCTTTTCTACTATAGGCCTTAATGTGCTCCCAAATATCGCTTTGCAGATTAAATGAAAACAGTTTAGCAAACTGCCACATGAAAAGGAAGATGTAAATCTGTAAGATGAATTCACACATCACAAAGAACTTTCTCAGAGCTTCTTTCTAGTTTTTATCTGAGGATATTTCTTTAGTGACCTTGGACTTCAATGCAATCCAAAATATTCCTTCTCAGATTCCCCAAAAACAGTGCTACCAAACTGTTCAATTAAAAGGATGGTGTAACTCTGTGAGATGAACTCAGACATCACAAAGCAGTTTCTCAGAAAGATTCTTTCTAGTTTTATCTGAGGATATTTCCTTTTCTTTGTAGACCTCAATGCACTCAAAAATATTGCTTTGCAGATTCCAGTGATACTGTGTTTGCAAACTGCTCCATGAAAATAAAGGTGTAACTCTGTGGGATGAATTAACACATCAGAAAGTACTTTCTCAGAAAGATTCTTTCTAGTTTTTATATGAGAATATTTCCTTTGTCACCATAAGCTTCAATGTGCTCCGAAGTATCCCATTGCAACTTCCAAGAAAAGAGTGTTCAGAAACTGCTCAATGAAAAGAACAATGAAACTCCGTGAGGAGAATTCACACATCACAACGCAGTTTCTCAGAAAGCTTCTTTCTGATTTTTATCTGAGGATATTTCCTTTTTTACCTTAGGCCTCAATGTGCTCCCCCATATCCCTTTGCAGAACCCAGTTAAGCAGTTTTACCAAACTTCTCTATGAATATAAAGGTGTCACTATTTGAGATAAATTAATACATCAGAAAGAACTTTTTCAGAAACGTTCTTTCTAGTTTTTACCTGAGGTTATTTCCTTTGTCACCATAGGCTTCAATGTGATCCAACATATTCCTTCTCAGATTACCCAAAAGCAGTGCTACCAAACTGATTCAGGAAAAGGATCATGTAACCCTGTTAGATGAATTAACACATCACAAATTGGTTTCTTGAAAGCTTTTTTCTAGTTTTTATATGGTGGCATTTCCGTTGTCACCAGAAGTTTCAATGCGCTGCAAAACATCCCATTGAAGATTCCAGGAAAACTGTGTTATCAAAATGCTCAATGAAATCAACGGTGTAATTCTGTGAGACTGATTCATTCATCACAAAGCAGTTCTCAGCAAACTTCTTTTCGGTTTTTTATCCGAGGATATTTAATTTGTCTTCATAGGCTTCAATGTGTTGCCAAATATCCTACTGCTGATTCCATGAAAACAGTGTTAGCAAACTTTGCAATGAAAAGAACGGTGTAACTCTGTGTGATGAATTCACACATCACAAAGCAATTTCTCAGAATGCTTCTTTCTAGTTTTATCTGAAGATACTTCCTTTTCACTGTAGGCCTCAACGTGCAACAAAATATCCCTTTGCAGATTCCATGAAAAGAGTGTTAGCAAACTGCTCCATGAAAAGAAAGGTGTAACACGGTGGGATGAATTCACACATCACAAAGAACTTTTGCGGACAGCTACTTTCTCGTTTTTATCTGAGGATATTTCCTTTGTCACCATAGGTTTCAATGTGATCCAAAATATCCCTTCTCAGATGTGCCAAAAACAGTGCTACCAATTTGCTCCATGAAAGTAATCATGTAACTTTGTGAGATAAATTAACACATCAGAAAGTGGATTCGCAGAAAGCTTCTTTCTATTTTTATATGAGGATACATCCTCTGTTACCATAAGCTTCAATGCACTCCAAAATATCAGATTGCAGATTCCAAGACAACAGTGTAAGCAAATTGCTCAATGCAAAGGACAGTGTTACTCTGTGAGCTGAATTCACACATCACAAAACAATTTCTCTGAAATCTTCTTTCTAGTTTTTATCTGAGAATATTTCTGTTTTCACCATTGGCCTCAATGCACTCCCAAGTATCCCTTTGCAAAATCTATGAAAACAACGTCAGCAAACTCCTCTATTTAAAGAATCGTGTAACTCTGTAAGATGAATTCCCA
>NW_016821441.1:0-27753 GCF_001698545.2 Rhinopithecus bieti | reverse complement strand
CAAACATTTGAAATAGGAAGTTATAAAGCAGTTGTAGCCATTCATTTCTGTAATTTGTTTTGGTTGCACAGTATTCTATATTCTATATATAGAATACTCTAATATTCTGACCCACACAGATAAGTATTTGCAAATGGCATTCTATTCCCTTATCCAACAGTATGCGGTAGAATTATGGTATATGCTTTAATTAAACTGAATGACAAAGTTTATTTTGAATTCTGCACAAAAATGAGTCTATTGAGGAGCTCAAGTTAATGCACTGTTGGTCTTCAATGTGTTAAAATTTGGCATCTATGACGTTTTGAGTGTATGCATTGCTTTTAGTTTAATTTTCTTTAGTTAAAAATTTTAAGTTGTTTACAAATATTTTAAAATGATATCTAAATATATTTTAGAACTCCTGGGTCATTTTTTCGGAATCCTTGGAAGGCAACAAAAACATTTACCTACATCAGTGTTTTCTAAGCATCAGTCATTTACATACCACCTTTACTATTTTTGCTATATCTGTAAAACACCTGTGCTATTATTCACTTAATATTTTTTATCAAATTGACTCACTTTAAAAAATGTAGCCTCTCAAGAGATCCATTGTACAACATGGTGACTATAGTTAGTAACAATGTACTAGATACTCAAAAACTGCTAAAAGAGTAAATTTTAAGTATTCTCACCACAAAGATGATAAGTATGTGAGCATATGATAATTAGCTTGATTTAGCCATGACATTACATATATGTAAAAATGTTATATATAGATAAATATTATATATGAAAGCATGTTATAAATCATAAACATATACGATTTTTGTCAATTAAAAAAATGTAGCTTCATCCTAAGCAGCAATATTTCTGGAATAATGGGCTTGATATAATACTGCAGTTGTATTTTCTAGTACATGTCAAAATACATTATAAATTTAAAAGTAAACTTATTCTGTTTACCAGCTTTCATTTTGCATTTGCTAGTAGTAATAAATACTACACTTACAGAAATGATTGACCACAGTCCCAAGAGATCTATTTTGCTGTGTTTTTCATATGATTATGTAATAGGAATTACTCTAATTAATACCTTGATTAAGTATCACATTGAAACAGCCTAACACTGACATATTTTATTCAGTCTTTTCCTGAGAAAGCACTAGCATATGGAAGAGGAAAATAGAGTTCATGTGTGGAATGGGGCATGAGAGTTATTAAGGTAACTCAGAGCTCCCTACTAGGCTTCGGGTTGCATACCTAAAGGGAGATCATGAGAAATTATGTGGCATTTGTAAAGGGGTTAATCTAAGAAAGTAAATGTGTCTGTAAGGATTTAAACAGTAGTTTTTTTTCAGACTAGCCAAAATGCAGGGCTGCCACCTGTAGATAATAGAGTTGCATTGATTCCTTGGGTTCTTAAAAACAGCGAGTAGCATCGGATACTTTTGAGATAAAGGATGCAATGAATAGTGGGGAGCAAGAGGGGAGAAAATACCTCCATTATAACTTGACTTAAGTGATAATCTGTACTGATGCTTCAAAATTTCTTCCCTGTTTCTGCCAGACCTAGACAATTGACAGTCTCTAGGGGATACTCCATAAAGGTGGCAAATATGAACACAGTGAGGAACAGAAAATCTTTGGGAAATGTTTTAAGAAAAAACGTCAGTCCACATTAATGTCCAAACTGTCAAGTTTCTCACTGACTTTACAGCATGAGTCTTCCTTAGTAAAAATTTGTAAACCTCAGATACCCTTTAGTCTAGCTCCATAACACAGCAACAGCAGGAAATGCCTGGGGAACAATTTGGAAATCTGGGAGTTGGCTAGTTATTCAGTTACCTTCTGCCTTTGCCCTGCAGGACAGCCTGGGTTTGACTCTACCATCTGGAAGTCTCTGGTCATATGTGGCATTTAATGAAATGACATTAGAACCTGATTATTATTGACTACTTAAGTGTCCTTCCATCACTGATGCATGCAGATCCATCAGGCCAAGCAAGAAGAGTCTGTGGCCAAAAAAGAATAAATTGCTTTGACTCCCAGGGACCAAGATACTGACACGAGAATCAAGAAAGAAGGTAATTTTGACCTTGTCATTTCAGCTTCTCCTGGCTTGTTTGTTTGGTTTAGGTGAAAACTATTTGGCCAACCACTATGAGATAAAAGAATTCTTTTAGCATTTTGGTCACCAGATCCTCCAGGAGAGAACTTTGTCTTCCCACATGTGCCACTGTAATGTAGAGTGGGTGTTCTATGAACATTGATTGAGAAGTTCAGCAAAAAAGCAGCATTCAAATTCTCACATATGGCACCAGGAGACGGAATCAGAATGTTCCTTGCAGCATTGCCTGAAATAGTGTAAAATTGGTGTCAGCCTAAGAAATCATTGATGGAATAATAATAGATAAATAAAATGAGGTTATTCTTACAATGGAAGGCTGTAGTGGTGCAAATGAGTAAACTTGAAGTACATGTGTCAATTATAGATCCAACTTGAAAACATATTTATAGTTATTATATCATTGATACAAAGGTTAACAACATGAAAAACAATGCTGTATATTATTTAGGGATACATTCTTATGCATATATTTATAAGCAGAAAAATTACAAAGAAGGGACACAGGTATCTTCAAGATAGAGGTTACCTCTGTGTGAATAAGAGGAAAATAAGAATAAGAGATCAGAGTGGTTTAAAAAATGCTTTGACTATATCTATAATATTTTATTTCTTAATCTGGGTTTTGGGTATGTAGGTGTTCATTATATTTTCTGTACATCTTTTAAAATATCTAATATTTTCATAAATTAAGAGCATTATCCAAATTTGCTCATTGTAACAGTCCATCTTGCAAAGGTCCACCAAGTTCCAGTGATCACACATGTGAACTGAGTTGTTCCTTACACTTGGGGCTGGATGTTTTACAGGTCAACCAATTTGTGCTGACCCCAGAAAGGGCAGACTATTTAGTGCTGCACCCTCAAAAGTAAGTTTTGGACGGGAACCTTTCTGGGAGGTGGCAGCCATTAACACTTTATAACTGGATTATAAAGTCACCTCTCAGGGTCTTCAGAGGAACTGGACTGAGGACATGTTGGTTGGCTTGGAGAGGACAGAGATAGTTGTAGAACAGTGGCCAGTAACTTTTTTCTAAAAAATAAGGGTCAATTCAGGAAAAATTTAAATGTTTATGAGATATATTTTTTCCCTGTATTTGAAATGAAAAGATCTTCTTTGGGTTCTGATTCGGATTATTTACTTTATAGAGTAAAATAACGCCAATGAGAGCATTTGTTCTGCCACTAAAACAATAATATCCAGCCATATTTGAGGGATAGCTACTGGAGGTGCCCATTTAATATTTCATGTTGAAATTAGATTGTAATTGTGTCACAAGGTTGAGTGGACACATGAAGCCTGTGTTTTGTGGACAGGTCAACAGAGGTCTAGAGCAGGGGATGAAAAACTACAGCTCATAGGCCAAATTGGGTCATGGTCTGGTTTTGAAAATAGATTTTTACTGGAACACAGCCATGTTCATTCATTTATGTGTTGTCTATGATTGCTTTTGCACTGCAATGGCAGAGTTGAGTAGCTGTGAGAGCGACCAACTGGCCCACAAAACCTAAAATATTTATGATCTGGCTCTTTACAGAAAATTTATCGACCCCTGGAATACAGCATAAGGGACTGACCAGCAGGATGAGTGTGGGGCAGTGGAGGCACTGGAATCCAGGCAAGAGAAGGGAGAGGCAGAGGAAGGCTCAGGTCCAAATCGGTCTGTTTCCTCAATCTACCACAAACCAGCTCTTTCTGCAACTATGGTGAGGTTATTCGAATCCATTTTCTTCCATGACCCATTCAATATAGCCACCAGCTGCTGCCATTTTTTTTCTGGTCCCTCCAGGACTGGGAAAACACAAATCCAATAGTTACCAAACTTTGATGTCCACTTCTCAAATCTGCTCCTCTACTTATCTTCATCATCTCAGTTGCTGACAAGTTGATCCTTCCAATTGCTCAGGCCAAAAGCTTCATAGTCATTTTTGAATTCAAACATTCTTTCTTTAAATTGTATATTGACAAATTATAATTTTATATATTTGTCAGGTACAAAGTAATCTTATGATTTGTGAGCACAATGTGTAAGAATTAAATCAAGCTAATTAACACATCGATAACATCAAATACGTATCTTTTCTTGTGTTGAGAACATTTGCAATTTACTCTCTTAGCAATTTTGAAATGTACAATACATTATTATTTAGTATATTCACCATGCAGTTCAATATATCCTAAAGAAGAAAATAAACTTACTCTTCCTGTCTAACTGGGGCTTTGTACTCTTAAACCATCATCCAATAGCCAAGATATGGAACCAACCTAAGTGTCCATCAGTTGATGAATGAATAAAGAAAATGTGATGTATATACACAATGGAATACTATATAGCTTTAAAAAGAAGGAAATTCTGCCATTCACAACAATATGAATGAACCTGGAGGACGTTTTGCCAAGTGAAGTAAACCAGGTACAGAAAGACAAAAACCACATCTTCTCACTTACATGCGGAATATAAAAACAACAATGTCGTCGGGTGCAGTGGCTCACGTCTGTAATCCCAGCACTTTGGGAGGCCGACGCGGGCAGATCACAAGGTCAGGAGTTCAAGACCAACCTGGCCAATATGGTGAAACCCTGTCTCTACTAAAATACAAAATTAGCAGGGCGTGGTGGTGGGTGCCTGTAGTCCCAGCTACTCGGGAGGCTGAGGCAGGAGAATTGCTTGAACCCGGGAGGTGTAGGTTGCAGTTAGCCGAGATCATACCACTGCACTCCAGCCTGGGTGACAGAGCAAGACTCCATCTCAAAAAAAATAAAAAAAACCCCATCAATGTCACTGTAATAAAGGTGGTTACCAGAGACTGGGGTTGGGGGAGGAGGAAGGATGAGGAAAAGGGAGATGTTGATCAAAGGCTACAAACTTTCAGTTATACTGGAGGAATAACTTTTAGTGATCTATTGATTTCTAACTTTCTTTATATTATATACATCCTAACTCATTAGCAATTTCGGTCAACTCTACTTTCTATATATATTATAATTTGTATATCAAATTCTATATATCAATATTTCTCTTCTCTCCACTACCACCTTACTGGCTCAAATCACCATACTTACTTGCCTGGATTTCTGTAGTTTTCTCCTAATGGTATTCCCACTTTCCTATAGTCTATCCTCCAAGTAGCAGCCAGAGTGATCTATTTAAAATGTAGGTAAGACTGTGTTACTCCTTTACTGAAAGGCTTCCCATCTAACTCATCATAAAGTTCAAATCCTTAGGTATAACAAACCCTTTCCCCTGCAACCCCATCTTTCAGCCCCAGGCTCCTCTCCCTCCAAAGGAGCAGTCTCACTTTTGTTCACTCCAAGCCACAGTTCATGAGGATGAAAGAAGTTGTGGCAGCTTTGAGGCCAGCATTGAGGGATGGAACAGGCTTAAATAGCTCCATGAGACCACAAACTTTTAATGATCCAATCTTTCAACAGCCCTGGGATGGTGGAGCAAATCCAGCTCAAAGACCCCCCTCTTTGGTTGCAAACCCCATTGAGACAGTGGTCTCTTTGTTCGCTTATCAGCCTGAATAATTGTGCTGTGGTAAGTGGGGCCTTTCACCATTTCCTTCCCTTAAAAGGCTCTTGGGAGAATGAGTGGGATACATGGGCACAAAGGGTCTGCTCACTCTTCCACTTCAGAGCTGGCCTTGTTTTCAGGAATGTTTGATTTCAAATCCAGAAGCTCTTCTCAGGAGAAGCTCCAGAGGCACTCGATCTCTTCCTCTCACTGAGGTTTTCTAGGACCAAGCTCATCTCTACCACTTACTGAGGATATTGGTTAAGGAGACGAATGCCTTAGAACCCTAGGAACCAGAAAGCACATCAAAATGCCATGCCATTCTCCTGCTTCCAAGTGAGGGCAAGACTAGATGGGTAAAAAATTCTGCTATTTTGCTATTAAAAGAACTTTTGGCAATAGTGATTGTGCAACCTGCTCTATCCCTCTCTGTGTTGAGAATTAAAGTGTTGCTTTCTTCTAAGAATAAGAATTTCAATTCCATTAGAGATATATCTGGCAGCTCCACTCTCTACTCTTCTCAAAGTCAATATAAGGTCACCTCCAAGCATGTGAACATCTCAACTAAAGGCCTGAAGTCTGAGTCCTGTTGATGACAATCATATCACAAAGTCAGGGGGTCATGGGCATTTGCTTGTGTATATTATTACTTTGGCAGATATTTGGAGCCCTTATTTTCATATTACTCAGATGATGGTATTTTGTTTATTTGTTCATTCATTAATTCACTCAACAAATATTTATTAAGCACCCACTATATGTCAGGAATATTGATAGGTACTGATAGTTCAATGGTAAAGACAACAGACATGGTCCTTATTCTCATGTTGTTTTTTGAGGAAGACAGATATTCCTCAATCATACACAAATTATAAATATACCACTGCTATCAATGAAAAAGAGGTGTTAAAAAACTAATTCTTGAGCTGAATCCTGAAAGATAAGCAGACATTAAGTAAATGAAGAGAATAGGAAGAGTATTCCAGGCAGAGATAAAACAACCTGAACAGAGGTCCTGTCATGGGGGTGGGGAAAAGGGAGCATGGCAAGTATGAGAAAGTGAAAATAGCCTATATGCTGGGAGTCCTTAGAGTCATAGGATTGATGGGCCCCAAAATAAGGCTGCAGAAATGTGGGACAGGGTGAGGGGTTGTGGTCCTCAGCCTCTCAGATGGCGTCTAATTATTTCCACCCTTTGGGATTTGAACCCCCATGTAATTCTTTACTTTTTAGGCCACATTTAATGATTCAATTCTAACAAATAGAATATGGCAGAAGTGATGGCATGTTACTTCTGAGGTTAGGCTATACAAAGATTGTGTGGCTTCCATTTTGGGGGCTCTCCCTCACTCTTTTTTAGATCACTCATTCTGGGGTATGCCACTGCAATTTATGAGGCAGCTCTATGGGGAGGCACATGTGAGTGAGCTTGGAAGATCTTCTGAGGCCTGCTAATAGCCATGTGTGTGAGCTTGGTAGCAGATCCTCCCTGATTGAGCCTTTGGATGACTACAATCCCAGCTGAGGCCTTGATTGCATCCTCATGAGAGTCTCTGAAACTAAACCACTCAGTAAAGCTGTTCTTGGATTCCTGGTATCTAGAAATTTTAAGGTAGTCAATGCTTGTTGTTTGCAGCTGCTAAGTTTTGGGGTAACTTGTTATGCAGCAATATATAACTAAAACAGGAGCTATAGGGTAAGGTATTATAGGTTACAATAAAAAGAAATACTCTAGGGGTGAGGTTGTAGGTACTGCCTCTTATCTCAGAGTAGGGAAGGCCCAAACTTGAAGGGGGTATTATCTGCATTTTGGCTTCACTTGGCTTTAAGTTGGTTTTATAAATGTTCATATTGTTAATAGTAATATGGTCAAGGGGATATAGCTTGTCCAGACAAAGGAAGTTTGGAATGGGTGAGTTAGGCTTGGGGTGGGGGCACACATTTTCCAAAGTTCTTCACATCCTTCCAAATTATTCCTTCTGGATAGTTTTCAAGACTTGTAGATGACTTCATTAGATAAGGCCGATATATCCATCATGTCAATAAACAGATGGTCATTTTATTTCCTTTGGGTTCAATTAGAGTGACTGATTTAACAGCTATGAGCCACCAATAAAGTCTCCCTGTGAAGTCTCTTTGCATATCACTTCAGCTTTACAGCTCTACAACAGGCCAATTGGAGCTACCTCAAAGGTCCTTTGGGCCTCAGGGTGGATAGAAACCAAGGCATAGGATATGAACAGACATTTCTCAAAAGAAGACATGCATACAGCCAACAGACACATGAAAAATGCTCGTCATCACTGGCCATCAGAGAAATGCAAATCAAAACCCACAATGAAATACCATCTCACACCAGTTAGAATGAACAATCATTAAAAAGTCAGGAAACCAAGTGCTGGAGAGGATGTGGAGAAATAGGACACTTTACACTGTTGGGTGGGAAATTGTAAATAGTTCCAACATTATGGAAAACAGTATGGGCGATTCTCCAAGGATCTAGAACCTAGAAGTGCCATATGACCGCGGCCATCCCATTACTGGGTATACCCAAAGGGATTATAAATCATGCTGCTATAAAGAAATCACATGGTAGTTCATTGTGGCACTATTCACAATAGTAAATACTTGGATCAACCCAAATTCCATCAGTGACAGACTGATAAGAAATGTGGCACATATACACCATGGAAACTGGAGCCATAAAAAAGGATGAGTTTGTGTCCCTTTGTAGGGAACAGGATGCAACCGAAAACCATCATTCTCAGCAAACTATCGCAAGAACAGAAAACCAAACACTGCATTTCTCACTCATAGGTGGGAACTGAACATGAGATCACTTGGACTCGGGAAGGGGACATCACACACCGGGGCCTATTATGGGGAGGGGGGAAGGGGGAGGGATTGCATGGGAAGTTATACTGATGTAAATGAACGAGTTGATGGGTGCTGACGAGTTGATGGTGCAGCACACCCAACATGGCACAAGTATACATATGGTAAAAAACCTGCACATTATGCACATGTAACCTAGAATTAAAGTATTAAAAAAAAAAAAGAAACCAAGGCATAAGTAATATGCTACTAACTTGCAAAAGGGACACAGGCTGTTGTCTATAACATATTGGCAGCCCCAAGATCTCTGACTCTCCCATCCAGAGCATTGTTCTCAGAACTTATTAATTATCATTTTGCTTTCCTCAATTTTTTTACTCCACAAGTATGCTTTTTATAAGCAACAAATGAAACAGAAGTGTTGGTTGAACTGAATAATCACCTTTGAAAATGATCAAAAATTCTTTCTCCCAAAGCAATTACAGGTTAATGCAACTCAACAATAATTTTACAGAAATAGAAAAATCACTCGCTAAAAAATTTTACATAGAATTTCTAAAGACCTAGAAAATAGCCAAAACAACCTTGAAAAAGAGGAACGAAATTGGAAGACTCAGACTTTCTGATTTCAAAGTTTACTACAGAGCTATAGTAATCAAAACAGTATGGTACTGGCATAAAGACAGACATATAGACATTTTCATTGGAATAGAATCAAGAGGCCAAAAACAAACTCATGCATCTATGGTCAAATGATTTCAACAAGGGTGCCGAGACCACTCAATGGGGAAAGGACAGTCTCTTTAACAACTGGTGGTGGGAAAACTGGATATTCACATGCAAAAGAATAAAGTTGGAGCTTTATTTTATACTCCACACGAACATTAACTTAAAATGGATTAAAGATCTAGACATAAGAGCTAAAATTATACAACTCAGAAGAAAATATAGAGGAAAAGTTTAATGACATGGGATTTTGCAGTTACTTCTTGTGTGTAACCTCAAAAGCACAGGCAACAAAGAAAAAAAGAAATAAATTGAACTTCATCAAAACTAAAAATTTTGTGAATCAGGGGACACTATTAACACAGTGAAAAGTCATTCCATGGAATGAAAGAATATATTTGTAAATCATATATCTAATAAGGGGTTAGTATTCAGAATGTATAAGGAACTCCTACAATTCAACAATCAAGAAACAAGCAACCAAGTTCAAAATAGGCAAAGAATTTGAATTGGCATTTCTCCAAAAAAGAGATACAGATTGCCAAAAAACACATGAAAAATGCTAAACATCACTAATCATTAGGAAAATGCAAATCAAAACCACAATGAGATATCACCTCATACCTATTAATTTAGTTATTATAATTATTTAAACAAACAAACAAACAAAAACCCAGAAGATAATAAGTGGTGGGAAGGCTATAGAGAAAGTGGAACCCTTGCACACATTGGTGGGAGTGTAAAATGGTGTAGCCACTGTGGAAAACAGTACAGTGGTTCCTCAAAAAAAAAGAAACATATAATTATTATATGATCAATCAACTCCATTTCTAGGTACATATCCAAAAGAATTGAAAGCAGAAATTTGAATAGATATCTGTACATCCTTATTCATAGGAGCATTATTCACAATAGCCAAAAGGTACAAATAACTCAAATGTGCATCAATCAACAAATATATAATAAATGGTGGTGCACACATACAAGGGAATATTGTTTAGCCTTAAAAAGGAATGAGATTTTTTTTTGTGGTAATACTTTTCTCTATTGTGTTGAGGGCCAGAGGAAAATGTTAAAATAGCACTCCTACAATTAAATTCAAATAATTCATTAATAAAAAGTCAGCAACATAATTGCATAGAAAAGTAAAAGGGTCTCCCATGAGCTAATAAAGTGATAAGATTTAACTCGTCTTCTATAAATCACTAAATATTGCCATGTTGATTAACTGTGTATAAAAAACACATTTATTTATTTATTTTTAAACTTTTGTTTTAGGTTCCGGGGTACATGTGCAGGTTTGTTATCTAGGTAAATTGTGTGTAACAGGTGTTTGGTGTATGTATTATTTTGTCACCCAGGTAGGGAGCATAGTACCCGATAGGTAGTTTACAGATCCTCAGCCTCTTCCCACCCTCCACCCTCAAGTAGGCCCTCAGCCTCCTCCCATCCTCCACCGTCAAGTAGGCCCTAGTGTCTATTATTCTCTTCTTTGTGTCCATGTGTACTCAGTGTTTAGCACCCACTTATAAGTGACAACATGTGGTATCTGGTTTTCTGTTCCTGTGTTAGTTTGCTTAGGATTATGGCCTTCAGTTCCTGCAAAGGACATAACTCCATTCTTTTCTATGGCTGCATAGTACTCCATGGTATATATACGCCACATTTTCTTTATCCAGTCCACCACTGATGGGTACCTAGGCTGATTCCATGTCTTTGCTATTGTGAATAGTGCTGTGATGAACATATGTGTGCATGTGTCTTTTTGGTAGAATGATTTATATTCCTTTGGGTATATACCCAATGATGGGATTGCTGGGTCGAATGGCAATTCTGTGGAATGAGATTCTGATGCATGCTACGACATGGATGAACCTTGAAAACATTATGCTAAGTGAAATAAGCCAAATAAAATGGCACAAATATATGATTCCATTTATATGAGGTACTGAGAGTAGTCCAACTTATAGAGACAGAAAGTAGAATTATGGCTGTCAGGAGTCAAGAGTAGGGGAAAATGGGGAGTTATCGCTTGACGGGTACAGAGATTCAATTTGGGATGACGAAAATGTTCTGGTGATGGATGGCAGTGATGGTTGCATAACAATGTGTATGTACTTAATGCCACTGAACTGTACACTTTAAAATAATTACAATGGTAAATTTTATATTATGTATATTTTACCACAATAAAAATCTTAAAAAATGCTTTCTGTCTGCAAAAATGTTTCCCAATCTGCCACATTTGCATTGGCCTCATCCCAATTTCCCGCTGCCAAGATTAAACAGCCTCCCTCCAATTCTTCCAATCCTGGCCCTAGTCAGCTAAATTGCCATGACACCAAGTCACTGGAAATAATTTCTTTGTAGGAATAAGTTTCTCAGAGATTGGAATGTGCCTGGTAATGCCACCATGAATCAGACAGAGCTCTCTAGTCTCTCTGCAGGCCAAAGAATTCCTGAATGTCCCTGGAAAATCTCCCTTTCTCCCCACATCCATTTCACACCCCATGAAAATATTTATTATTACCATTTATATGAATTTTAGAATTTACAAAGCACCTTCTCACGTAAAGTTTTACATTTGATAACTTTAATAACACTAATAAAGATGAATGTTTTGTTACTCCATTTTACAGATGAGGAAACTGAGGCTCCAGTTCTCAAAATGACTTGTACAAGTTATCATAGTCACCAGCCTCTATTCTGACATCCCTTCCTATTTGGTTATCTCATAGGCAAGTGGCAATCAACGTGTTCAAAATTGAGCATGTCACATCAGTTCTTCCCAACTCACTTCTCCTGTGCTCCTTATCTTAGTGAATGACACAAATATTCTATCCAAGGCAGAAACCTTGGAGTTATTATTGATGCCCTCCTCTCCTTCACTCCCCACAGCCAATTCTCTCATCAAGTCTGTGAATTCTATTTTGTAAATCTTCTTTTTCTTAATTCGCTCACTTCTCTCTATTCTCATTGCCACCTCCCTAGTCCAATCCACCATTTTCTCTCATCAGAACTCGTGCAGTAGCTTCCTAAGTCATCTTGTTTCCTTACAAGGCATTTTCATGGAATATCCAGAGAAATCTTTCTACAATCATGTCTGGTCATGTTTCATCTGGGATTTTTGTTCATTTCTGTTGTTGGTAGTAATGCAGTTTTATAAAAATTAATAACACCTATATACATATAAAATACACAGTCATACAGTCATGCATCACTTAATTACAGGGATATGTTCAGAGAAATGTGTCATTAGGTGATTTAGTTTTTCTGTGAACATCATAGAGTGTACTTGTACAACGCTGGATGGTATATCCTACTATACACCTAAGCTCTATGGTATAAACTATTACTCCTAGGCTACAAACCTGTACAGCATATCATCGTACTGAATACTGTAGGTAACTGTAACAAAGTTGTAAGTATTCGTGTAGCTAAACATAGAAAAGGCACAGTAAAAATGTGGTATAAAAGCTAAAAAATAGTATGCCTATATAAAAGAAAGGGGGAATCTGAAATGTTACATGGGAGTTGCAATTGAAGAAACAGTGGCCAAGAAAGGCTGCACTGGCTTGAGGGTCATATAACTAATGTAGTCACATTAAAATATTAATATACATATATCCTATGACCCAACAATGCTGCTCTTGAGTATATTATCCAGGAAAATCCTCACATAAGACCATGGGAGACATGTATGAAGATGTTCATGAGAGTGCTATTTGTGGTGGTGGAAGGTAGCAGAATCCCTGGGGGAGCCCTTGACTGAACCAGTGGATAGGTAAAATGTGGTAGAGGCATGCCATGAAGTATTACATAACACTTATAAGTAACAGATTAAATGTATGTACAGCAACATGGATTGATGTAGAAACATGATGTTGAATGAAAAAACTAACAAATGGGGGTGGGGGGGTGGGGCCAACGTGGCCAACTAGAAGCAGCAGCAATTGTAGGCTCCCATTGAAAAGAACTGAAACACTGTGCAAATCCCCCACTGGCAACCTAGGTATCCAGGTTCTGTCATCAGGCCTGACTAGGTGGCTCGTGTGACCCACAGAGAAGAAAGAAGACCAGTGTGGTATGGCAGCCCACCTGAGAGCCACAGGAGGCAGGGGAGCCCCCAGTCCTCAGCCAAGGGAGGCAATGAGAGAACATGCTACCCAGTCTGGGAAACCGTGCTTTTCCCACAGAACTATGCAACCCACAGATCAGAAGATCCCACTTGTGAGCCCATGCCACCAGGGCCTAGGGTTGCAACTATGGAGGTGCGCAGATTCTCAACAGTCACTCAGCAACGATCTGCCTAAGCTTGCCGAGTTCCTGCGGGGAGGGGCAGCATCACCACAGCTGTGGCTGCCTGCTGTCTAAACCATCTGAGCTCCTTGGGGGATGGTTGGCAGCCAACACTGGGACTGCTAGCTGCCTAACACACTAAGCTTCCAGGGCAGGGCAAGGGTGGCAGCCATCTCTATAGCTCCAGGCAGTGCTTTTCCCTTGCGAAAGCCAAGGAGGCTGGACTGCTTGGTCCCAAGAGGTATTCCCTGCAGCCCAACACACTGGCTGTGGCAGACTGCCACCAGAATGCTTCCTCAGGCCTGACCCTGACTCATCCTTCCTCACTGGGTGGGGCCTCCCTGCAAGAACTCCAACAACTCCAGCCAGGGGCTTAGGGAGAGAACTCTGATCTCCCTGGGCCTGAGCCCCTAGCGGGAAAGGTGGCCATACTCTCCATGGACCAGCAGACTTAGTCTTTCCTCCTGCTAGTTCTGAGGAATCCAGGCAGCCCAGACTAGTGGGTTTCCCCCCAACATGGCACACCCCCTGCACATGGGACAGTTAAAGTGCTTCATTAAATGGGTCCTGCACCCAGTGCCATTCAACTGGGTGAGATCCTTTAACAGGAGTTGTCAGACACCCTATACAGTGGTGTTCCTACTGGCATCAGGTCAGTGCCCCTCAAGGTCAGAGATTCCGGAGGAAGGAGCAGGCACCCATCTTTGCTGTTCTCCAGCCTCCTCAAGTGATATCTTCAGGTGTGAGAGCAAACCAGATGAAGAAGGCCTGAAGTGAACCCCCAGCAAACTGCAGCAGCCCTACAGAAGAGGGACCTGACCATTTAAAGAAAAACAAATAAACAAACAGAAAGCAACAACAGCATAAACAAAAAAAGTCCCCACAAAAATCCCAACCAAGGGTCAACAGCGTCAAAGATTGAAACTAGACAAACTCATGAAGATGAGAAAGAATAAACGAAAAAATGCTGAAAATCCAAAAGACCAGAGTGCCTCTTCTCCAAATAATCACACAGAACTGGATGGAGGGTGAGATGGATGAATTGACAGAAGTAGGTTTCAGAAGTTGTGTAATAACAAACTCCACTGAGCTAAAGGAGCATGTTCTAACCCACTGCAAAGAAGCTCAGAACCTTGATAAAAGGTTATAGGAGCTGTTAACTAGAATAACCAGTTTAGAGAGAAACATAAATGGCTTGATGGAGCTGAAAAACACAGCATGAGAACTTCGTGAAGCATACACAAATATCAATAGCCAAATTGACCAAGCGGAAGAAAGAATATCAGAGTTTCAAGACCATCCTGCTGAAATAAGGCCTCCAGACAAAATTAGACAACAAATAATGAAAAGGAATGAACTAAAACTGAGACATATGGGACAGTGTAAAAACACCAAATCTATGATTACTTGGAGTACCTGAAAGAGATTGGGAGAATGGAACCAAGTTGGAAATCACACTTCAGGATATTATCCAGGAGAACTTCCCCAATCTAGCAAGACAGACCAACATTCAAATTCAGGAAATACAGAGAACACCACTAAGATACTGCATGACAAGATCAACCCAAAGAAACATAATCATCAGATTCTCCAAGTCAAAATGAAGGAAAAAATGTTAAGGGCAGCCAGAGAGAAAGGCCAGGTCATTTACAAAGGGAAGCCCTTCAGACTAACAGTGGACCTCTCATCAAAACCCTACAAGCAAGACGAGAGTGGTGGCCAATATGCAACATTCTTAAAGAAAAGCATTTTCAAGCCAGAATTTCATAACCAGCCAAACTAAGCTTCATAAATGAAGGAGAAATAAAATCCTTTACAGACAAGCAAATGCTGAGAGATTTTGTCACCACCAGGCCTACCTGGCAAGAGCTCCTGAAGGAAGCACTAAATATGGAAAGGAAAACCTGGTACCAACCACTGCAAAAACACACCAAAATATAAAGACCAATGACACTATGAAGAAACTGCATCAACTAGTGTGCAAAATAACTAGCTAGCGTTAGGATGATGGGATCAAATTCACACTAACAATATTAACCTTAAACGTAAATGGACTAAATGTCCCAATTAAAAGACACAGACTGGCAAATTGGATAAAGAATGAAGACCCATTGGTGTGCTGTATTCAGGAGTCCCATCTCATGCGCAAAGAAACACATAGGCTCAAAATAAAGGGATGGAGAAAAAAATTTACCAAGCAAATGGAAAGTGGAAAAAAAAAAGCAGAGGTTGCAATCCTAGTCTCTGATAAAACACAGTTTAAACCAACAAAGATAAAAAAAGACAAAGAAGGGCATTACATAATGCTAAACATATCAATTCAACAAGAAGAGCTAACTATCATAAATATATATGCACCCAATATAGGAGCACCTAGATTCATAAAAACAAGTTCTTAGAGACCTACAAAGAGACTTAGACTCCCACACAATAACAGTGGGGGGAGACTGTAACACCCTACTGTCAATATTAGACAGATCAATGAGATGGAAAATTAACAAGGATATTCAGGACTTAAACTCAGCTCTGGGCCAAGCGGACCTAATAAACATCCACAGATCTCTCCACCCCAAATCGAAGAGAGGAGTGCCTCTGCCCAGTCGCCCTACTATCTGGGATGTGAAGGAGCTCCTCTGCCCGCCTCCTCCCCCCACCTCACTGTCTGGGAAATGAGAAGCACCTCTGCCCAGCCGCCCCACTGTCTGGGAAGTGAGGAGTGTTTCTGCCCAACTGCAGCCCTGTCTGGGAAGTGAGGAGCGCCTCTGCCGGGCTGCCGCACCATCTAGGAAGTGAGGTGCCCCTCTGCCTTGCTGCCGCCCAGTCTGGAATGTGAGGAGCGTCTCTGCCCACCACTGCCCTGTCTGGGAAGTAAGGAGCATCTCTATCCAGCTGCCCACCGTCCAGGAAGTGAGGAGCACTTCTGTCCAGCTGCCCACCATCCGGCAAGTGAGGAGCGCCTCTGTCCAGCTGCCCACTGTCTGGGAAGTGAGGAGTGCCTCTGCCTGGCCGCCGCCCTGTCTAGCAAGTGAAGAGCCTCTCTGCCCGGCCGCCTCCCCTTCTGGGAAGTGAGGAGCGCCTCTGCCCGGCTGCCTAACTGACTGGGAAGTGAGGAGCGTCTCTGACTGGCCACCTCACCTGGGAAGTGAGGAGCACCTCCGTCAGGCCGCCAACCGTCTGGGAATTGAGGAGCGCCTCTGCCTGGTAGCCAACTGACTGGGATGTGAGGAGCGCCTCTGCCCACCCACCCCACCGTCTGGGAATTGAGGAGCACCTCTGCCGGGCTGTCAACTGTCTGGGAAGAGAGGAGCGCCTCTGCCTGGCCGCCCCACCATCAGGGAAGTGAGCACCTCTGCCTGGCCGCCAACAGTCTGGGAAGTGAGGAGCGCCTCTGCCCGGCCGCCCCACCGTCTGGGAAGTGAGGAGCGACTCTGCCTGGCGGCTGCCCTGTCTGGGAGTGAGGAGCGCCTCAGCCCAGCTGCCCCACCGTCTGGGAAGTGAGCACCTCTGCCCTGCCGCCAGTTGACTGGAAAGTGAGGAGCACCTCTGCCCAGCTGCCCATTGTTTGGGAAGTGAGGAGCACTTCTGCCCAGCTTCAGCCCTGTCTGGGAAGTGAGGAGCGTCTCTGCCCGGCCGCCTTCCCGTCTGGGAAGTGAGGAGGCCTCTGCCCAGCTGCCCACTGTCTGGGAAGTGAGGAACCCCTCTGCCCTGCCCCTGTCCTGTTTGGGAAGTGAGGAGCATCCCTGCCCGCCCCCACCCTGTCTAGGAAGTGAGGAGTGCCTCTGCCCTGCCGCTGTGCAACCTTCCAAGTATGAAGTGACAGCCTTGTGTGTGATCTTTTCTGTCTTCCTCAACTTCGCATTTTTGACATTAAAGTTTACTTTTAATAATAAAAAAAGAACTCTCCACCCCAAATCAATAGAATATACATTCTTCTCAGTGCAACATAGCCCTTATTGTAAAATTGACCACATAAATGGAAGTAAAACATCCCTCAGCAAATGCANTCAACTTCGCATTTTTGACATTAAAGTTTACTTTTTAATAATAAAAAAAGAACTCTCCACCCCAAATCAATAGAATATACATTCTTCTCAGTGCAACATAGCCCTTATTGTAAAATTGACCACATAAATGGAAGTAAAACATCCCTCAGCAAATGCAAAAGAACTGAAATCATAATAGTCTCTCAGACCACAGTGCAATCAAATTAGAACTCAGGATTAAGAAATTCATTCAAAACCACACAACTACATGGAATTTGAACAACCTATTCCTGAATGACTCTTGGGTAAATCATGAAATTAAGGCAGAAATCAAGAAGTTCTTTGAAACCAATGAGAACAAAGAGACAATGTACCAGAATCTCTTGGACACAGCTAAAGCAATGTTAAGAGGGAAATTTATAGCACTAAATGTTCATATCAAAAAGCTAGAAAGATCTCAGATCAACACCCTAATATCACAACTAAAAGAGCTAGAAAAGCAAGAGCAAACAAACCCAAAAGCTAGCTGCACACCAAAAGAAACTATCATCAGAGCGAACAGGTAATCTACTGAATGGAGAAAATGTTTTCAATCTACCTGTCTGACAGAGGTCTAATATCCAGAATCTATAAGGAACTTAAACAAACTTACAAAACAAAAAACAACCCCATCAAAAAGTGGGCAAAGGACATGAGCAGACACGTCTCAGAGAAGACATTTATATTGCCAAATCAATATCACTGATCATTAGATAAATGCAAATCAAAACCACAATGAGATACCATCTCACGCCAGACAGAATGGCAGTTATTAAAAATTCAAGAAACAACAGATGCTGCCGAGGCTATGGAGAAGTAGAAACGCTTTTACACTGCTGGTGGGAATATAAACTAGTTCAATCATTGTTGAAGACAGTGTGGTGATTCCTCAAGGGTCTAGAACCAGAAATACCATTTGACACAGCAATCACACTAATGGGTATATACCCAAAGGAATATAAATCATTCTACTATAAAGATACATGCACACTTATGTTTTTGGCAGCACTATTTACAATAGCAAAGACATGGAACCAAACCAAATGCCCATTAATGATAGACTAGATAAAAAATATGTGGTACATATACACCATTGAATACTATGCACCCATAAAAAAGGAATGAGATCATGTCCTTTGCAGGGGACATGGATGAAGCTGGAAGCCATCATCCTCAGGAAACTAACACAGGAACAGAAAACTAAACACTGTGTGTTCTCACTTATAATTGGGAATTGAACAATGAGAACACATGGACACAAGGAGGGGAACAACACACACCAGGGCCTGTTGGTGAGGGGAGGGAAGGGAGAGTATCAGGACAAATAGCTAATGCCTGCAGGGCTAAAAACCTAAATGAAAGGTTGGTAGGTACAGTAAACCACCATGATATGCATATACCTATGTAACAAACCTACACATTTTGCACATGTATCCCGGAACTTAAAGTAAAATAAATTTTTTTTTAAAGTGAAAAAAAAGAAAAAACTAGGAAGCAGAAAGAGCAATGTAAGATCGTACTTATATAGGTTGAGAAGATATGCACACAAAAAACAATACACAGTTTGAAAGAACACAATCTAACACAAAAACTACATGTTAAATATTAATATCTTAGGAAGGTTGTGAGAGTAGGAAGGAAGGGAATGGGAGTGGGTTATGGGATTAAAAAATAAGATACAATGAACATAATTCATATAAATATATGGATTTGTTGTTAGAGGATCAGATTTCTACAACCCAAGGGTCAAGTGTCTCTAACACTATGCAACAGTGCAGCTTTATTGAATTCACTTGATTCATCTGGGCTTCAGTTTCCTCATCTGTGAAGTGGGACAATATTTCCAGTATTGATTACCTGTTAGGGTTGTTGCAAGGCTCTAGTGTGCTAATGGGTGTGAAGGGGTTTAGATAAGTTTAAAGTTAAAACAATTACCTAATATAAGCAACAATTTGTGTCGCACAGAGTAGACATTTGTTGTTTGCCTTTCCATCACTCATTTCTACTTTCTCCTTTCCCAAAAATCCTGATTCCCATTTGAGGATACATGTAGTTTTGAGGTAGTTGACCAATGGACTTATGGAACACAAACTAGTATAAGCCAGACACTCGTTTCATCCCCTGGACACAGTGTTTGGTTAGGGGTGGCCATATAACCCAAAATGTTTAAATCAGACTGAATCTTAACACTTTGGCTTTGGAATACTGGGGGGAAATGCTTTTCTTTGACACGAATGGGGTAGTGTGCACCCCTGGAAGTAGCAGTCACGTCCCTCTTTTAGACCAAGAAGAGAGACTGGACCTGAGAATGGAGTCCTCATTGAGGATGTCAAGCTGAGAAATAGAGAAAGAGAGCAAGAGACTGAATGAGCAGCATAAGGCTCAGGCTAGGTTTTCAGTTTTCACCAAACTATACAGTTACATTGTTCAGTAAGTTCCTTTTTTGTTTGGTTGAGACTACTTGGGCAGGTTTTCAGTGAATTGCAAACAAAGAATTCTATCATACATAAAGTATTGTTATAATTTTATCTGGTTTCTCAAAATGAGCAAGAAACATTTTAAAATATAGCAGTACACTAAACAAAATGGGTGTGTTGGATTGGTCCACATCACTACACCGGATGGAAATGTTCCCCAGAAAGTGCCCTGAAATGAATTGTTTAAGGTTTTCAGCAGTTCCATACTGCAAATGATGTCACCTGCTCCTATTTTGAAAGAGGAAAAAAGATATCCACTTTCATACATTTGTTTCCTGATCTGTAGTTGACAAGAGAAAGAACCATGGAAATAAAATTGTTGCAGGTGGCTGATGATTCTGATCCATTAGCCATATGTGATGAAATAGAGACCTTGGTTTGTAAAGAATGCCCCTCCAGAGGATAGTGGGCTTAGGAATTGAACACCACAAAGAAGCACGATGAGCCTCAGCCCACAGTGTCTTCTCAGCACAGTTCCTTTGATTCCCAAGGCTGAATCTGTGGAGCAAATGCCTTTGAAACAATACAACAGCCAAAGTGCTAACAGGGAGAGTTACATTCATCATCCAAACTGCTGGATTTCTTCAGTGGCCTTGCTTTCTAGACCAAATGCTTTAATACTCCCAAGCATTCTTCGTACAGTTGGTTTGTGAAGATTTTCCCCAGATTTGGGGTAGCCAGGCAAGAGGAGAATAATCCTCAAGAATGGCAGCCCTTTCTTGCTACAAACATAATCAGACTTGCCAGGCACACTTACTGAGGGTCATTCCCATGTCTATTGGGTATGATGGAGAAGACAGAAGCTTGAGACTTGAGCCATGACGTCATTAAACAGAGTGCTTGGTTAGGAAGACAGGAAATAGTGTCATCTTTCCTGCTTCTTCCCCAAACATGTTTTTGCCTAATACACTCCTGCTTATCCTCAGCTCAAATATCACTTCCTTAGAGATGCCTTCCCTGGTCAAATCTCTGTAACACAAACTCTTATAGCGCCATGTAAATCTCCTTTGTAGCATTAACCGACACTTGAATTTTATATTTGCTTGTGAGCTTTTTTAAACAAATTAAAGTCAGTCTCTCCCACAAGACTGTATGTTCCTAGGAGGCAGAGATTGCCTAAGATTGTATTGTTTAACAAACACTTATGTAAGTTTTACTATGTGTCAGGCAATTTTTCAGTAGTTTACAATTACCTCATTTAATTCTTATAATGGTTTCATGAGGCATTATTATTGTCATACATATGGAGGGAACTGAGTCCCAGAGAGGCAGAGTAACTTGGACAAGCCCACAAAACTAATGACTCCCAGAGCCAGGGTTCAAATTTAGGGAGTCTGGTCTTAGAGTCCATGCTCTTAAGTATTATGCTATGCTGTTTGGATCACCATCGTATCCCCATTACCTAGCACAATATCTGACAAATTATATGCTCAATGAACATTCACTGAGTAATGAATCTTGTACTTTATAAAGTCAAGCAATCTTAAAAAAAGCCTCATAATCACACAGACCTAAGTCGTATTCATCAAGTTCATACTGCATATATGAAAAGATGGTTATAGCCCCTATGTGATTTTTTGACATTCTCTTATGTACCTTTTCTATTTCTTCTACTTTAATTGGATTAATTTTAATTTATTTCTATGTAGCCAATTAATGTGTAAGTATCCTAAAATGAATTAGCTAAAACAAAATGTTTAATGAGATGTTTCAACTACTGGTACAGCCAAGTAAGCTTCTATCAGATTCGACCTTCTTGAAAATAACAGAGTAAGGTTTGGCAAACCATGGCCCACAGGCCAAATTTGGCTTGTCACTTGTCTTTGTAAATAAGGCTTTGTTGGAATACAGCCACACCCATTCATTTATATATGCATTTTTGCTTTCATGTTATAGTGGCAGAATTGGGTAGTTATGACAGACTATATGGTCCACAAAGCTTAAAATATTTATTATCTGGCCTTGTATAGAAAAAGTTTGCCATCAACTGCTCTGAAGAAAATACAATAAATAATGGCACAAAGGACTGATGAGTGAGCAAAAACCATGGACATGATAAAAAAGAAGGGAGGGAGTGAGTTTTCCACGTTTTACTCCGTTTAGCCTGAGGGTAGGCCAGTGTTTGGATTGTGGGAAGCAGCTAACACTCTGACAGACAGCCAGTAGTCTTTCCAAACTGAAGAACCAGAAGACAGAGCTCTGGACAACCACAGCCACTGGAAAGTGAGAGGGTAATTCCAGAAAGGACAGACTCAGAGATGGGGCCATCAAATTCCTCTCAAGTCCATTACTTACCCCTGAACCATGTATATGTGGGACAGATGCAAAGCAGTCCAGCTAAATAATTAGAATTGGCAGCTGCAGTCCAATCATGTTGATTTACTGCTAAAACAAAAATATCAATATTCTTCAAGAGAATGCATGAGAATCTCAGAGCCTCTACAACCTAGCATTCATAATGTCTAAGCTGTAATACAAAATTGCTTGACATATGAAGAACCAGGAAAATGTGATCCTGTTTTAAGAAAAAAAGACAACCATTGAAACCAGCCAAGAGATACCATGATGTTGGAATTAGTGGATGCTTTGGTCTGAATGTTTGTGTCTCTTCCAAACTGACAGCAGGTTGAAACTTGATCCCCAATGTGTTGGTATGTAGAAGTGAGACCTTTGACAGGTAATAAGGTCAAGATATGAGGGGAGAGCTCTTGTCAATAGGATTAGTTCTCCTATGAAAGAGACCTCAGAGAGCTTGTTCATTCCTTCCACCGTTTGAGAACACAGCTAAAATGAATTAGAAAACAGGCCTTCACCAGACACTGAATCTGCTGGCAACTTGACCTTGGACTATCTAGCCTTCAGACTTGTAAGAAATAAATTTCTGTTGTGTATAAGCTACCCAGTTTGGGTATAGCAGCCCAAATGGGCTAAGACAGTTGGCAAGGAATGTAAAGCAGCAATTACAACTGTGCTCAATTACATAATAAAAATATGCTTGTAACCAATGAAATAATAGCATTTATCAGCAGGGAAATAAACATTTTTTTAAAAGAGAACAAAATGGAAATTTAAAACTGAAAAATACTACATAAGGAATGAAAATTCACTGGATAAGCTTAATAGCAGAAAGGAAATGACAGAGGAAAGAACTAGTAAACTTGAAGATAGCATAATAAAAATTATCCAGTGTGATACAAAGAGAGAAATAAGATGGGAAAAAACCTATAGAGTCTTAGGGACCCATAAGACACTACCTTAAGGCCTAACACAAATGTAACTGGAGTCCCAGGAGAGAACAGAATGGGTAGAAAAAATACGTTTGAAGATATATGGCCAAAAATGTACCAAATTTGGTGAAGGATTCAAGAAACTCGGTGAACCTGAAGTAGGATAAATAGAAAGAAAATCATGCATAGATACATCATAGTCATATCTCTAAAAACCAAAGATAATATCTTGAAGTGAATAGAAAATAATACCAGAATAAACTTGGATTTTAAAGGATGAAGGAAGAACAAGAGAAATGGTAACTATGTGGGTAAATATAATTGACTATTATTCTTTTCTTTGGTTTTAAAAATCTCTTATAATGTTTGAAAACAAAATTATAACACTGTCTGATGGGGTTTTTATTGTATGTAAATGTAATACAGGCATATCTCAGAAATATTGTAGGTTCAGTTCCAGACCACTTCAATGAAGCAAATTCACAAATTGTTTTGTTTCCCAGCATATATAAAAGTTACATTTCTATTATACTGTAGTCTATTAAGTGTACAATATAATTATGTCTAAAAAATGAACATACCTTCATTTAAAATACTTTATTGTTAAAAGTGCTAACAATCATCTGGGCCCTCACCAAGTCATATTCTTTTTGCTGGTGGAGTGTATTTCCTCAATGCTGATGCCTGCTAACTGATCAGGGTGGTGGTTGCTTAAGGTTGGGGTGACTATGGCTATGACAACAATGAAGCTTGCTGCATCAATGAACTCTTTCACAAAAGATTTCTTTGTGCATGTAATGCTGTTTTATAGCATTTTACCCATAGTAGAACTTCTTCCAAAATTCGAGTCAATTCTCTCAAGCCCTGCTGCTGCTTTATCAATTAAGTTTATATAATATTATAAATCCACATTTCAACAATATTCACAGCATCTTCACCAAGAGTAGACTCCGTCTCAAGAAACCACACTCTGCTCATCCATAAGAAGCAACTCCTCACTCATTGAGTTTTATGAGATTACAGCAATTCAAACATATCTTCAGGCTCCATGTCTAATTCAGGTTCTCTTGCTATTTTCACCACATCTGTGGTAACTTCCTCCACTGAAGTCTTGAACCCCTCAAAGTCATCCATGAGGGTTGGAATCAACTTCTTCCAAACTGCTATTAATGTTTGTATTTTGACCTCCTCCCATGAATCACAAATGTTCTTAATGGCATATAGAATGGAGATTTGTTTCCAGAAGTTTTAAATGTACTTTGTTCAGATCCATCAGAGTAATCACTATTGATGGAAGCTATAGGCTCACAAAATGTATTTCTTAAATAATAATACTTGAAAGTAGAAATGACTCCATGATCCATGGGCTGAAGAATGGATATTGCATTAGCAGGCATGAAAACAATATTAATCTCCTTATACATCTTCATCGGAACTCTTGAATGGTCAGGTGTATTGCTAATGATCAGTAACATTTTGAAAAGAATCTTTTTCTCTCAGTAGGAGGTCTCAGAAGTGGGCTTAAAATATTCAGTAAACCACATGCATTGTAAAGAGAGCTTTGCCCTTCCATTGGTAGAGTATGGGCAGAGTATATTTAGCATAATTCTTAAATATACTCTCCCTGTAATACAATTTTTGTAATGGTAAATAAGCACTGGCTTCAACTTAAAGTCACAAGTTGCATTAGTCCCTAACAAGATAATCTGCCTGTCCTTTGAAGCTTTGAAACCAGGCATTCATTGACTTTTTCTTTCCAGCTATGAAAGTCCTAGATGGCATCTTCTTCTGATATAAGTCTGTACTGTCTATATTGAAAATTTGTTGTTTTGTGTAACTACCTTAATCAATTATCTTAGTCAGATCTTTTATTTTTAAATGTACTTTAGATTCAGAAGTACATGTGCATGTTTGTTACATGGGCACATTACATCGTATATTACATAGTGGTGGGGATTGGGCTTCTAGTGGACCCATAAACCAAATATTGAACATTGTACCCAAAAGGTAATTTTTTAACCCTCATTCCTCTCCTACCCTACCCTGTTTTGGAGTCCCCTGTGTCTATTATTTCCATCTTTATGCCCATGTGTTCCCATTGTTTAGCTCCCACTTATAAGTAAGAATATGTGATATTTGATTTTCTTTTTCTGAGTTAGTTCAATTAGGATAATGGCCTCCAGCTCCATCCGTGTGGCTGCAAAGGACATGATTTCATTCCTTCTTATGGCTGCATAGTATTCCATGGTGTATATATACTAAATTTTCTTTATCCAATCAACCATTGATGGAAACTTAGGCTGGTTCCATGATTTTGCTATCGTGAATAGTGCGGCAATAAAAGTACAAGTGCAGATATCTTTTTAACGTAATGATTTATTTTCCCTTGGGAAAGGAAAATAACCCAGTAGTCGAATTGTTGGGTTGAATAGTCCTATTTTTAGTTCTTTGAGATACATCTACACTGTTTTCCATAGAGGTTGAACTAATTTACATTCCCACCAACAGTCTCTAAGCATTCCCTTTTCTCTGCATCTATGCCACCATCTGTTGTTTTTAGACTTTTTAAAAATAGCCAATCTGATGATGTAAGATAATATCTGTGATTTTAATGCGATTTTTTTCTGATGATTAGTGATGTTGAACATTTTTTATGTGTTTTTGGTTGCTTGTATTTCTTCTTTTAAGAAATGTCTATTCATGTCCTTGCCCAGTTTGTAATGGGGTTGTTTTTTTCTTGTTCAGTTGTTTGAGTTCTTTGTGGATTCTGGATATTAGTCCTTTGCCAGAGGTATAATTTGTAAATATTTTCTTCCATTATGTAGGTTGTCTGTTCACTCTGTAGATTGTTTCTTTTGCTGTACAGAAACTTTTTAGTTTAATTAAATCCCATTTGTCTACTTTTGTTTTGTTGCATTTGCTTTTCGGGTCTTCATCATAATTTCTTTGCCTAGGCCTATGTACAGAAGAGTTTTTCCTTAGCTATTAATAGATATTGTGGATAACTTGCTACAGCTTCTGCATTAGTGCTTGCTGCTTCATCTTATATTTTTACGTTGTGGAGTTGGCTTCTTTCCTTAAGCCCCATGAACCAACCTCTGTTAAGTTCAAACTTTTCTTCTGCAGCTTCTTCACCTCTCTCAGCTTTCATAGAATTGAAGAGAGTTAGGGCCTTACTATGGAATAGGATTTGATTTAAGAGAATGTTTTAGCTGGTCTGATCTTTTATCCAGACAAGTGAAACTTTCTTTGTATCAGCAATAAGGCTATTTTAATTTCTTAGAATTCATATGCTCACTGAAGTAGCACTTTTAATTTCCTTCAAGAACTTTTTTTTTTGCATACAACTTGGCTAACTGTTTGGGTCAAGAGGCCCAGCTTATGACCTATCTCAGCTTTTGGCATACCTTCCTCACTAAGGTTAATCTTTTCTAGCTTTTGACTTAAAGTGAGAGACATGCGACTCTTCCTTTTACTTGGACACTTAGAGACCATTGTGCGGTTATTAATTGGGCTAATTTCAATATTGCTGTGCCTCAGGAAATATGGAGGCCTGAGGAGAGACGGAGAGAGATGGGAGGACAGTTGGTAAGTATAGCAGTCAGAACACAAACAGCATTTCTCAATTAAGTTTTCCATCTTATATGGGCATGGTTTGTGGTGCCCCAAAACAATTACAATAGTAACATCAAATATCAGTGATCACTGATCACCATAATAGATATAAGAAAGAAAAGGTTTAAAATATTGTGAGAATTACAAAAATATGGCACACAGATACAAAGTGAGCACATGCTGTTGGAAAAATGGGCATAGATATACTTGTTAATACAAGGTTTCCACAGATCTTCAATTTGTAAAAAATCACATTATCTGTGAACTGCAATAAAGTGAAGTGCAATAAAACTAGGTTCATCTGTATATATATGTAATGACTACAACATACAGAGAGAGTGTAAGGGAATCCATACAGTGGAAAGATTCCTATAGTACATTTGAAATGATAAAATATTAATTTTACAAATTAAAATATGTATATTAACTATGTATATTTTAACAGGAATTACTAAAATATACAAAAATATTTATTAAAAGTTCAAAGGACAAATTAAAATGGAATACTGAAAAATATCCAAATGATTACAAAAGGGAGTAGAAACAGAGGAACAACCACAGAAAATAATAAAATCGAACAGAGGGGGGTGGAGCAAGATGGCCGAATAGGAACAGCTCCAGTCTCCAACTCCCAGCGTGAGCGACTCAGAAGACCGGTGATTTCTACATCTTCAACTGAGGTACTGGGGTCATCTCACTAGGGAGTGCCGGACAATCGGTGCTGGTCAGTTGCTGCAGCCTGACCAGCGAGAGCTGAAGCAGGGCGAGGCATCGCCTCACCTAGGAAGCGCAAGGGGGAAGGGTATCCCTTTCCCTAGCCAGGGGAACTGAGACACACAACACCTGGAAAATCGGGTAACTCCCACCCCAATACCGCGCTCTAAGCTAACGGGCACACCAGAAGAATATATCCCTCACCTGGCCG
>NW_016821440.1:0-1340 GCF_001698545.2 Rhinopithecus bieti | reverse complement strand
TATCTTGATTTTTGTTTTACGACAAATATTCTAGAAATAGAAAAGTGTCATGCTTTGATATTGGTCAAATTTTAAGAGTGCATCTAAAAGATCTTCAAGTAAGCATTGGATACATGTTGATTCATATAAACTCATTTCCTTTTTCAATGACCAATGTATTTTGTCTGTTTGCCTGATTTTGGTTTTGCCATTGAGATCAACATTGTTTTTGCTATTTCAGATTTTAGTCAAGTTTCTTCTCCCTGTATCTCTTCTGCTGAAGTATTTACCAAAATGCCTATACTCTGTGGCAAATATCCCAATACTGGAAAATGCCAGTGAAAATTATTGGGTAATAGTTGAATGGCATGGCATTCAGGTCCACCTAGCAAGGTTAACAGCACCACACAGAATCACATGTTGAAATTGCCAGTTATAAACTTACGTTGCTTGTAAGACTAGTTATTTATTGGAATTCCACCAATAGGATATGTACACTTTTAAACTTATTAATATTTATTTTATTTGCTGGAATGACTAACCATTTGCTGTAGACAGGGCCACAAACACAATTATGACAATAGCCATAAGCAAGACCGACCAATTAGATTGTGGCTTTTTTTTCCTTATGCGCTCTTGTCCTATACTGGGAAATGTCAGCATTAACCTTCAACTCCAAATATCAGCATTTCTTGCTTTTGCCTTGATATCAGTGTATTTCTCCCTACCAGTTATGTCTTTATATTTCAGTAAGCTTTAATTGTCACAGGGAAATTAACTATTTTCACACCCTTCTCAACTTCTTGACTAATTTTTCTCAGAATTAAGAATTTTGAAAAAACATAAAAATATCCTGAGACATTAAGAGAAGGAATTGCTATATGGAAACACTACGAGGGAGCAATCCATGGGCTTGTCTGTGGGAAGAGTGTTCCAGCCAGAGGGAACAGAAAGTTTAAAGGTACTGAAATAAGAATATTCCTAGCATGTTCAAAGAACAGAGAAAAGGTATTTTAGCTGGAGTGTAGTAAGTAAGAGGGAGAATAGTAGGAGAGGGTATTAGAGACATAATGTATGTGACAGAAACCTAGAGACTTGAGCATAAAGAGAATGTATGAGGGAGAAAGGAAGGGAGGGAGACAGAGAATATAAATTTAAGTAGTGGGAAAAAGTAGTCAAGAACTATAAATAGGTTTTGGTCTGGAACAGGAATAAGAGCATTACCATTAACTGAGATGCAAAAGACTGTTGACGGAGCAAGAATTTGAGGCAAGGTAAAAGTGTTAAGAGCCTCTGGAGCTGTTTTAGAACACGTTAATTTTAAAATACTTACATAGTTTGGATGTTTGTCCCCTCCAAAT
>NW_016821439.1:0-990 GCF_001698545.2 Rhinopithecus bieti | reverse complement strand
AAATTAGGCATAAGAGATTAACAAAACTAGTAGTACAATAGAATGTTTATAACAATATGCCAGCATCACTACTCTTGGGCTTTGGGGTCATTATTAAGTAAAATAAGAATTACTCAAACGCAAGCACCTTGATACTGCTGCAGTCAATCCGATAACTAAGATGGCTATTCAGTGACTAATGAGAGGGTAGCCTATACAGTGAGGATAGGCTGGACGATGGGATGATTCACAAGTCAAGTGGAATGGAGAGGGACAGTGTAAGATTTCATCACGCTCCTCAGAATGGCACACAATTTAAGACTTATGAATTATTACTGAAACTTTCCATTTACAATTTTCAGAATGTGGTTGACCATGACTAACTGAAGCCATTGAAAATGAAACTGGGCAAGGTGCAGTGACTCACACCTGTAATCCCAGCAGTTCGGGAGGCCAAACAGGAGTATTACCTGAGGCCACAAGTTCGAGACCAGCCTGGACAGCATAGACCCTGTCTCTATTTAAAAAAAAAAAAAAAAAGTGAAACTGCAGGTCGGGGGACTACTGTAATGAAGAAAATACCAATCCTTCACAAACTCTGTCAGAAAACAGAAGAGGAGGGAACATTTCTCAACTTATTTTATGAGGCCAGCATTACATTAATACCAAAGCCAGACAAATTATTGTATTAATACCAAAGCCAGACAAATTATTACAAGAAAAAAACAAAGATCAATATCCCCTATCAACATAGATGCAAAAATCCTTAACTAGATAGTTGCAAAAAAATCTGGTAATATACAAAAAAGGAATAATACATCATAACCAAATGGGGTTTGTCACAGGTTGATTTCATATTTGAAAATAGCCATTCACAATATTAATAAATAGTTGGGTAAAGCTATATAGTCCTCTACGGTTGGCAAATGGGAAGGGAAGGTAGAAGGGGAAAGCTCCTGGGGTTTTTATGTATAACCTTGTACCTCCCACACAGAATCACAACTTGTCGGA
>NW_016821438.1:0-5429 GCF_001698545.2 Rhinopithecus bieti | reverse complement strand
AGATGACCCCAGTACCTCAGTTGAAAATGCAGAAATCACCGGTCTTCTGTGTGATAACATTTAAGTTATTATGTGGATTTACCATCAGTGGGAATTTTTAAATTTTTTCATTACTTTTTAAAATTTTGTGACGTACACAGTAGGTGTATATAAGGGTCCATGAGATGTTTTGATACAGGCAAGCATTGTGAAATAAGGACGTCACGGAAAATGGGGTATCCATCCTCTCAAGCATTTATCCTTTGAGTTACAAACAATCTGACTACATTCTTTAAGTTATTTTAAATGTACAATTAAGTTATTATTGACTGTAGTTACCCTGTGGTGCTATCAAATGGTATTATTGATTCTTTCTATGTTTTGTACCCATTAACTACTCCTCTTCCCCTGCAGCCCTCCACTACCCTTCCCAGCCTCTGTTAACCATCCTTCTACTCTCTATGTCCATGAGTTCAATTGTTTTGATTTTTAGATCCCACAAATAAGTGGGAGCATGCAATGTTTGTCTTTCTGTGCCAGACTTATTTCACTTAACATAATGATCTCCATTTCCATCCATATTGTTGCAGATGACAGGATCCTACTTTTTTTATGACTGAATAGTACTCCATGGTGTATATGTCCTACATTTTTTCATCCATTCATTTGTTAATGGACACTTAGGCTGCTTCCAAATCTTAGCTATTGTGAACAGTGCTACAACAAACATAAAAGTGCAGATATCTCTTCGATATCCTTACTTCCTTCCTTTTGGGATTGCTGGAGCATGTGGTAGCTCAATTTCTAGTTTTTTGAGGAACCTCCAAACTGTTCTCCATAGGGGTTGAACTAATAGTTTACATTCTGCTAATAGTGTGCAAGGATTCCCTTTTCTCCACATCGTCACCAGCATTTATTATTGCTTGTTTTTGCATATAAGCCATTTTAACTGGAGTGAGATGATATCTCATTGTAGTTTTGATTTGCATTTCTCTGATGATCAATGATGTGGAACACCTTTTTATATTCCTGTTTACAATTCATATGTCTTTTGAGAATCTTTTGTCCATTTTTTTGATTGGATTATTAGATTTTTCCCTATAAACCTAATAGTAAATAGTTGTTTGAGCTCCTTATATATTCTGGTTATTAATTCCTTGTCAGAGGGGTAGTTTGCAAATATTTTCTCCCATTCTGTGGATTGTTTCTTCACTTTGTTGGTTATATCCTTTGCTGTGCAGAAGCTTTTTAACTTATGATCCCATTTGTCCATGTTTGCTTTTTTGCCTGTGCTTGTGGGATATTACTCAAGAAGTCTTTGCCAGACTAGTCCCTAGAGATTTTCTCCCAATGTTTTCATTTAGTAGTTCCATAGTTTCAGAGCTTATATTTAAGCCTTTAATCTATTTTGATTTGATTTTTGTATGTGGTGAGAGATAGGGGTCTAGTTTCATTCTTTTGCATATGGGTATCCAGTTTTCCCATCACCATTTATTGAAGAGACTGCCTTTTCCCCAGTGTATGTTCTTGGCAACTTTGTCAAAAATGAGTTCGCTGTGGGTGTGTGGATTTGTTTCTGAGTTCTCTATTCTGTTCCATTGGTCTGTGTGTCTGTTTTTATGCCTGACCATGCTGTTTTGGTTACTATAGCTCCGTAGTATAATTTGAAGTCAGGTAATATGATCCCACCAGTTTTGTTCTTTTTACTTAGGATAGCTTTGGCTATTCTGGGTCTTTTGTGGTTTCATATATATTTTAGGATTTTTTTTCTATTTCTGTGAATAATGTCGCTGGTATTTTGATAGGGATTGCATTGACTCTGTAGATTGCTTTGGATGGTGTGGATGTTTTAACAATATTGATACTTCCAATCCATGAATTTGGAATATTTTCCTTTTTTTTTTTTTTTTTTTTTTTTTTTTTTTTTTTTTTTTTTTCTTTTTTTTTTTTTTTGTTTTTTTTTTTTGGTGTCCTTTTCCATTTTGTTCATTGGTGTTTTATACTTTAATATAGGAATTTTTTAAAAGTATAATTTAGGAAGGATTATAAAATATCTCTGTAAAAGGCTTTTCTTTAGGGTTTGGCTGTGTGTGTGTGCGTAAAGATGGGGTAGAGAGGCTTTGGGTGTTTGCATATGTCTGTGAGATAAACAGCTTTTGGAGGTGGGGTGAGAAAAGGAGAATTTTATTCAAAGAAATAAAAGTAGCATACAGTCTTTCAGAAATATGTAACGTGAAGCAAATGCACAATGGAAGAACATAGAACAGGAAAGCATTAGTCTTCAGCTTTACAGAGAAAAAGAATAATCTAAAACACATTTTTCAACCTTTATAGTTTCAGTGTTACATGGCTAGTTTATATTTAGATGATTTTCTGATTTTGAGACATTAACATTTTGTTTATCAATTGTAGGTTTTAGAACGACTGTTCGAGCGACATATAAAACAAAATAAACATTTGGAGGAGGTTTGTCTTTCCCTATACTTCATTAGAAAAATTCTAATGTAAAAATAATTTTACGGTTTTTTCATACCTTCAAACAATACATTAAAAGCAAGTGCTTTTTTTTCCCTTGAACTTTTTTGAGGGTGGTGGTGGGAGAAATGAAAGGAAAAGTATTAATCCTGTGAGATTTGCAGCACTGCAGTCAAAATTTAATTTGACTCAGTTAATGTAATGATTCCCATCTTTTCTTAATCCTAGGAAAAAATGCGCCACCTGCTGCATGTCCTGAAGGTAGACTTAGGCTGCACATCGGAGGAAAACTCGGTAAAACAAAATGATGTTGATATGTTGAATTTATTTGATTTTGAAAAGGCTGGGAATTCAGAACCAAATGAATTAAAACATGAAAGTGAAGTAACTATTCAGCAGGAACGTCAAGAATATCAAAAGGCTTTGGATATGTTATCGTCTGCACCAAAAGATGAGAACGAGATATTCTCTTCACCAACTGAATTTTTCATGCCTATTTATAAATCAAAGCATTCAGAAGGGGTTATAATTCAACAGGTGAATGATGAAACGAATCTTGAACCTTCAACTTTGGATGAAAATAATCCAAGTATTTCAGACAGTTTAACAGATCAGGAAACTTCTGTGAATGTCATTGAAGGTGACAGTGACCCTGAAAAGGTTGAGATTTCAAATGGATTATGCAGTCTTAACACATCACTCTCCCATTCTGTTCAGTTCTCCAGTGTCGAAGGTGATAATAATCATGACATGGAATTATCAACTCTTAAAATCATGGAAATGAGCATTGAGGACTGCCCTTTGGATGTTTAATCTTCATTAATAAATACCTCAAATGGCCAGTAACTCAATATTACTTTTCTTCCTTTTTTAAAGTGTGTGTATAAGATTTCTGTGTTAGTTTTCTGTGCTGCAATAATAAGTTACCAGAAACCTAGTGGCCTAACATGCCACACGTTTATTTATCCCACAGTTTCTGCGGATCAGGAGTGTAGGCACAGCTTAGTTGGGTCCTCTGCCCTGGGTCTCACAAGGCTTCCCCACAATCAAGGCAGTGACTGGGGCTGTGTTCTCATTTAGAGGCTTGTTGGCAGAATTATCTTCCTTGCAGCTGTAGATTTGAGGGCTTCGTTGTCTTGCTGACCAGTGGCTAGAGGCTGCCTGTAGTTCTCTGCCACTTGGCCCTTTCCTTAGGGAAGCTATAACATGGCTGCTTGCTTTTTTAAGGATATCAGGAAAACCAGAGAGATTCTGCTAACAAGATGGAGTCTTATATAATGTAACATAATCACAGGAGTGACTTTCTATCACCTTTGCCATGTTCTTTTGGGTAGAAGCAAGTCACAGGTCTTGCCCACACTTAAGGGTTGGGAATATATTACAAGGGTGTGAATGCCAGAACACAGCAATCACTGGGGTCATTTGAGGACCTGCTGGCCACAATTTCTAAAATCACTTTTCAGAGGAAACATATTTTACCCATGTTCTCAGAGGAACATTTTTACCCAGACATAAGCGGTTTTGTACACTATGGGAAATGGTTTGTGATCTGGTGTGGGTCTTGAAGCATTGGACCGTGTCTGCAATATCTTTAATTTCGTTTTTCTTGCTTTCCTGCAATATCTACAGCCTCGAGGACCTTTCAGTTGTCAGTGACCCAGGGAATTCTGTCAGCTAGCTGAGATGTTGTCTCTTCTTGTGAGTGCAAACATTTAGTCAGACCTGTCTGAAGCCCTCCCCTCCCCTTGTAGCTCATGAATGAGACCCTTACTATTAGAACATGGCCCAGAAGATCCATGTCTAATTATACCTTTTCAACTATTTACAATAATATAATTGAATATTCGTGTGCCCGTTATGTACAAAGTTTCATGCCTAGATACTGTGGAGGATAAAAACAATAGCCCGTTTTGTTTTTAAGCTATATTTTAATTTTATGTTTAAAAAAATGCAACCCAAGTATTCTTCTAAAAACTTAGCAGTGACTTCCAAGTATCCTGTTCTTTAACTCAGGCTTTTATCATCCTTTGTCCGTAGCAGTGTTTCCCAAAGGGTGGTACATACCCCTGGAGAGCAGAGAGTTGATTTTTAGTGGTATGTGGATGACAAGTCCATCTCATTCATGGGATGCTGACCATCACCACTGTCTTCAGGATTCAGATGCAGGCACAACCTGCAAAGCACAATATGGTGGGACTGAGCACCCAACCCACTTCTCACCCCCCCGGTCAGAATCCCCAACTCACCCTGCTGCAACCCCTCCTTGGCACACCTGCCCCTCAGCCCTCACCTCTGGACTTCTTCCCTTTAACCCTCTAAGCAACACCGTCTCTCCCCTCTTGCAGTCCTCCTAAACCTCCTGAAATAACCTCAGCTCTATTCTTGGTTCCCAGCCTGGGTCTCCCAATCTGTTAGAACTTTACCCCTGTATTTGCTTCTTGGGCTCTATTGTTCCTCAACCCCAGGGTTCCTTTGTTCAGTCCCAAACTCACTCTTTCACAAACCCCCTCTTCCCATTCCCCATGAAACTACCCCAGACCTACTGGCCTGGCCCAAATTTTCCTTTCTTGGCTGTAGCTACCATCTGTCTTTCTGGAGGCATTCTCAGAAAATTTCTCCTGGCTGTTGTTCTCCAACACTTTGATCCGGGCCCCAGTCCTGCCCTATTTTACGTGTCCAGTCTTCTTCATGCTCTAACTCTGGGTACAGCTTCTTGTCTCTGGGGCCATGACCCATCCTAACTTGGATACCTATTAGGACGATTTGTTGTTATCCTTTAGTTTCTCTTTAAGTTTTAAAAGGTGAGTTAATTTAAATATTAAAAATGATTCTTGAAAAAAGCAAACAACCCCATCAAAAAGTGGGCAAAGGATATGAACAGACATTTCTCAAAAGACATTCATACAGCCAACAGACACATGAAAAAATGCTCATCATCACTCGCCATCAGAGTAATGCAAATCAAAACCACAATG
>NW_016821437.1:0-753 GCF_001698545.2 Rhinopithecus bieti | reverse complement strand
GTACGTTCAAAAGTTTTAACTTGGCTGGATGTGGTGGCTCACACCTGTAATCCCAGCACTTTGGGAGGCCAAGGTGGGTGGATCACTTGAAGCTAGGAGTTTGAGACCAGCCTGGTCAACATGGCAAAACCTGTCTCTACAAAAAATACAAAACTTACCCGGGTGTGGTAGTGCGTGCCTGTAATCCCAGCTACTTGGGAGGCTGAGGCAGAGAATTGCTTGAATCCGGGAGGCAGAGGTTGCAGTGAGCCAAGATTGTGCCACTGCACTCCAGCCTGGGTGACAGAGTGAGACTCTCTCAAAACAAAAACAAAAACAAAAAAAAAGTTTTAACTTTATCTGGAAAGCAACTGAGAGCCACTGAAAATTTTAAACAGAAATAGCTTGACCAGATTTATTTTCAAAAATAAAAATGATCACTCTCACTGTAATGTGGAGGATGGTGGCCTCGACACAGGCTGGAGGCATGGAGGCACCCACTGAGCCTGGCAGTGATCCTACCAAAAGGGCCGGGCACGGGGTGACAGAGGGGAGTGTGGGCCCAGAAGCACGAAGGAGGTGGAATCACAGGACACCGAGGGGCTGGTGGATGTGGGTTATGGGTGGTAGGTGGAAGGCAGGTCCTTACATGAAGCTGAGATTCTTCATTCGGGATAGTTTGGAGTCAATTACCAAGACACTGGAGTTAGGAGGACCAGATTGCAGCAGACGGTGACGGATTCAGTTCCGTTTTAGGCTGGTTGGCTTTGAAGT
>NW_016821436.1:156955-157952 GCF_001698545.2 Rhinopithecus bieti | reverse complement strand
TATCCAGTAAATCTTATTTTCTTCCTATGTAAACATATCTAAAATGAAGTAGAAACATAAATTTAAGCTACCATTTAAAATGATACTTCAAAATAGACAGCAGGGCCATATTCCTATGATTGTTTTTTAATAGTTAATTTTTTGAGTAGATAATATATTTATTTAAAATCATATGAGATGCATGTTTGGAAGTCTTGTTGCTATCCACCCTCTTAACCCACTCTACTGCACTGTGTACTGATAAATATTTTATTGCATTTTCTTATCCTCCTAGTGTTTAATGCAAATATATGCAAATAAGAAAATATATTCACTAGCTTCATTTCTTAGAAAAAAAAGGTAGCACACCAAACAAGACAATATTTTACCTTATTTTTTTTTACTCTAAAATGTTATTGGAGATCACTCTTTCTTGGTACATAAAAGCTATACTCATTCTTCTTACAGATGCATAATATTCTATTATGTAGATATAGCTCCAGTTATTTCATAAATTTCTCATTGATATACACATGGTTTACTTACAGTTGTTTACTATTACAGTGTCTCAATGACTAATCCTGTTCATATATCATTCAGAATGCATGATCATTTTTGTAGGACAAATACCTGGAAGAGGAAATCTGTGGTCAAAGGGCAATTGCATTTGTATTTTGGTAAATAATGGCAGATTGTCCTGGATAGGAGTTGCATCATTTTCCACTCTTAGCACTAATGTATGAGAATGGTGTTTTCCCGTAGTCTCAACAGCCATATTTTGTTAAAATTTGGAATATGATAGGTAAGGAAAAGCTTCTCTGTAGAGTGTGTTTGCATTTTTTAATTTATAAAAAACTCAGAATCATTTTCTATGTTAAAATTCAGTTTGTATTTGTTTTGCTAGGAATCATCGGTTCATTTCTTTGCCCATTTTTTCTGTTTTGTTGTTGGTCTTGCTAGTCTTGATTTCTAGGAGTTTTTTTTTTTTATTCATTAAGCAGGTTAGTCTTTTTTCTGT
>NW_016821436.1:144728-153723 GCF_001698545.2 Rhinopithecus bieti | reverse complement strand
AGTGTAGTACTGGTGTAATAGACAATATCTAAATGAAACAAAGTCAAGATTCCAGAAATAGACCCACATATATATGGTGAAGTGGTTTTTGACACAGGTATTAAGGTATTCCAGTAGGGGAAAGATACATTTTTAAATAAATATTACTGGAACAATTGGATATCTGTATGGTTAAAAAAAACCTTGGACTCAAAATCATATAAAATTTAGCTTAAATGAATTATAGACCTATATGTAAGATGAAGGTACAAAATCACTTGAAGAAAACATGGAAAAAAATTTTTGTCATATTGACTTTGACAAAGTTTCTTAAGCAGGACATAAAAAAAGCATAATCCGTAAAAGAAAAGAAAAAAAAGACAAATAGACTTTTGTTCTTTTACAGGCATGGTTTAGGAAACAAAATTGATTGCCATACACTGAATAGAAGAAAATATTTGTAAATCATAAATTTAACAAAGGTCATGTATCCAAAAAATATAAAGAACAAATTTAATTCACTATCAAGAAAATAACATTTTTGACCTGGCACAGTGGCTCACGCCTGTAATCCTAGCACTTTGGGAGGCTGAGGTGGGCAGATCGCTTGAGGTCAGAAGTTCGAGACCAGCCTGGGAAACATGTCAAAACTCCACCTCTACTAAAAATACAAAAATTAGCCAGGCGTGGTGGCAAGCACCTGTAGTCCCAGCTACTCAGGAGGCTGAGGCAGGAGAATTGCTTGAACCCAGGAGGCAGAGGTTTCAGTGAACCAAGATCATGCCACTTGCACTCCAGCCTGGGTGACAGCAAGGCTCCATCTAAAAAAAAAATAATAATAATAATAATAATGGGTAAATGATTTTAAGAGGTACTGTAGCTCTTAAAATACACTTTCTTTATATATGTTTTATATTTTTAACACATTTTCCTTAACAAAACAAAATAGGTCTATTGCCAATTATCATATGAAAAAGTGTTCTATGTCATTAACCATGAGGAAATTAAAATTAAAACCACAATGATATATTCACTAAAATTGCTAAAATCTAAGAAATGGAAAATACTAGGTTTGGACAAAGATGAAGCAACTGCATTTCTCATACATTGCTGGTGGGGATGCAAAATGTTGCAGCCATTTTGAAAAAAAATTGACAATTAAATATCAGCGTTATATGCACTTTTCATCAGAAGTCCCACTCCTAGATGTTTGCCCAAGATAAATTAAAAAATAGGTCTACAGAAAGACTTTGTACTAGTTAAAAATCTTCAGAAACACAGAAGCAATAGGATATGTGTGTGTGTGTATATGTGCCTGTTTTATGTATACATATATACATACATACACACACGCATATGTAATAAGAAATTGGCTGAGAAGCACCAAGACCTGCAGTTAGCAAGACAGAGACCCAGAAGAGCCAATGGTGTTGTATTAGATTGAGTCTGAAGTGCCGAGAACCAGGAGCACCAAGATTTTAAATTCCATTTGGAAAGCCAGCAGGCTTGAGATCCAAGGATAACCAATGTTTCGGCCATGGTTTGAAAGCCAGAAAAGAGTAATGTTGCAGCTCAAGCAGTTAAGCAGGCAGTGTTCCCTCTTTTTCTCAGAAAGGTTGGTTTTTTTTTTTTTTCTTTTTTCTATTTAGGCCGTCAGTTGATGGGATGAGGACTCCCCCTACATTAGGGAGGGCAGTCTGCTTTACTGAGTCTACCATTCAAATGTTAATTTCATCCAGAAACATTCTCACAGACACACCCAGAATAATGTTTGACCAAGTAACTGGGCACCCGGTGGCCAAGTCAAGTTGACACATAAAATTAACCTTAATAGGCTTATACACAAACTGGAAGGGGGGGAATTGTCCTAAAAGTGGTGATCGAATAAACAAATTGTGGTATATTTATACCATGGAACAAAACGACCAAAATAATGATATACACAAAAACATGAATGAATCTCAAAAACATGATGCTATGTTAGAAAGTGAAACATGAAAGACTGCATAGTACATGATTCCATTTATATGAAATTCTAGAAAAGGCAAAACTATAGTGACAAAAAAACTGATCAGTGTTTACCTGGGGTGGAGGATGAGAGGAGGAAATCTAATTCAAAGAGTCACTATGGAATTTTGGGGGTTTATTTAAAAGATCTATATCATGTTTGTGGGAATGGCTACACAAATACATACAATCACCAAAACTCATCAAACTATATATTTAATATGTGTTGGTTTTATTTTGTGTAAATTATTTCTCAAAAGTTAGGAAAAATGATGTTAATTATAACATTGTTAACAAGAGTAAAATAGAATATTTTATAATAGAGAAATGACTAAAGTTATGGCAATTCAACTGAATAAAAAATGATGCCCTCATGAAAATTATAGGATTGAAAATGCAATCAGAACTGTACATGGTTGGTAGACTATGCTTGTATGTATTTTTAAAATTTCACATTTCTCTAGAGACTGAAAAGAGAACATGGCTATTTTAAAATATTGTTTTAAGGAAATAAAACATGTATCTTAACAAAAGCAAAAATTGACAAATGGTATCTAATTAAAGAGCTTCTGCACAGCAAAAGAAACTATCATCAGAATGAACAGGCAACCTACAGAGTGGGAGAAAATCTTTGCAATCTATCCATCTGACAAAGGTCTAATATCCAGAATCTGCAAGGAATTCAAACACATTTACAAGAAAAAAACAAACAACCCCATTAAAAAGTGGGCAAAGGACAGGAACAGACACTTCTCAAAAGAAGACATTCATGCAGCCAACAAACATACGAAAAAAAGCTCATCATCACTGATCATTAGAGAAATGTAAATCAAAACCACAATGAGATACCATCTCAAGTCAGTCGGAATGGCCGTTATTAAAAGTCAAGAAACAACAGATGCTGGTGAGGTTGTGGAGCAACAGGAACACTTTGACACTGTTGGTGGGAATGTAAATTTGTTCTACCATTGTGGAAGACAGTGTGGTGATTCCTCAAGGAGCTAAAACCAGAAATACAATTTGACCCAGCTATCCCATTACTGGGTTTATAGCCAAAGGAATATAAGTCATTCTATTACAGAGATACATGCACATATATGTTAACTACAACACTATTCACAATAGCAAGGACATGGAATCAATCCAAATGCCCATCGATGAAAGGCTGGATAAAGAAAATGTGGCACATATACACTATGGAATATTATGCAGCCATAAAAAGGAAGGAGATCATGTCCTTTGCAGGGACATGGATGAAGCTGGAAGCCATTATCCTCTGTAAACTAATGCAGGAACAGAAAACGAAGCTCCACATGTTCTCACTTATAAGTGGGAGCTGAACAATGAGAACATGCGGACATAGGGAGGAGAACAACACACACTGCAGCCTGTCGGGGAGTGGGGTGGGAGGAGACAGAGTATTAGAAAGGATGGCTAATGCATGCTGGGCTTAATACCTAGGTGATGGGTTGATAGGTGTAGTAAACCACTATGACATACCTTTACCTATGTAACAAACATGCACATCCTGCACATGTCCCCCAGAACTAAAAATAAAAAAAAGAGTAAATGTAATCCTAAAGCAAAATAAAATACTTGGGTATCACAAGTTTTACAGCTCAGAAATACATATAGTCTCAGTTTCCTGTTTTTAAAATTGAATGACACATTTCCTATGGGAGTTGATGGTAAGGCTTGGAAAGCCAGTGATATAGACACAGCGGCACATGAAACTCTTATAAAAGTGAAGATTTTATAAATATGAGCAAGTTGTAAACATATAAAGAAAAGGTTGTTTGCGATATTTCTGATTATTGTTGTTTCATTTTGTGACAAGATTTATCTTTGTGCTTTTCAACTGCTTTGTATTTTTCATGAGTTATCATAGTTAATGGGAAAATGTATCTGACACAAACTAATATTCAAGTACTTTTATTAGGCAAACTATTATTTGTAATGCCTTCACAGTTTTACATTTTAGTTAGATTCTTCCTGCGCCTAAATCATTCTCTGTTAATGACTTAGGCACTAGAGGTACTTTAAAGCTTTTTAACCACTAAGTAATCACAGGTCTTTTAGGAAATTGCTGCCGCCATGCATAATTTGCTACCCATGCCACTCACCTGTGTCAGTAGCAATTAGAGATTTCCCCACTGATTCCACACCGTCCTGAAAGAGTTAATGGACCTCTGCAACAGTGCAACTTCCTAACAGGATAAAATAAATTGTTTCAGTGCAAGTCTAATCAGATTTCTTAATAAAGGTAATAAACGAACCAAGTCATTGGATTTTCGTTTGTCCAATACTGATGAAGGGAGAACATAACAAATTTAAGTTTAAGGTTATGCAATGTGTAGTTCAAACATATGTGACAATAATAATGTTAAAAGCTCTGAGATAGAAAAGCAAAAATATTTATATCCATTCTGAAGAAAGCACTATCATTAATTTAGCATTAGTCATCTCTGAAAGTCTGATGTACTTGTAGCTAAAGTTATTGAAGCGGAAATGACCTGGGAGCATGAATACTTAGTTTTTATTATGACATAGCTTGACGCGGTGATACCCCCAAGCTCTTTTCCTGGGCCACTTTCTTTTGCATCAATAACTTCCCCTCATGCATTATTTATTTAGTTTTTATTTAACTGACACTTATTGTACTATGTACTGTTCTACGTTTTTGACAAGTATTAAAACATTACTCCTTATAATAACCCCATGAAGTGGGTATTACTGATTTCTGTTTTACAGATGAGAAAGCAGAGATCCTGAGGCATAAGTAACTTTCTCAAACTTGTAAGTCTGGATCCTGAATCTGTGCTCTTAACCATTGAGTTAAAGTGCCATGNACTTGCCTTTAACTAAACTTGCCTTTAACTAAAAATAAAAATAATAATAATAATAATAATAATAATAATAAATCCATGTGGTTTCTACTTTAAACATGTTTTATAAGGTGGCTGCAGGGTTCTTACTCAAAAGACTGAGGTAATATGGCCTCAAACCTGATAGAATCCAGGGCACTGACATTTGCAATTACTTCAAATTTTGGAAGAGTAGGGAAAATGGGGAGGCTAGAAAGACCTATCAATATAGTCAATCTCAGAAAACATGATTTTCTCAACTCTCTGTATTCTCGTTGCTATAACTTTTGCAATCACTGTAGTTTACAGCACCTTCTGTAATGTAATGTTGGCTGCCATAGAAGTACTCCACCAAAATAGAATGCCTCCTAAATCTTAGTGGTGTTAAAATGTAGTCATTTTATACAATGGGAATAAACATTTCTCTATTAAACTAAGCATATTTAGAGAAAAGTTTTTGAAGTTAAATAATGGTTGGGAAAGAAATTGCTAAGAATATTTTCTTTGCCTTATTATGATACACAAACAGGAAAAAGATGTTTTAGGGGCATTTTTAGAATAGTCTCAAGTAAAAACAAAACACACACACACAATGAATTACCATACATTTAGAATCTGGTTTGGTAAAATTAAGGGTTAACAGTAATTCTAATTGCTTGATTTCTTAGACTGTTCTATCGTTTTAGGTGTTTAATGAATGAGAAGCAGAATTAGTGTTATTTGAGAAACCATTAAAAATCATTTTGCATTTTCCTCTCTTTTTTTCTATTATAAAATGATTCTGTTACTGTTAGCAGAGCCTGGAATAGGGGTTGGCAAAGCTGAAGATGTTTATTGGGGATAGACAGGATAATTAAGATCAAGTGGATGACTTAACATTTCCTAACATGGAAAAACAGAAGAAATGTAAAGGAGAGTTGTACATGCTTCTACAACCACCATCTACCGTTCCACCTGTATAAGGGTCATATTTCACCCTAAATTCTATTAAAATGGATGAACTTTTTCTTTTTTGATCAAATGATAATCTATCTACTTGTATATTGGATCCTCTCAAGGCTTGCCTACTCAAGAATTTAATTTCTGATATTACCCTCTTTTCTCTTAATATCAGTGGCCAGCAAACTAAGGTACACAACCCAACCCTGCCTTTCGTCTGTTAGTAAATCAAGTTTCATCTGAACACAGCCATGCCCATTAATTTACATGTTACATATGGTTGCACTTATGATAGAGATCATACGGCTGACAAAGTTTATAATATTTAATATCTGTCCCTTTAGAGAACATGTTTGCCAACTGATGTCCTATATCTTCCATTTTCTTTTCCCTTGGTTAGATGATTTCTGCCAGCAAATAAACATTGTGTATTGTTACTTTTAACATTAATACCTTTTTTACTCCAGTTTTCTCCTTCAATTACTGCCCCATTACTCTGTTCCCCTTTACAGAATATCTCCTCAAAAGGTTTGTGTATGTCCTAGGTATTTCTGCCTCTTATTACCTATTTTTTTCTTGAATCTCCTGAAGAGTTTCTTTCAGCTACTTCATACACACTGCTCTTTTAAGGTAATCAATAATGTACATTAATCCAATTTTACCAGCCAATTTTCAGTCCTCATCTTATTTCATTCATTAACAACATTTGGCAGTATTCTAATCCAATTTTCTTGAAGCATTTATTTGATTCTCCTCATACCTTCCAAGTCCATTATATTATTCTCAGTCTTCTTTCCTTGTTTCTTCTTATTTTCCTGGCTCCTAAAGCTGTGAAATGTCTCATTTCAGTCCTCAGACTTTGTTCCTCTTTACATAAAATTATTCCCTTCATAGTTTAATCCAGTATAATTCACTCAGATGCCATACATTCTATACACTGGTGATTACCAAAATTCTCTTTCCAACTCGGACCTCTTCCTCAAATTCTGTACACCAGTCTGCCTCGGCATACCTACTTGGATCATAAATACGGATTTCACTGTTAATAAATTCAACACAGACTCCTTACACATATTTTCTGATGGGTCCACTTTACTGAGGTTCATGCCTTTGCTCAATCCCAAGTGAATACAGTCTATCTCTACAGAAACAGGCAATTATCTATTTTAAAGCTTCCACTTGCGGTTTCTGCTTCCATTTTGGAGGAGTAAGCGCCTAACATATTGATCCTCCCACAAATATGAGCTATAAACATTAGACAAAAATAAACAAACTCAAATACCTGGGGCTCTAGAAACTGTACAAATAAAAACGTTTTTAGAAGGGACCAAGTGACCAGCACCGTGTGAATATCCTGTATTTTTACAGTTTTACCTGAGAGTAGCTGCAGTCATAGAGGCATGGAAGCAGCTAAAACGCAAATGGTAAACTAGAAATGTTTCTGGTAGTCAAGTGAACACAGAACCCTGGAAAGAAAATAATCAAAGAAGAGAAACCCTAAATTTTGTGTTTAAACTCACTTCAGGCTGGGCACGGTGGCTCACGCCTATAATACCAGCACTTTGGGAGGCCGAAGTGGGTGGATCACGAGGTCAGGAGATCGAGACCATCCTGGCTAACATGGTAAAACCCCGTCTCTACTAAAAATACAAAAAAAAAAAAAAAAAAAAAAATTAGCTGGGCATGGTGGTGTGCGCCTGTAGTCCCAGCTGCTTGGGAGCCTGAGGCAGAATGGCATGAACCTAGGAAGCAGAGCTTGCAGTGAGATGAGATTGCGGCACTGCACTCCAGCCTGGGCGACAAGAGTAAGACTCAGTCTCAAACAAACAAACAAACAAACAACAGAAAAAAACCTCACTTCAACCTGTGAAACATGCATATGTAGGGAAAACTGGAAACAGCTTTGAACAACTGAAATTTGAGCCACTGACCCCTTCAGTTAGGATATTTTGCAGTTTGGGTCTAACTATTTTAAGGACTTACTGGAAGAGAAACAAATTACTACTGTTCAGAGCAATATAACAGAATTCAGAGTGTCTACAACATGAAATTCCTAGTGGCCATGATACAATTTGAAATTATCTGACATACAAAGAACCAGGAAACTTAGACCCCACTTCAAAGGAAAAGACAGTCAGCAGATGCCAATTCTGAGATGACTCAAATGACAACAATATGTTAATTGGGTTAAATACTCCAAAATAAAATAACGCCAAAATCTGGTTCTTGGAAAATATCAACAAAATTCACGACCCCTAGCTATGCTAATAATAAAAAACGATAGAAAATCCCAATATCTTGAAGGAAATAATGAATATTACTGCAGATCCTATATCTATTAAAAGGATAATAAGGGAACATCATGAACAACTTTATGCAAACAAATTCTAAAACCTAGATGAACAGACAAATCCCTTGAAAGATACAAGCTACCAAAACTCCCTCAAGAAGAAATAACCTGAGTAGTGCTAGATATATTAAAGCAATTGAATTCATAGTTAGCTATCTTCCCTCCAAAACCCTCCATGTTTCTGGTGGCTTCTTTGTTGAAATCTAGTGAACATTTGGGAAATTATACCAACCTCAAACTCTTTCAGAAAATTCAACGGAGGGAACACTTTTCAACTCATTTTATGAGGCCAGCATTACTCTAATACTAAAATCACAAAATGATATTATATAAAAAACTGCAGATCAGTATTCCTTTTTAATTATTTTCCTTATTCTTTATTCATTTAAATCAATTTTATTGTGTATATTTGAGGCTTAGAACATGTTGTGGGATACAAATAGTAAAGTGGTTACTATAGTGAAGCGAGTTAGCATATCCATCGTCTCACATAGTTACTTTTGTGTGACAAGAGGCATATATATATATACACACATAAGCACTTTTAAACTGAAGAACAAAGTCAAATACACACACACACACACATATATACACACACATACACATACACACACACACACACACACGTACAGATGTAGTGGAAAATTATTCACCCATAAAAAGGAAGAAAATTCTGCTATTTGCCCCAATAGAAAGACCTGAAGGACATTATATTAAGTGAAATGAGCCAGACACAGAAAGAAAAATATTGCGTGGTCTCACTTATATGTTGCATGGTCCAAATATTACTGAATCTAAGTCCACCATATATAAAATAATAATACACTCTGACTAAAGAGGGTTTATCTACAGAATT
>NW_016821436.1:141425-144513 GCF_001698545.2 Rhinopithecus bieti | reverse complement strand
CCTCAGTCTTTTGAGTAAGAACCCTGCAGCCACCTTATAAAACATGTTTAAAGTAGAAACCACATGGATTTATTATTATTATTATTATTATTATTATTATTTTTATTTTTAGTTAAAGGCAAGTTTAGTTAAAGGCAAGTAGTTCAGACATAATTTTCAGAAAATAGCTTCTCATCCGTGTGTTAGGGACTTAAAATGGTTTTACTATGACACTAATATTTTTCTCTTCACAAGATATAGTGTACAATAATTTGTAGGGAAAATAATATTTGAGTGGAAATGGAAGTCAAAGGTAACTGAGAGTAGGCCAGGCACGGTGGCTCACGCCTGTAATCCCAGCACTTTGGGAGGCCGAGGCGGGTGGATCACGAGGTCAGGAGATCGAGACCATCCTGGCTAACACGGTAAAACCCCGTCTCTACTAAAAATACAAAAAATTAGCTGGGCCGGTGGCAGGAGGCTGAGGCAGGAGAATGGCATGAACCCAGGAGGCAGAGCTTGCAGTGAGCCGAGATTGCGCCACTGCACGCCAGCCTGGGTGACAGAGCGAGACTCCATCTCAAAAAAAAAAAGGAACTGAGAGTAGATCTATTCTTGAAATCTGTGGTGGAATTTGGAAAAACTAATAAACCGTCATGGCACTTTAACTCAATGGTTAAGAGCACAGATTCAGGATCCAGACTTACAAGTTTGAGAAAGTTACTTATGCCTCAGGATCTCTGCTTTCTCATCTGTAAAACAGAAATCAGTAATACCCACTTCATGGGGTTATTATAAGGAGTAATGTTTTAATACTTGTCAAAACGTAGAACAGTACATAGTACAATAAGTGTCAGTTAAATAAAACTAAATAAATAATGCATGAGGGGAAGTTATTGATGCAAAAGAAAGTGGCCCAGGAAAAGAGCTTGGGGTATCACCGCGTCAAGCTATGTCATAATAAAACTAAGTATTCATGCTCCCAGGTCATTTCCGCTTCAATAACTTTAGCTACAAGTACATCAGACTTTCAGAGATGACTAATGCTAAATTAATGATAGTGCTTTCTTCAGAATGGATATAAATATTTTGCTTTTCTATCTCAGAGCTTTTAACATTATTATTGTCACATATGTTTGAACTACACATTGCATAACCTTAAACTTAAATTTGTTATGTTCTCCCTTCATCAGTATTGGACAAACGAAAATCCAATGACTTGGTTCGTTTATTACCTTTATTAAGAAATCTGATTAGACTTGCACTGAAACAATTTATTTTATCCTGTTAGGAAGTTGCACTGTTGCAGAGGTCCATTAACTCTTTCAGGACGGTGTGGAATCAGTGGGGAAATCTCTAATTGCTACTGACACAGGTGAGTGGCATGGGTAGCAAATTATGCATGGCGGCAGCAATTTCCTAAAAGACCTGTGATTACTTAGTGGTTAAAAGCTTTAAAGTACCTCTAGTGCCTAAGTCATTAACAGAGAATGATTTAGGCGCAGGAAGAATCTAACTAAAATGTAAAACTGTGAAGGCATTACAAATAATAGTTTGCCTAATAAAAGTACTTGAATATTAGTTTGTGTCAGATACATTTTCCCATTAACTATGATAACTCATGAAAATACAAAGCAGTTGAAAAGCACAAAGATAAATCTTGTCACAAAATGAAACAACAATAATCAGAAATATCGCAAACAACCTTTTCTTTATATGTTTACAACTTGCTCATATTTATAAAATCTTCACTTTTATAAGAGTTTCATGTGCCGCTGTGTCTATATCACTGGCTTTCCAAGCCTTACCATCAACTCCCATAGGAAATGTGTCATTCAATTTTAAAACAGGAAACTGAGACTATATGTATTTCTGAGCTGTAAAACTTGTGATACCCAAGTATTTTATTTTGCTTTAGGATTACATTTACTCTTTTTTTTATTTTAGTTCTGGGGACATGTGCAGGATGTGCATGTTTGTTACATAGGTAAAGGTATGTCATAGTGGTTTACTACACCTATCAACCCATCACCTAGGTATTAAGCCCAGCATGCATTAGCCATCCTTTCTAATACTCTGTCTCCTCCCACCCCACTCCCCGACAGGCTGCAGTGTGTGTTGTTCTCCTCCCTATGTCCGCATGTTCTCATTGTTCAGCTCCCACTTATAAGTGAGAACATGTGGAGCTTCGTTTTCTGTTCCTGCATTAGTTTACAGAGGATAATGGCTTCCAGCTTCATCCATGTCCCTGCAAAGGACATGATCTCCTTCCTTTTATGGCTGCATAATATTCCATAGTGTATATGTGCCACATTTTCTTTATCCAGCCTTTCATCGATGGGCATTTGGATTGATTCCATGTCCTTGCTATTGTGAATAGTGTTGTAGTTAACATATATGTGCATGTATCTCTGTAATAGAATGACTTATATTCCTTTGGCTATAAACCCAGTAATGGGATAGCTGGGTCAAATTGTATTTCTGGTTTTAGCTCCTTGAGGAATCACCACACTGTCTTCCACAATGGTAGAACAAATTTACATTCCCACCAACAGTGTCAAAGTGTTCCTGTTGCTCCACAACCTCACCAGCATCTGTTGTTTCTTGACTTTTAATAACGGCCATTCCGACTGACTTGAGATGGTATCTCATTGTGGTTTTGATTTACATTTCTCTAATGATCAGTGATGATGAGCTTTTTTTCGTATGTTTGTTGGCTGCATGAATGTCTTCTTTTGAGAAGTGTCTGTTCCTGTCCTTTGCCCACTTTTTAATGGGGTTGTTTGTTTTTTTCTTGTACATGTGTTTGAATTCCTTGCAGATTCTGGATATTAGACCTTTGTCAGATGGATAGATTGCAAAGATTTTCTCCCACTCTGTAGGTTGCCTGTTCATTCTGATGATAGTTTCTTTTGCTGTGCAGAAGCTCTTTAATTAGATACCATTTGTCAATTTTTGCTTTTGTTAAGATACATGTTTTATTTCCTTAAAACAATATTTTAAAATAGCCATGTTCTCTTTTCAGTCTCTAGAGAAATGTGAAATTTTAAAAATACATACAAGCATAGTCTACCAACCATGTACAGTTCTGATTGCATTTTCAATCCTA
>NW_016821436.1:127719-137857 GCF_001698545.2 Rhinopithecus bieti | reverse complement strand
TTTATTATTTTCAATTTTTATATTTTTAATTTTTGTGGGTACATAGTAGGTGTATATTTTGTCATTTTACGAGATGCAGAAAAATCATTTTACAAAATCAGATAGCCATTCATGATAAAAATATTCACCAAACTAGTAATAGAAGACAACTTCCTCAATTTGATAATGGGCATCTACAAACAATGAAAATCCTACAGCTAACATCATACTTAATGGTGAAAGGGTAAATCTTTTCTTCTAAGGTCAGAAACAAGACAATGTCCCCTTTCAACACTTCTCTTAAACTTTGTGTTGGAGGCCATAGCAATGAAGGAAGGAAAAAAATGAAACTGATAAAAATGTTAAAGGAAGAAGTAAAACTATATACACATGCAGAGGAAATAATTGTTAAAATAGAAGAATGCTGAAGAATCTGCATATAAATTCTAGAAAAAATAGGTGACTTTATCATGGTCAGAGACTAGATTAATATACAAAAATGAATAAAATATTAGTTTGTGTTTACAATAGTACCTAAAATCACCAAGTCCTTATGATTAAATTTAACAAAAGACACGAAAGACAGAACAATTGAGACTAGAGAACACTGACAAACAGACTAGAGAATATTTAAATAAATTAAGAAAAATACTCTAATTCTGGACTGGATGACTAAAATAGATAATAGACAAAGTTACCCCAAATTTATATATTCAACACAACACCAACCAAAATTTCAGAAGTTCTAAAATTTATAGAAATTGGAAAGTTGATTCTAGGATGTATATGGGAATTGAAAAGACCAAGAATGCCTGCCCAAAGTACTTTTAAACTGAGGAACAAAGTCAAAGGACTTACACTACTTGATTTGAAGAGTTACTCTAATGGTGCATTATGACATTGGGCTACAGGATAGGCACATAGTCAGTGAAACAGTACAATGTGCAGAAAATGGATAGAAAATCGATGGGAAAAGAATCTTCAACTACACTTGAACAACTGAACATCTACGTGGAAAAAAATTGAGCATAGGCCCTTAATGCAAACCATATACAAAAATTAATTTAAAATACATTTCATAGAAATGTGAAAGCTAAAAATAAAAAAATCCTAGAAAAAGTAAGGCAAATTATTTGCAAAGATTTATTAGATAGGACACACAAAAAGCATAATCATAAAACGAAAAAAAAATTGAACGTTTCCCACATTTAATCTTTTGCTTTTGAAAGACATTGTTTAAAAAAAATGAACATGCCAGCCACAGAAACAGTCTGTGAACATGCCAGCCGCAGAAACAGTCCACAGACAAGGACTGGTGAGGAGACAAGATTTTGGCCCCCATGATCTTTAACCCCTTTAGCCCATGGTGTTACTTCTGCGATTTTTATGTTACATGGCAAAAGAGACTTTGTAGATGGAATTAAGATTTGCTAATCAGCTGACAATAGAATAGAGTGGTTATTCTAGATTATCCAAGTAGGCCTAATGTAATCACACAAGCATTTAAGAGTGGAAAGGGAAGGAAGAAAAGTCAGTCAGAGAGATACAGTGTGAGAAGAACCCCATTACGGCTGCTAATATTTTATTGTTTGTGGCGTGGTTTAAAATCAGCTGGTTCATTGCCTTATTTTTCATGTAGACCTTGAATCAATCAACTGTAAAGAAGTTCAGTTTTTTATCTCTCTCTATGCACTAATCAACAAAATAAATTAATATAATGTTATACAAAAAGTGTTACAACAAAATGCAAGAAAAATACAAACACAAATGAAAGTCCTTAAGGTCCAGTGAAGAGAACTAGCCCAGAATGTAATAGAGTGGAAAGGTACCAACTTAAGAAGCAGGTGGAACTGGCCGGGCGCGGTGGCTCACGCCTGTAATCCCAGCACTTTGGGAGGCCGAGGTGGGTGGATCACCTGAGGTCGGGAGTTCAAGACCAGCCTGACCAACATGGAGAAACCCCATCTCTACTAAAAAAATACCAAATTAGCCGGGCATGGTGGCGCAGGCCTGTAATCCCAGCTACTCGGGAGGCTGAGGCAGGAGAATTGCTTGAACCTGGGAGGCTGGGGTTGTGGTGAGGGGAGATCGCACCATTGCACTACTCCAGCCTGGACAACAAGAGCAAAACTCCGTAAAAAAACGAACAAAAGAAGCAGCAGCGGCGGCAGCAGCAGCAGCAGCAGCAGCAGGTGGAACCAGAACTATGAGAAACTCAACTGAGCTAGTGAAGAAAAGAAAATGAAACGAAACAGTAGAGGCATTTTCCAGTAATGGAAGAGTAAATGGGTAGTAGAAAGAAATGCTACTTGAGATTGGGAATATTAAATAGCAAAGGATAGCAGTGTTTTGAGGAGAAGGGGAAGATACTCATCCTCAATAGATCGGTGGGGGTTTAACCTGAAAAGTCTTCTGTAGCAATGCCTTTGGCATCTACTAAAACCAATCTATGTAGGCTGAAACAAATGGGTAGACAATAGTACAAATATTCCTTAAAATATTCTTGAAAGAAGATTGTATAAATGTAAGCAATTATAAAACCAGAGACAGTAGATATAGCTAAGATAATACAAGATTGAAAATGCCACCTTATGAGAGTCGAGTGTAGCACTATGTGACAGAAAGGCGAAACTCCCATCCAAGAACTAACCAGGCATGACTCTGCTTAGCTTCTAATATCAGACACATTCAGGGTGGTATGGGTATAGATGTCAATGATGGACTGGATAAAGAGAATGTGGTATATATACACCATAGAATACTATGCAGCCATTAAAAAGAATGAAATCATGTCCTTTGCAGAAACATAGATGCAGCTGGAGGCCATTATCCTAAGCAAATTAATGCAGGAAACAATACCACATGTTCTCACTTATAAGTGAGAGCTAAGCAGTGAGCACATATGGACATAAAGATGGGAACAATAGACACTGGTAGCTATTAGAGGGGGAAGGGAGGCAAAGGTTGAAAAACTAACTGTTGGGTACTATGCTCAGTGCATGAGTGATGGGAATCAATTGTACCCCACACCTCAGCATCACTCAATGTATCCAGGTAACAAACCTTCACATGTACACCACAAAACTAAAATAAAAGTTGAACATTTTAAATAAAGTAAAATAAAATAAGAAATGTGAAACTCACAGAGAAAACACATACTAAAAGATTTTGAAATTGGTGGATAGGAAAGAAAAGCACCTCAAATAAGACGCCATTTTTATTTACCATAACTTCCATAATCACAAAATTCTACTTTGTCAAAAAAGCAACGGTATTTCAAATAACACTCTCAGTAACTAATGTATCTACAGTTTTATTTTCCCTCCAGATATTATAACCCCCTAGTGCAAATATTAACATATTATGGGAACAAAAAGCCCAGTTTAATCCTAAACTCATAGACCATGGATTCCAAGCAACAGTAATAGGCTGATTAACATCCTAGTGAAATGAAAGCCAAGATGATTTCCATATATGCTCCTTTCCCTAGATATTACCAAGTCTTCATTCTGGATTGCAACACTCGGTTCTGGTTTACAGAACTATAATTTGGCTTCAAATTACTTTTTTGGTATTTTTCCATCATTATATTTGAAATTTTTCAAACATATAGAAATGCCTTATCCATATAATCGCCACCTAAATTTTATGATTAACATTTTGCTGTTTGATTCATCACATATCTGTGCCTCTAGCCATCTACCCATTTATCCAATTATCAATCCATAACATCTTTGATCAATTTCAAAGTCAGTTTCAGATATCAGGAAACTGCATCCCTAAAACTACAATATGCACATTATTTATTTTAAACAGGCTGATTGAGTTATTAACATTCAACAAAATCATCCACTGAAAGTATACAAATCAATAGGTTTTAGTATATTCACAGAGCTGTGCAGCCATCACAACCTAATTTTAGGACATTTTCCCCACCCCAGAAAGAAACCCCATGCTCATTGGTAGTCACTTCCCATTTTCCCCCATTCACCTAGCCTTAGGCAACCACTTTCTGGCTCTACTCACTTGCCTATTCTAAACATTTTATGTAAATGGAATAATACAATATGTGGTCTTCCGTGACTGGCTTATTTCATTTGCATAATGTTTTCAAGGTCCATTCATATCGTAGCATGTATCAGCACTTCATTCCCTATTTTTGCTGAATAGCATTCCATTTTATGATATACCACATCTTATTTATCCATTCATCAGTTGATGGATACTTGAGTTGTTTCCACATTTTGGATATTATAAGTAATGTTGCTATAAACATTCATGTACAGGTTTTTGTGTTGGCATACGTTTCCATTTTTCTTGGATACATAAATAAGAGTGGAATTGCTGGGTCATATGGAACTCTATGTTTAACTTTTTGAGGAACTGCCAAACTGTTTTCCAAAGCAGCTGCACCACTTCACAATCCCATCAGCAATGTATGAGGGTTCCAATTTCTCCACGTCCTTGCCAACACTTTTATTGTGCCTTTTAAATTTATAGCCATCCTAGTGGGTGTGAAGTAGCATCTCATTGTAGTTTGATTTGCATTTCCTTAATGACTAATGATGTTGAGCATCTTTTCATGTGTCTATTGCCTATTTATGTATCTTCTATGGATAAAAGTCTATTTAATTCCCTTTCCCAGTTTTTAGTTTGTCCGTCTTTAGAGGAAGAATCAATAATGTTAAAATAGTCACATCGCCCCAAACAATTTACAGATTCAATGCTATTCCTATCAAACTAACAATGAAATTCTTCACAAAATTAGAAAAAAACTATTTTAAAATTCCTATGGAATCAAAAAAGGAGGCCAAATAGCCCAGGCAATACTATGCCAATAATAATAATAATAATAATAATAAAGAAACTGGAGGCATCACGTTATCCAACTTCAAACTATACTACTGGGATACAGTAACCAAAACAGTGTGGCACTGGTACAAAAAACAGGCACATTGACCAATGGAACAGGATAGAGAGCCAAGAAATAAGGCTGCACACCTACAAGCACGTGGTCTTCAACAAAGCTGACAAAAACAAGCAATAGGGAAAGGAGGGCCACCTATTCAATAAATGGGGCTGGGATAACTGGCTAGCCATATACAGAAGATTGAATCTGAACTCCTTCCTTATACCACATACAAAAAATCAACTCAAGATGGATTAGAGACTTAAATGTAAAACCTAAAATTATGAAAACTCTGGAAAATAACCTAGGCAATACCTTTCTGGACATAGAAACTAGCAAATATTTCATGACAAAGATGCCAAAACAATTCCTACAAAACAAAATTGACAAATAGGATCTAATTAAAGTAAAGGACTTCTGCACAGCAAAATAAACTATCAACAGAGTAAACAGGCAACCTACAGAATGGGAGAAAATATTTGTAAACTATGCATTTGATAAAAGTCAACTATCCAACATCTATAAGGGGCTTAAGCAAATTTACAAGAAAAAACAATCAACTCCATTAAAAAGTGGGCAAAGGACATGGACACACTTTTCAAAAGAAGACACTTATGCAGCCAACAAGCATATGAAAAAAAGCTCAGCATCACTGATCATTAAAGAAATGCAAATCAAAACCACAATAAGACACAAGTTTGCATTCAGTAGGATGGCTATAGTGAAAAAGGATGACAATAGTAAGTGTTTACAGGGATGTGCAAAAACTGAAACCTTCATATTTTGCTTGTGGAAATGTAAAATGGTCCAGTCACTTTGGAAAACAGTTCTTCAAAAAGCTAGTCATGGAGTTACCATATGATCCTACAATTTTACTCCTAGTTATATACCTAAGAAATGAAACATATTTCTACACAAAAACTTGTATAGAAATGTTCATTGCAGCACTATTCACAATAGCAAAGACATGGTATCAACCTAAATGTCCATAAATGGTAGACTGGATAAAGAAAATGTGGTATATATACACCATGGAATAGTATGCAGCCATAAAAAAGAATGAGATAATGTCCTTTGCAGGAACATGGAGGAAGCTGGAGGCCATTTTCTTTTGAAAACTAACACAGGCACATAAAAACAAATATTGTATGCTATCATTTATAAATGGGAGCTAAAATGATGAGAACACATGAACACTAGGTAGGGAAGAACAGACAGTAGGGCCTATTTGAGGATGGAGGGGAAGAGGAGGGAGAGGATCAGAAAAAGTTCTTATCGGGTACCATGCTTATTACCTGGGTGACAATCTGTACACCAAATTTTTGTGACATGCAGTTTCCCTATATAACAAACATGCATATCTACCCCTGAATCTGAAATAAAATTTTAAAATTTCATGTCTTAATTTTAAAATTTATTTTATTGCATATTGTTAAGGTGTTTAACATGATGTGTTGCTATACACATACATAATGAAATCATTACTACAAACTAACAAATTAACACATTCATCATCTTCCATAGTCACTTTTTTTAGGTAAGAGCACCTAAAATCTACTTTCTTAGAAATTTTTCAGTATACAATAAAATACTCTTAACTATAATCCTTATGCTGTACATTAAATCTCTAATTTGTCCTACATAAAGGATTGTACCCTTAGACATGCTTCTTCCCATTTCCTCCCCCTCTTCATACCTGGCAACCACAATTCTCTAATTCTATTTATTTGACTTTTTAACAAAATTCCACATCTAAGTGAGATAATACAGTATGTTTCTTTTTGTGTATGGCATATTTTATTTAGCATAATATTCTCCAGCCTCACTCATGTTGTCACAAATGGTAGTATCTCCTTTATAAGGGTGAATAATATTCCATTTTTTGTGTATATATATATATATGTACTGCAGCACTATTCACAATAACCAAGATATGGTAACAGCCTAAGTGTCCATCAATTGATGATGTGTATCTTGATTTATACATATATATATATACACACACACAATGTTATCTTTACATTATGGAGTCATAAGAGTTCTTTATGTATGCTGATCCAAGTCCCTTATCACTATATGATTTGCTAATATTTTCTCTCATTGTGCAAATTTTCTTTTCACTTCCTTTATGGTAATCTTTGAGTGCAAATATTTTAATTTTATGAAGTTTATTTTCATTTATTGCTTAGATATATACTTTTGGTGTCATATCTAAGAAAACATTGCCCATTTTTCTAAATACAATACAGATAAATACAAATATTTATTCCTATGTTTTCTTTTAAGGCTCTTATTGTTTTAACTGTTACATTTATGTGTATGATGCATTTTGAGTTATTTTTGTGTGCATGCATGGTGTGAGTTCAGGGTCTAACTTCATTCTTTTGCATATGAATATCCAGTTGTCCCAGCACCATCTGTTGAAAATCATTATTTCTCTATTGAATTGTCATGGCGCTCTTTTCAAAATCAGTTGACCATGATTGATTTTCAAAATCAATTGACCAATTCAAAAATAAATTGACCATAAAGTAAGGGTTTATTTCTGAGCTCTCAATTCTATTCAATTAATCATCATGTCTAACCTTATGCCAGAACTTTACTATCTTGGGTACTTTAGCATTGTAGTAAGTTTTGAAATGGGGAAATAGTGTCCTTTGTCTTTGTTCTTCTTTATCAAGATTGTTTGGGGTATTCTGAGTCCCTTACATTTCCATATAAATTTAGGATCGGCTTGCCAATATCTGCAAAAACCCAGCTGCGATTTTGATAGAGGTTGTAGATTAATTGGTAAATATTGCTATCTTAAGAATATTAAATCTTTCAGTCTGTCAACGTGGGATGTGTTTTCATTTATTTAAATCTTCTTTCATTTCTGTCAAACTGTTTTGCAATATTCTGTGTACAATTCTTATACTTCTTTTGTTAAATTTATTCCTAAGTATTATGTGATTTTGATTTATTGTAAATGTGTTTTCTTAATTACATTTTCAGATTGTTCACTGTTATTATATAAGAATACAATTGATATTTGTGTATCGGTTTTGTATCCTTCAACCTTGCTGAACTTGTCTATTAGTTCCTATAGTTTTCGAGTGGATTCCTTAGGTTTCCTGTAAACAAGGTCAGGTCATCCGAAAATAGAGTTTTACTTCCTTTTAATATGAATTATTTTATTTATTTTTCTTGCTTAATTTCCCTGGCTAGAACTTCCAATACAGTGTTTAAGTGTCAAGAGCAGACATTCTTGTCTTGTTCCTTATCTTAGGGAGAAAGCATTTAGTTTTTGACTATTAAATGTGATGTTAGTTATGGATTTTTATTAGATACCTTTTATTAATTTGAGGCAGTTATCTTTCATTACTAGCTTGTTAAGATGCTTTATCATGAAATGTTGAATTTTGTGAAATGTTTCTTCTGTATCTATTAAAATGATTGTGCTTTTGCCATTTTACCTATTAATATGATATATGAAATCAATTGCTTCTTAGATTATAAACCAAACTTGCATTCTTGGGACAAAACTTATTCAGTGATGATGTGAAATTATTTTTGTAGGCTCTCTATTCAGTTGTCTAGTATTTTTTGAGGATTTTGGATCTATATTCATAAGGAATATGGCTTGTAGGGTTTTTTGTTGTTGTTGTTGTTGTTGTTGGTATCTTTGTCTGGTATTTCTATCAGGGTAACACTGGACTCAAAGAATGATTTGGGATCTGCTCCATCTTCTATTTTTTTTCAAAGAATTTGTGAGGGAATTGGTATTAATCTTCTTTCCTTGTTTGGGAGAATTTATAGTGGAGTCACTGGACCTGGGAATGTTTTGTGTATTAGTGGCAGAAGAGTTACATACTAATTCAATCTCTTTACTTTTTATGTCTACTCAGATTTTCTATTTCTACTTGAGTCAGTTTCAGTCATTTATTGAAAGCTGTCTATTTCATGAAAGTCATCTAATTTGTGGCATGCACCCTTATTCACATTATTTTCTTAAAATTATTTTCTCGTATCTAAGGACAGTAGTGGTATATTCTCATTCATTCCAGATATTAATAGAAGAAAAGTCTTCTCTTTTCTTGATAAATGTAGCTAAAAGTTTGTCCGTTTCTTTTTATCATGTCAAAGCACCAACTTTTGGTTTCATTTTCTTTGCTTTCTTTCCTCTCTAATCTCTGCTTCATTTATGTTCACTCTAATCTTTATTATTTTGAGCCTTTTGCTTTATTTGGATTTAGTTTCTCTTATTTTTCTAGTTTCTCAATGTGGAAGTTTATGTTACTGATTTGAGAGTTTCTTCTTATTTAATAAAGGCATTGCAGCTATAAATTAAGCACTACTTATAGCTGTTCTTTGGACACAAGTTTTGGTATGTTTTTCTTTTTTTTTTTTTTTTTACCCTAAAAGTTTTTTCTAATTTCCCTTGTATTTTGCCTTTTAACTCTTTGGTTTTTTAGAAGTATTTTGTTTAATTTCCACATATTTATTGATTTCTCATATTTCATTCTATAATTTATATCTAATTTCTTTTTTAGTAAGAGATCACATATTTTATTGATTTCAGTCCTTTCACGTTTATTGAGGCTTGTTTTATAAACTGGCATATGTTTTATCCTTCAGCATGTGGTTGAGAAGAATGTATTCTGCTTTCGTTGGGTGGAGTGTTCTCCATGTCTGTTAGGTCTAGTCACTTTATAGTATTCTAAAGTCTTATATATTCCTGTTCTTCTAACTTGTTCTATCCATTATCAAATTGTTTGGATTACCTTTCTCTCTAAAATTTGTAGCACTGGATACAATGCCATGATAATGTTCCCTGTTCCTTTACTTTAATCCATTGTTTCTTTGACTCTTTAAAACTAAAGCACGTTAGGATCTTGGTGTTGAATAAAACACTGCCCTGAATTATACTCATCCCAGTAAGAAACATCCCATAATGAAGCTTCTAAATGAATTTTAGTTTGGAACTATCATGAAGTAGCCTCCTGAATGAGATTTTTGCAGGATGAGAGATTGGGAATATAAATTATGGATTTTAATTTCTTTGGATCTTTAACTCATGAGAGGAAGGTGATTTTATTCGTGGGGTTTATTCAGGACTTTAACTTACAAGGAAGTTTAATCTGTGAACTCTAATTTCTTTCCAAGAATTTTATATGGGAGTGATATGATTTTTATTTAAGTTTAGAGTGGCTTTATACTGGCATTTTATTATTAGAGTATTTTAATTGTGTCATTTTATTCTGTTGCAGA
>NW_016821436.1:121478-124942 GCF_001698545.2 Rhinopithecus bieti | reverse complement strand
AATTAATAACACATATAAATAAAACAAAACCTTTGTTTGCATTTCCTGCCCCAATATTAAAAAAAATTTATCAAATAAGGAAAAAAAATCAAGATAAACATCATACAAACATTTTCTTGAATTTAAATCATTATGTGAATAGAATTCCTTTTTTCCCACCATACACACTGGGAAAAATGTATCCTGCATAAATGACAAGGAAACTGTAAGGATAAAATCAAATAGTTGACAAAAAATAATTTTAAATTCATAAAGATTCAACTATAAGGTTTTTGAACTCTTTTGCTCCTGAATGCCAAGAGTTCTTATATATACATATACTTATGATGATTGTATGATTCTTACACATTTATGCTAATATCATTGTTCTTTCATTCTTTTCTTTCTCTTTTCTTCTTCCCTTTCCTTCATTTACTTTGTTTCCTTAATTGTATTAAAATAATATTCTCCCTCATTGCCTAGTGGATAGCCTGATTATAAAGAGGTATTCATTGACTAATTAGACAATGATTCATTCTAGTCTACACACAGTCTATTTTCAAAGTTTTAAGAGTCTCTTTGCTAGACATTAAACATTAAGGGAAACAGGTAATATTTAATTGCGTTAGTAAAAAAATAAATACAAAGAGTAGAATAATTGACAAACTAGGTAAAATTTATCTATTTTGTTGGGTTTCTATTGAATTGCTTTGTAGAGTTCCTGAAAAATATTACAATCCTCCAATTCTGCACATTTTAATATATAAATTTAACAGAACACAAAGAACACTGACTGAAAGGTGTACAGAATATGTGTGTTTCTAATTTTATCACATATTATTGGACATCATTCTCATTTCCCCAACCCCCAAAGCTATTAGGAAACATAAACAACTTTATGTAAAGACTATACATATCAAGGCATCTGGTTTGAGGGAGAGGATTATATGAATGTTGAAAAATACTATAAAATAGAAATATTGAATTGACATAAGTAGATTTGCTTTAAGATTTAATAACTTAACTGTAGCACATTTTATCACCTCTATAAAGTTCTTTCTAAGCCTTTCCCTGTCAATCATACTAGTGAAAACCATGACCTCTGTTTACTTTGCGGAAAATTTTACCTGAAAAGAAGTGCCCTTCTGCTTTTACCCAAGTACCAGGGGTTAGGTCAGGTTAAAAGAATATTGTATACATTTTTTAAAGAAAATATGTTAAAACTCTTCATGGCACATGCAGTAGTGCCCTCTTCAGCCCCTTCTGACCTGATAAAATGATAATGCCAGACTGAGCTTCCCCATTTAGTTGTATAAATAACCTTTTGGGGATATTATTCTACAATAAAAAATATCTGCTGCTTTAAAGGACATGAGGGTTTCCAACTTCCCTCTAAGTGTCTTCACTGCCATTGTGTTTTTTTGTCTAAGCTGCCCTATGGAATCTATTTAAAGAGGGATTCAAGAATCAAACCCACGACAGTCTTTCAGAAGGATTTGCTATTGCACTTGACAGGAAGTGACTTGTCAATCATCTGAAGACCTTTTGCTTGAAAAACTAATATTTTGGAGGAAAAGTAAAGCAAATCTTGAGGGTCATTTACTCACAACTTGTTCATGTTTATATGCCTTAAATTATTCCTTATGCTAAAGGAGTATCTGTATACAGATTTTGGAAAACTATGACTATTTATTAAATAGCAAATATGAGGACTAGGTATCATAAAATTATGGAATTAAAACAAAGTGAATTGTGTAGGTATCCAATCTAAACGCTCATTTCTCTCATTTTATTGAAAACACAGCTGAACAAAGTGTATCATATTGTTCAAGAAACCACAGTTAGTTAGAGTCAGGCTTGGCTGTATTCTTTCTAGCATGCCATCCAATGCCTTCCATTTCAATTTTCTTTCTTTTCTTTTCTTTTCTTTTTTTCTTTTTTAGATGGGGTCTCACTCTATCCCTCAGGCGGGAGTGCAGTGGCACGATCTCGGCTCAGCACAACCTCTGCCTCCCAGGTTCAAGCGATTATCCTACCTCAGCCTCCCGAGTAGCTGGGATTACAGGTGCGTGCCACAAACCTGGCTAATTTTTGTATTTTCTTTTAGTACAGATGGGATTTCGCTATGTTGGCCAGGCTTGTCTCAAACTCCTGATTTCAAGTGATCTGTCCACCTCGGCCTCCCAAAAGTGCTGGGATTACAGATGTGAGCCACCACGCCTAGCCCCATTTAAATTTTTGACAGTAATATTAACCTACTTATATTGAATTATAAAAATGTACATTTACATATGAATTCAAATGTAAATGTTAAAATGTAATATTTGAAATTTGAAAAATACTTCCTGGTACACTGCTGAAGGTAAACTGGAGAGATTCTATTATAAATTCGTATCTATAGGCATTAAAATATCTATATTAATCAGGACACACATGTTGGTTAATTTCTTAATTATAGAGAAGGTTATTATATTTATAATGGTTATTCACTATGATACTATTTTATGCCAGGCACTATGCTAGCCTGTAAACATTTTATGTTGAGAAGTAGGTATTGTTATACATATATTTTAGATGAGGACATTGAGAATCAAAAAGGTAAAGGACTTGTCAAAGATACCTATGTAATGAGTGACAGAGGACTGATTCCATTTCAAATCTGCCTGATTTCAAATTCCAAGCTCTTACCCATTTTGATAACTCCAAAATGCCATTCTGCAGCCCATTCCAATAGTGAATAAGAACTTATTTCATTTCTGGTTTAGTTTAAAACTTGTTCATATACTTTTGTTTTCTATTGGCAAGTAAAGTTGCTCTGCATAAATTCTTATATATTACTATAAACACAACTTGCAAAAATAATAGTAACCTTCATAAAAGGTCACCCCTTAGCATTCTCTTAACAGAACACAGAATGGTATACCAAGGAAGAATCTTATAATTTATGAAGTAAACATACAGTAATTTTCGTAAGTGGAAACTGAGGCCTATTACTGTGAAGGGCCATGAAGCCAATTAAGTTTTAGGAGGGTGCGAGCTCACACAGAGGGCCAGATCTGAAAACCAAATCTCCAAACTGTTCTGTCTGCTCTGTGTGCTGCACAAACTGATGTGGTTGAGGTAGAAAAGAAGGAAGAAAAGAGCAATTTAAAACCCATTATGTAAGCAGAATTCAGCTCTATGAGGTGGTCCTTCTTGAATAAAAATATCCTACAGTGTAGCTGGAGTGTTATTATACAAGGCATGTTTACATTTCAAGTGCAGTCATGTTTCTATTGTCATTATAATGAGAGACAAGACTGGCATGCGATGCTTAAAACCTCCTAGATATGTGACAAGAATAATGTATATGAGTAATTGATATCCTTGGATACCTGAAAGTTTTCTATGAATATTATTTTAAAATTTAAGTTTGTTTTCCCTTATTAATAGAATTACCAATGCACAAAAAAGAAAAATATGATCTTAAGTCTTTAATTAGGTAG
>NW_016821436.1:115509-120583 GCF_001698545.2 Rhinopithecus bieti | reverse complement strand
ATATTTTTGGTAGTTTGATTTATCCTCCTTTGGCTACATACCCAGTAATGGGATTTCTGGATTGAATGGTAGTTCTGTTTTGAGTTATTTGAGAAATATCCAAACTGCTTTCCAAAGCTGTTGAACTAATTTACATTCTCATCATCAGTGTATGAACGTTCCTTTTTCTCTACAGTCTTGCCAGTATCTGTTATTTTTTGACTTTTTAATAACAGCTATTCTGACAGATGTGAGATAATATGTAATTGTGGTTTTGATTTGCATTTCTCAGATTATTAATGACCTCATTAAAAAAATGAGCAAAGGACATAAACACATCTGAAAAAGGAAATTATTAAAAATATGATAAAATTATGGAACAGGTTTCTATATGTACAGGAACATAATAAACAAAGGAAAATACTTATTTTAAAATTAAACCATTTAGGGTAAAATAGGAGGGAATAGAAGTTATATATAAGGTGAGAAAACCTGAATGATTCTAATAGGAAGACTAGTAAAAGTATAAATTAATAATTTATGAAGAACTTGCCTTTATTTTTTTCAATAATATTTAATTTTTAGTTAACTCAGAAACTCACAGACATGCACTAGTGGCTACACTTTATAAATTTCCTGATTTATATAGCTAAGTTTCTGGTTTTTTGTTAATGAGCTCCACAGTTTTACTGATGAAACAAAGCACATGGGAGTTTAATGTCCATTAATTTTAAGCAGCTTCAAAAATATCCTTTCAAATATCCATGTGTGCTTATTTTTTGTATTTTTAAGAGACAGAGTCACTTACTGTTAGAATATTCTATTAAAATGATACAGACTTTTCTTGGCTTATAATATAATTCACATGCAAATTATATCAATCAGTGACCTGGTTAAAATAATTGTTTTATACACTGGCACATATGTTGCATAACAAGATATCGAAGTCTTTTTCTTTTATACTATCCTAGAACTCTGCAAGGATGAAGGCAAGCTTTCTCAGTTTCAGCACTATTGACATTTGGGGCCGTATAACTCTGCTGGTGGGGGACTATCCAGTGCACTGTAGGATGTTTAGCAGACTTCCTATTCTCTACCCACTAAATGGTAGTAGAACTTCTTCTCCCTTTGTTATGATAATCAAGAATGTCTCCAGAAACTTTCCAGCTGTCCCCTGGGTGACATAGTCACCACAGTTGAAAACTACTAGGTTAAGGATATAAAATATCTCACCAAAATAGATAAACAATTTTCTCTAAGTCTCTAATTCTTCACTGTTTAGAGTCATGAAACCTTTGAGAATCAAACTCTTTCAGAAAATTCCACAGAGAAGCAACATTGTGCTTATTAAATCTTGGTGATAAGGACCTTTTAAACCCATCCATGCTCTTTTGTTTAAAAGTCTTCTCTAGATAATATTTATGAACAATAGAGTTGAATGAAAATAAAGAATAAATTGTGAAGATTAGAGAAAACACATTGTTTAGGCACTTAATACATTAAATTCTTTTACAAAACCCATTGGGACACCAAGAATTCATTTCAACTGCCAATCTTATCATATCCTGTATATCTGTAAGTGAGTAAATTCTGTTTTTCTCACGATACTATGAAAAGTCCATGTCAGGCTATTATTTTTCCCTTGACATTCATATTAAGTTAATGTTTAACTTTAAGTACATATCTCCAAGAAGCCAGAAATCTGAATGTAACACCTTCAATGACAAGCAATTTTGTAGTAAATGTAGGTATGTCCATACACATAAAGTGAAAAGGAGAGCTATGTTATTTGGAAGATATTTGGAAGATGCCAGTCACTGTTTGAATAAACTATACCTCTTTCCCCCCAGAATAATATTCTACATCACTACTCTTATGTTCCTAGCTGCTTAACAATATATTCAACCATATCAAATATATGACTGTATGTTCAACAGAAGCACGTTATGATCAACCTCTTCAAAATAGAACTAGCATTTTTCGAAACTCAAATCTAAATCCTTCTTCTTATTTCTACGAATGACATCTTCATATTTTCAATCTCCTAGGCTTCAAATCTGAAAAGAGAATTCCGCTCCCTGTTTCTCACTAGGCACCACCTATCCTCATTCAGGCTGTCCACATAATAAGACGAGTTTTAAATTTTGACAATCTTAGTGTGAATTCAATCTCTGCCACTTGCTGGTATGCAATTTTTGGCCAATTATGGACACAGCATTCTGAGACATCCCTTGTTTATAAAATAGAAATAATAGTACATATATCATAAGCTAATTCTGATGATTTTCATTACATGCAAATCTTTGGATAGTCCATCTCTCAATATCTTCATAATAACATCCACACTTTTAATGAAAAGAGGACAGAAAAACAGAAATAGATGTTTCAATGAAAATTAGCTATCGTCATTAATTTTTTGGTACTTCTCTTACATACAACCATGTCTTTCCAGCAAATAGCCAATAGTTTACCAGTGGCACATATAAAATGATTTAGGTAGAATTTTAAAACTGTGTTTTATTTCTTAATTGCAATTATGTCTATTTTTTATCATCTTGACATAGATTTAAATTTGCCTATAAATGCTTAGGAAACAACATTATCTCTCATCTATATTTCTCCTAAAACAACTTTTCAGAAATAAGTGAGACAAAAACCCACATCTATTTAACATAAAAAATGATTTATAGTATAAAATCAGCTATTTTATGAAGAGTTATAACCTTGTTAGATTCACATGTTAATGAATTGCTGCAATTTGATTTAGCTCTTAAGTGTGATATTTTGTCAGCTTTTTTCCTCAATATATTAAATGTCATTCTGATAGAATGATAAATGTGCATATATCTAAAGAAGTTTCAGGTAAATGTGCAGAGAAATACAGAAAAATTGCTTGGCACAGGGAAATGCGTTTTCGTCCTTCATTTTAAAAAATGCTTATTTCAGTGGTATTTGATGACACACGGGAATATTAATAGACATGAGCCTTTATGCTCTCAATTTGTAGTTCTCATCTCAGTCAAGAGAAGCTTCAAATTATTTCTAATTTAGGGATATTAGTTGTTCTAAAAAAATGACTTTTTGTGTCAATTCAATTGAGTTGTAAATAGTTTATACCAGAGTGACTACTATGTGTAGGTACAAAAGAGAAAAGAGCAAAACTCAGTTTGGCATGCCATAGCCAGTGAAGGGCACGGTAGAAACAATGAGAAAAGAGAGGAGGGAAAGGCCAGATTAGAGGATTTGTAAGCCATTATAACAATTTTATTGTGCTTATAGTAAAAGGCTCTTTCTTTTTCTCCTTTTAGTGGTGAACAATTTCATGTAATTCATATGTCAGCAAGATCACCTTAAAAAGATCTGGTGGTCAGCCCTTGGTGGGCAAGAGTGCCTAACTCTGGTAAGATAAGGCCAGAGAAATGAAAAATTGTATCTCTTTCTACACTTTGAAATGTATTTGTCTGAAAAAAAATTAAGAGCCATAGTCAAGACATGCATTCTGTAGATCATCACATGCTCTTTAATTCCCCGTACTTTTTTTAGCCAGCCTGATTTACACATTTTTGTTATTGAAATGGCTATGGATGGCATTTGAGGTTGCAACCCAAATAAACATTCAAACTAGCAAAGACTGTACTACTGCTCATAACTGCATGCATCCAAGCTCTTGACCTCCTCTAGTTTATCTTCTTTTATTATTTAAAAAGTAATGTGTGTGGTAAAAAAAGTAAAAATGTACAAAATTTACATCACAGAAAGTCATAATTAACAATATTAGTATCTTAAGATTATTTTCTGTCATGATTTAGTCCCTCAATCTCTCTTCAGAAGTATCCCCTACTGACAGACAGGGTCTTATGTATCCTCCAAAAAAGTCTCTTGAATATATGCATATATAATTATATGGAATATATACATTTTCTTTACTTTTAACATGAATAGGACTATAATAGCCTAACTCTATTTCTTTATTTTACTGAGCAATATATACTTTTGTTCCTATTTTCTTATTTTTCTTTATGGCGCTTAATCACTACATTGCATTATATGACATTCATTATGTGTTTTGTTTTTCTGGTTAATGTCTGCTTCTCTCACTACATTTTGAAATCCATAAAGGCAGGAACATTGTCTTGTTCATGGCTGCATCAATAATGCTTAGAATGCAGTATGAACTCATATATTTGCTGAATGTATGAATGAATGAATCATTTATATTGTCTGCTGTCAGCCTGTATCCTATTCTTCCTAATGGCTACATGGCCTTCCATTCGACAAGTAACAGTAATTCATACAACCATCTTTCAATTGCTAGTTATAAAGGCTATAATGTGGCAATGTATTCTTGTATGTATATCTTATGGTGGTCTGGGCGCGGTGGCTCACACCTGTAATCCCAGTACATTGGGAGGCCGAAGCAGATGGATCACCTGAGGTCAGGAGTTTGAGACCAGCCTGACCAACATGATGAAACCCGTCTCTACTGAAAACACAAAAAATTAACTGGGTGTGGTGGCGTGCACCTGTAGTCCCAGCTACTTGGGAGGCTGAAGCAGGAGAATCACTTGAACCTGGGAAACAGAGGTTGGCAGTGAGCCAAGATGGCACCATTGCACTCCAGCCTGAGCGACTGAGTGAGACTCCATCTCAAAAAGTCTATCTATCTATCTATCTACCTACCTACCTACCTGCCTACCTACCTACCTTGTGGTGTATATGTGAGTGCATTGTTATATATGCATTTTGCATACATTCATTCAATAAAATGCTAAAGGAAAATTGATAAATCAAGGTATGTGTGCTTTCAAATTTTGTAGATATGGTCAAATTGTACTGATAAAAAGAGGGAATGATTTAGAATCATAGCAAAATACTTTTCCCATATACTTTTGAATCATCAGTCTGGGGCCTCTGATGCCAGGAATAAACTGAACACATCAGGGAAAACGATAACAAGATATTTTGTCTTTTGGAGATTTGAGTTTCTTATCTAGAAAGTGGGGTGATAATAAAACCTACCCTGAGTGTGATTTCAAAAAGAGGAACTTATTTTTGGGTTAAAAAAATAGCAAATGAAAACCAAAAAAAAAAAAAA
>NW_016821436.1:104358-114526 GCF_001698545.2 Rhinopithecus bieti | reverse complement strand
TTATTTAGCCATTTAATACAACCAGATTTCTCCCTTTCAGTATTTAAAGAAATTCTTGGGCATACAATTAAATTCTTCATATTTTTAATGAAAATATAGGCTCAAATTAAATCTAAAACTCTAATAACAGTTTCAGATAGGGAACTAAAGACAGATACCTTTATAAAGATGAGTACCTTTATAAAGACAGAAGGATCTCTTATTCCTTTCAGAGACAGAGTCTCAGTCTGTCACCCAGGCCAGAATGTAGCATCTTCTGGGATCAGGCTATCCTCCTGCCTCAGCCTCCCAAGTAGCTGCGACTACACACATGCATGACCAGGACCAACTATTTTTAAAAATTGTTTGTAGAGGGGATCTTGTTATGTTTTCCAGGCTGGTCTTGAACTCCTGGCTTCAAGCAATCCTCCCACCTCAGCCTCCCAAAGTGTCGAGTTTACAGGCGTGAGCCACTCTTCCCAGCCCTGATTTCTTAATGCCTTAGTATCATTGTGTTTTTAACACTTCCCAGATTCATGTGGATTTTATTATTATATTGCTGATATAGTTTAAGGATAACTTTTAGTTGCCTTTTGCTATTTAAAAAGAATTTCAGTACTTGCAACTAGTTATTGATATTAGTTTCTCTTGCTACCTTATTTTGAAGTTTTGAATATCTGTTTGTATTTTTCCTCATTCAACTTTATTCACTGAACAGGTTTTCCCCCCTGTTACTCAAGTACATTTTATTCTAAAAATAACAACGTGATCAAGAACTTTGATAAATATATTTTACTTCATTTATACAGTCATTTTCCCTCTGTGCAAAGATTTTATTTTATTTTCATGGGCACATAATAATTGATACATATTTATAGGCTACACAAGATATTTTGTTATATGCAGAGACTGTGTAATGATCAAGTCAGGGTATTTGGGGGTGTCCATCACCTACAGCACGAGTCCTCAATCTCTGGGTCACATACTGGTACCTGTCCGTGGCCTATTAGGAACCAGGCCATACAGCAGAAAGTGAGTGACCAGCGAGCATTAATGCCTGAGCTCCACCTTCTGCCAGATCAGCGGCAGCATTAGATTCTCATAGGAGCGCGAACCCTATTGTGAACCGTGCATGCAAAGGATGTAGGTTGTGTGCTCCTTATGAGAATTTACTGCCTGATGATCAGAGATGGAACAGTTTCATCTTGAAACAACCCCTCAACCCAGTCCGTAGGAAAATTGTTTTCCTCAAAACCGGCCTCTGGTGCCAAAATGTTGGGGACCACTGACCCAGAGCATTTATCATTTCTATCTGTTGGGAACATTTGAAGACTTTTCTTCTAGATATGTGGAAAATACAATACCTTGTCATTAACAATAGGACCCCAATCTGCTTTTGAACACTAGAACATATTCCTTTTATTTAAGTGTGTACATTTATGGCCATTAACTAACCTATCTTCATCCCCTACCCCTTCCCAGCCTCTGGTAACCACCATTCCGTGCTCCATCTTCATGAGATACACTTTTTTTTCCAGCTCCTACATATATATGAGTGAAAATGTGTAACATTTGTCCTTTTGCCTGGATTATTTTACTTAATATAATGACCCCAGTTCCATGTTGCTGCAAATGAAAGGATTTTATTTTTTATAGTCAAATAGGATTCTGTTGTCTACACATATATATCACATTTTCTTCATCCATTCATCTATTTATGGACACAGGTTGATTTCATATCTTATCTATTGTGAATAGTGCTGCAATAAACATGGGTATGCAAATATCTCTTCGATGTACTGATTGTCTTTCTTTTGGATATATAACTAGTAGTGGAATTTCTGGATCATACGATACATCTATTTTAATTTTTTGAGGAACCATCATGCTGTTTTCATGATGGCTTTACTACACTGCATTCCCACTCGCAGTGTACTAAAGTTTCCCTTTGTCTGCATCCTCACCTGCATCTATTTTGCTTTTGTCTTGTTTTGTCTTTTAATACTAGCCATTCTAACTGATGTGAGATGATATCTCATTGTGGTTTTGATTTGCATTTCCCCGATGATTACTAGTGTTGAGCATTTCTATATGTTTGTTGGACATTTATATGTCTTCTTTTGAAAATGTCTATTCAGTTCTTCTGCCCATTTTGAAATCAGATTATTTGATTTTTTTTTTTTTTTTGCTATTGAGTTATTTGAGTTCCTTATATATTCTTGGTATTAATCCACTGTCAGATGGATAGTTTGCAAATATTTTCTCTCATCCTGTAGGTTGTCTTTTCACTCTGCTGATTGTTTCCTTTGCTCTGCAGGTTTTAGCTTGCTGTAATCTGATTTGTCTATTTTGCTTTTGTTGCCTATGCTTTTGAGGTTTTACACAAAATATATTTGCCCAGACTAATGTCCTGAAGTGTTACACCAATGTTTTCTTCTAATACTTTCAAAGTTTCAGGTCTTACATTTAAGTTTTAATCAATTTAGAGTTCATTTTGGTGTGTAGTGAGCGATAGGGATCTAGTTTTATTCCTCTGACTACGAATATCTAGTTTTCCCAGAACCATCTATGACAGAGGCTATCTTTCCCCAATGTAGGCTCTTGGCATCTTTATCAAAATAAGTTGGTTGTAAATGCATGAATTTATACAGTTATTGATACAGTAATTGAATGAAATTGTCTTATGGTACAAAGTCTTGTCACCCACAAATTATTTCTTTACCCCAAATTATTATTAATAATAATATTATTATTAAACTATTGACAGATGTTATCTAAGGGCCTGCCCCTAGTGTTTTCTCCTTTCTTAAGAATGATAGAGGCAATATCAAACTTCTTTATCTTGTCACTTAAATTTTCCCGCCTCGATTTTTTTTTACATATCTCTTTCAGATAGAATTGGAAAACAAAACTCTTCTTGATTTATTCATGAGGTATCCATTTCAAAGCAAGAAGTTTCTTTATAATACTCCAAATTGGAGGGGATATGCCGTGGAGTCTCAGCTTAGTGCACAATGCTGATGAGAGGACATTGCATCCTGTTCTTAAACCGATTGGCTACAGTGATTCCCAAGAATATTAGCCAAAAGGGTCTCATCATAAACGGAATGTGAAAGTAAACATGAGTTGACATTCTAAGAAGATAAAAGGTAAAGATAGATATGAGATTAATGGAGGAAAGTCACAATGTTTGTAACTGAGCTGGCCTACAAAAGATCAGTAATATGAGTGAGTGAGCATTGGGTTACTAAAATGCTAAAACAAGTCTGCAGAATCATATGTAAGAGCTCATATCTATGTAGATGGATAGCTTGGACTTGATGGCCTATATAGTTGCATATATTTATTTATTCACTTCCCATATCTTGTTCAATGATGGTTCAAATCCCAGAGCCACCATACCCCTCTTCATGCCACTTGAATGAATACTATGAAGCAGAAGGGTGAAGGGCAGAGACTGACAGTGGGAAGGGCGTTTGAAGCTGTCAACAGTGACCACTGGTAAATCAGCACAGATAAAGCCAATTATTTTCCTTTTGTTTCATGTCATAAAAGAAAGGTTTGCCAGTAAGAAACTGAAATTTAGATTAGGAATGCTCAAAGCTAGGAGGACAAAACTTTATAGAAGTACTCAATGTTCAGCTACTAATTAGTCCTTTCTGAAGATACTAGTTTCAAAGAAGCCTAGTATGTGTNGATCAAGTCAGGGTATTTGGGGGTGTCCATCACCTACAGCACGAGTCCTCAATCTCTGGGTCACATACTGGTACCTGTCCGTGGCCTATTAGGAACCAGGCCATACAGCAGAAAGTGAGTGACCAGCGAGCATTAATGCCTGAGCTCCACCTTCTGCCAGATCAGCGGCAGCATTAGATTCTCATAGGAGCGCGAACCCTATTGTGAACCGTGCATGCAAAGGATGTAGGTTGTGTGCTCCTTATGAGAATTTACTGCCTGATGATCAGAGATGGAACAGTTTCATCTTGAAACAACCCCTCAACCCAGTCCGTAGGAAAATTGTTTTCCTCAAAACCGGCCTCTGGTGCCAAAAATGTTGGGGACCACTGACCCAGAGCATTTATCATTTCTATCTGTTGGGAACATTTGAAGACTTTTCTTCTAGATATGTGGAAAAATACAATACCTTGTCATTAACAATAGGACCCCAATCTGCTTTTGAACACTAGAACATATTCCTTTTATTTAAGTGTGTACATTTATGGCCATTAACTAACCTATCTTCATCCCCTACCCCTTCCCAGCCTCTGGTAACCACCATTCCGTGCTCCATCTTCATGAGATACACTTTTTTTTCCAGCTCCTACATATATATGAGTGAAAATGTGTAACATTTGTCCTTTTTGCCTGGATTATTTTACTTAATATAATGACCCCCAGTTCCATGTTGCTGCAAATGAAAGGATTTTATTTTTTATAGTCAAATAGGATTCTGTTGTCTACACATATATATCACATTTTCTTCATCCATTCATCTATTTATGGACACAGGTTGATTTCATATCTTATCTATTGTGAATAGTGCTGCAATAAACATGGGTATGCAAATATCTCTTCGATGTACTGATTGTCTTTCTTTTGGATATATAACTAGTAGTGGAATTTCTGGATCATACGATACATCTATTTTAATTTTTTGAGGAACCATCATGCTGTTTTTCATGATGGCTTTACTACACTGCATTCCCACTCGCAGTGTACTAAAGTTTCCCTTTGTCTGCATCCTCACCTGCATCTATTTTGCTTTTGTCTTGTTTTTGTCTTTTTAATACTAGCCATTCTAACTGATGTGAGATGATATCTCATTGTGGTTTTGATTTGCATTTCCCCGATGATTACTAGTGTTGAGCATTTCTATATGTTTGTTGGACATTTATATGTCTTCTTTTGAAAAATGTCTATTCAGTTCTTCTGCCCATTTTGAAATCAGATTATTTGATTTTTTTTTTTTTTTTGCTATTGAGTTATTTGAGTTCCTTATATATTCTTGGTATTAATCCACTGTCAGATGGATAGTTTGCAAATATTTTCTCTCATCCTGTAGGTTGTCTTTTCACTCTGCTGATTGTTTCCTTTGCTCTGCAGGTTTTTAGCTTGCTGTAATCTGATTTGTCTATTTTTGCTTTTGTTGCCTATGCTTTTGAGGTTTTACACAAAAATATATTTGCCCAGACTAATGTCCTGAAGTGTTACACCAATGTTTTCTTCTAATACTTTCAAAGTTTCAGGTCTTACATTTAAGTTTTTAATCAATTTAGAGTTCATTTTTGGTGTGTAGTGAGCGATAGGGATCTAGTTTTATTCCTCTGACTACGAATATCTAGTTTTCCCAGAACCATCTATGACAGAGGCTATCTTTCCCCAATGTAGGCTCTTGGCATCTTTATCAAAAATAAGTTGGTTGTAAATGCATGAATTTATACAGTTATTGATACAGTAATTGAATGAAATTGTCTTATGGTACAAAGTCTTGTCACCCACAAATTATTTCTTTACCCCAAATTATTATTAATAATAATATTATTATTAAACTATTGACAGATGTTATCTAAGGGCCTGCCCCTAGTGTTTTCTCCTTTCTTAAGAATGATAGAGGCAATATCAAACTTCTTTATCTTGTCACTTAAATTTTTCCCGCCTCGATTTTTTTTTACATATCTCTTTCAGATAGAATTGGAAAACAAAAACTCTTCTTGATTTATTCATGAGGTATCCATTTCAAAGCAAGAAGTTTCTTTATAATACTCCAAATTGGAGGGGATATGCCGTGGAGTCTCAGCTTAGTGCACAATGCTGATGAGAGGACATTGCATCCTGTTCTTAAACCGATTGGCTACAGTGATTCCCAAGAATATTAGCCAAAAGGGTCTCATCATAAACGGAATGTGAAAGTAAACATGAGTTGACATTCTAAGAAGATAAAAAGGTAAAGATAGATATGAGATTAATGGAGGAAAGTCACAATGTTTGTAACTGAGCTGGCCTACAAAAGATCAGTAATATGAGTGAGTGAGCATTGGGTTACTAAAATGCTAAAAACAAGTCTGCAGAATCATATGTAAGAGCTCATATCTATGTAGATGGATAGCTTGGACTTGATGGCCTATATAGTTGCATATATTTATTTATTCACTTCCCATATCTTGTTCAATGATGGTTCAAATCCCAGAGCCACCATACCCCTCTTCATGCCACTTGAATGAATACTATGAAGCAGAAGGGTGAAGGGCAGAGACTGACAGTGGGAAGGGCGTTTGAAGCTGTCAACAGTGACCACTGGTAAATCAGCACAGATAAAGCCAATTATTTTTCCTTTTGTTTCATGTCATAAAAAGAAAGGTTTGCCAGTAAGAAACTGAAATTTAGATTAGGAATGCTCAAAGCTAGGAGGACAAAACTTTATAGAAGTACTCAATGTTCAGCTACTAATTAGTCCTTTCTGAAGATACTAGTTTCAAAGAAGCCTAGTATGTGTTTATAATGATCTCTGGACAAACTGTTACATGTTTATGTGAAGTGTGGCTGGGTATCATTGTAACAGTTGCCAGCTACTGCTTGTTTGTGAGGACTAAAGTTTTAAAGGATTATTCAAATGGAGCAGTGACCCAACTCAGAACCTCCAATTCAATATCTTGTAGCTCTAACAGGAACTATTAAATGTGTCAGAAAGACAAAGAGTCAATATAAAGCACATAAAATTTTACAGAATTTTTTTTTCTTGAGAAATACAGTCTTCTTCCTTTAAATAAAGGACTCTGGGAAGACTCTTGGCAGCTTAAACAACATATAAAAATACTCATTTTGCCAACATCGTGAACTTGCATTGACTTGAATCACAATGACCCATAATCTTTTGTCATATGGAAATTTAATCTCTATTAATCTACAACTACAAACAATATAATTCCATTACATAAATGAAATTTATTGACAAATGTGAGACGTTTACTCATTAAATAGACAGAAGAGTTTTATCAAGAAGGTCTAAACCAGATAAAATAAATTACTCTAAAGTAAAAGGGAATAATCTGTCATTATTGGATACTGTTTAAAACAAATTATTGTATTTTGTTTTATCGTATATCCTTTACAATATTTGTGTTTCCTTCCTTAATTTCATAAGAACTTCCTACATTCAGAGACCATTCTTAAAATTCATTTACTAAATACATCATCAATTTGACCTTAAAAAACGACTTTACGTGTCTGGAGAGTCTCATTTTAAAATTAAAACCAGCTGGGCACAGTAGTTCATGACTGTAATCCCAACACTTTGGGAGGACGAGGCAGGAGGATCACTGGATGTCAGAAATTTGAGGCCAACCTGAGCAATATAGTAAGTCCCTATCTCTACAAAAAATGAAATAAATTAGTTTGGCCTGGAGGTGCGTGCCTGTAGTCCCAGCTTCTTGGGAGGCTGAGGTGGGAGGATTGTTCAAGCCCAGGGGTATAAGGCTGCATTGAGCTATGATCACACTACTGCACTCCAGACTGGGTGACAGAGTGAGACCTTGTATCAAAAAACAACACCACCACCAACAAAAAACCAAGAAACACGACTCCATTTTATTTTGATATTCTGTGACTACAAATAATTCTCTGAATTTCTACATGTAAATCATATAATAAAATTAATTTTGTAGCGTAAAATAGGCTCTGGGAATTTTGGGTTAGAAAATATGTAGTATCTGAGCAATCACACAGTTTAGATCACTTATAATAAGAAATCTGGGGTCCAGAAAGATTCAGAGAGTAAATGCTTAAAATGTTGACTATTTCTGAAAATTATTTTAATAGCAAATTGTTCATAGAATTGATATATTACTTCAGCTACGACAATATAATTTTAATCCAATCACATAAGGTAAATATAGAGCTCTTAAATAAAATGTATTACTACTGACTGATATATTTTATGTAATGAAATATACAATAAATGATTGACCTGACTGAAATAGATGTACCGTATGTTTTTGTTGCTTTAGTTTGTTTTAATTAGTGAGATATCACTTTAGAGTGGATTTCCCAAAGAACATGAATTACATTTAGGGCAGTGCAGCTCTAATGACCTGGTTACTTTGTCACCCATTCGAGAGAAGAGGCCTAATATCTCACAATCTAGAGATACAATATTACGTCAGACCTATTCCCTGTCTCTACTTCTACTTATTGTTTCTACTTTTGCCATGACTTTACCCTCTTTCTACACTTAACTTTATTGTACAGTCTATAATGACTCAGGGTGTCTGCTTACTTAACATGTGGTGTGTTTGTGTGTATTTAATTTCTGCCTTTGCCTTTGCTATAAACTGCTGTGTCAAGCCCAAACTTACACAGAAGACTTGATTGCTTCTTTTATTCACTGCTGAGTAAAAGGCTTCTCCATTAGCCCAGCTCAAAGGCATGAGCCAACCTATAGATATCTACCTCTAAAAGAGTACTCCACCTCTGTTCAGTAATCATTGCCAGAGAACCTCTTGATTTTTCTCTAGCATTATCTTCAGTCCAACCTTCAGCAAAGTTATCCCTGAATGACTTCATCTCCCCAGAGTATGCTTCTGACTAAACAAGAATGCAGATTTAACTTTCTGGATCCAGCTATCCAATCACCTGAAACTGACTAAATCAAGTTTCTTTTCATAGACAAAGAGTTTTCAAACATATCAGGATCTCAAATGTATCTCCACTTGCTTGGCAATGCCTGAAATTCCTGTATTACAGGACACAGCTTTTCAAATAACAATTGAAAGTATTAAAGTGCCAATTGTTGGCTGAGGTAATGCAAGGAGGTCAATTAGTCAGTCGTTCAACTATTCTAAAGGCTTGAGTTTTGATACTTTCCAGTTTCAGAGAAAAATTGGACACTGGCATTGGATGGGCAAACAAAAAAATAGAGATAGGGACAGATAACCTGTGAAGTATAGAAAAAAAATGTAGAAAGGGAAGGCCAAGCCTCAGTGAATACAATTTTCAGTACTTAAGATATTTTAAAATTATTATTTTTTACTTCTAATTTTGTGCAAAAGGAGAGAAGTGATTTACAGAGTGTTTTTATTGTTTTTTCTCATACACATTCATACTCATGCTTACTTTAACAATGCTATTATGATCCTGCATGACTGCCAACAGTGGTTGACATGCTTTATGAAGTCTTTTTTTTCTAACTCAACTGCATTGTAGAATGGTTTTATTACCTTGGGACTTGCAGGGCAGGAGCAAACTTTCACAATCCTGCCATAGAGATATGACAACTCTTAGGCTCTGTGCCACTGTTTAGTCCATAGGGACCCTAACAAACTCACATTCTTATAGGTCATTCTGATGAACCTCTAAAGTGATGAATTTTTGGTATAGGATCTAGGAAGAAAGAAAGAAGTGGTACCCTAAATGTTTGACTGTGGTGCCAGGGATGGATAGAGAGATAGTTTTTTACTACCCCAGAAATTTTTTTCTGGAGTCTTGTTGATCTGATACAAAATAAAGGATATATTTACACATCTTGATTTCCTTACCCACTTAACATTCTTGGGGGACCCCTTGAGGTATTTGAGAAATGTGCCATTTAATGTTGTTCTAGCTAGATCTATTTGCTGGATAAAGCAAAAGCCTGTTCATTTTAGTGGGGCTCAGAGCAAAGAATGCCTCTCTAGCTGGTCTAAGGTACAGGACAAATATCTTTGCCAACTGATCCTTATAAAACAGCATATGCCATATGCTGTGTTGCTTGAAGTGTCAGAGGCAGGTGGCAATGTGCAATCAAGCCTACTGTAAACCGTGAAAGAAGAATAGCGGATGAGGACCCAAGACTTCTGTAGCAAAGTCACGCCTGCTTTACCAAGTTTATTTTCTTCTTGAGAAGGAGCTCTGGATCAGCTCACAGAGGCTGAATCTCAGGCCCGGGGAACAATGTCCTGGGATATCTGACCCCAGCTGCTTGTCATGAACTGGATACAATCTATTTCTCCTAGCCGTAAAATGTGGTATACTCAGAAGCTCTTAAATATCAAGTGAAAACAGCACTGAGCCCAAGCAGGTTCTAAAGGCATTAGTAATTTGCATAGGCAGATAGCTCATACATCCAGAGTGCCTTACTCCTGCCAAATTACTTCCCCTTCTTCAAACCACATCTGTGGCTTGATGGGTAATTTCCTATGACAAATTAAAAGGGGGG
>NW_016821436.1:90601-101352 GCF_001698545.2 Rhinopithecus bieti | reverse complement strand
CTTTCATATCATCATCTTGCCAGTTTTAACTCTGAAATATTTTTGAATTTATTTATTTCTATCTCTATCATCATTTGTCTAGAAATAAACCTCATTATGGTTCATCTGATTATTTTAACAACCTCCTAACAGATTTATCTACATCCACTCTTACCTCCTTATTAGCACCGCTCCACAGTATGGTCAGAAAGTTCACATGTGATATGATTTTCTTCAGTTAAGAAAACACATCTGCAACAGCAGCAACAGTTAGAGTCAGTGTCTCATTAAGGTTATGGTAATCTACTGTTCTTCAAGTCCAGTAAATATTCTGTTACCCACCTGCTGAAAATGTTCAATAGTTTAATAATGTTAGGATAAAGAGCACGATTCTTAATCTGGCCTGCAAGGTCCTGCATGATATGGCCTCCACTTTTTCCGCTTTTCCTACTTTTCCTAAGCTTTATTTCTCACGAACCCCTGCCTCATTTTCTGATCTCCCATCATACTAAGCTTCCTTGGGTTTTCAATTAATTATTTCCTACTTCAAACAGGACCACAGTGAACAGTGTTCTCTCCAACTGGGAAACTATCCTCCATTCCTCATCACCACATGGAAGCTATCCTTTACTTCTAAGATCAGGTGAAACTCCTCTCACAGGCTCTCAATACATTTCTCTTTTTCTTAGCTTAACATAGAGACATTTCTACATTTTATTTGTTTGGGGTTTTGATTAAAATATATTTTTCCTATTAGAAAATAATCATCAGGAGTGCATCAACCATGTATACTTTTTCAAACTTTTATATGTCTAACGGGTAGAATCGTTCCTGGCGCAGAGTGAATGAATATTCAGTGTTTGTGGGATGAAGGAATGAATCTGTTTATGTCTCTGTGTTCCTCACCAGAATTCAACTGCCTTTATCAGAGAAGAGCTAGCCAGTGACTTATTCACCTTGGCATCTCCAGCATCTGGCATATTTAGGGCTGAACAGAACACCATAATTTCAATTTCAACAGGGTCTTTCGAATTAGCCATGAGCATACCCTTGTCAACAGTTAGGTTTCTGCTCCTCTCATAACAAGGAAAATCCTACAAACTACATCCCTTTTCCTTTGTAGAGTAGTTGGCGCTCTCTTCTTTTTCCTGGAGGAAGAAGACAGCATTTGTTTAAGCAAATTAAGATAAGCAAAGAAAAGTTTGGAGAGAGCTGGTAAAGAGAGCCAGTCTAGGCAAACTTGTCCCGGGGGGATGTAAACTACTTCTAGTTGTCTCAATTTGTTGAAATAGAGAAAAATGCATGCACAAAATTGATAGATGAATACTGAATGCCAAGAGCTACAATAATTTTCTCCAGTTAAGAAAACACATCTGCAACAGCAGCAACAGTTACAGTCATTGCCTCATTAATGTTATGGTAATCTACTGCTTTTCTTCAAGTCCCATAAACATTCTGTGCTGACCAAACTGTGCTGACAATGACCACTCCTACTTATTTGGACTCTTTCTAGGTGGTTCTAATCTCTGCTCTTCCTCCAGGGATGTCTTATTCACTATTTTGGCAGAAAACATGAGGTTAAAGGCTTTTATTCAAAATTTCGTAAGGTAACACAGTTCCATTGTTAAGATTCTAATATTGTATAAGTAGACATGCATTTATTCATACATACATATATACACACACAAATACTTACATAAATTCCATATCAGACCATGTAAATTCATGTTGAAACTTCCTTTGAAATTTCAGCACTTTAAATTGCTATTCAAGACTATAGTGACATATGTGTCTTCAAAAATTAGTATTAATCAATGCCTTTTACGATTGTACCTGAAATATTTGGATTTCCCTGCCTCAGCACCTAGTGACTCAGGTGAGTAAGTATAAGTTACTATGAGAAGCCTACAAAGAGATACAGAGTACTCAATTGTGGTGTTACAGGGGAGACTTTAGTGGAATTGAGAACTGATTGCTCTGGGCTTGGCAACTGACTCAAGATTAGAAATGGGGTGATAAACTGTGACTCTCTTTCATGTTGGCTTAAGGCAGGACTAAAGTTTTGTTTTCTTTTGCTCTACATTTAATTATGCAAATTAAACCAGAACTTAAGGTACTTTATGATTAATTAAGCATCACCAGAGATCTTTGCAAGTCACAGCCTCCCGTGGCAGCGGATTACTCTGCTTTCTGTGCTACCTGCTGTGATAACTATGTCCACTTTGTTTCTAGTGGTTTACTGTGCTCTACAACCTTATGATCCCACGAAGCTCAGAAGACAGTCAAATTGCATTTCATCCTACCAGCATCCCTGGCCTAAAGCCAATAAAGCACTCTTTAAATCTTTATGTGTTGTCATCACCTATGTCTTTCTCAAGGCCTTGGTGAAGCAAGACTCTTTAGGTTTGAGAGTGGCTATGTGAGTCACACAGCATTCTTACTCTTAAAGAATTTAACTACCTTCTATACTATGTCAATATGATTCAAATTGCTTAACATAATGACATCCAAGTTTGCACTAGTCAACTAGAAAACCATTAAAAGTTTCAGCCAGCTAACCAACTAGCACATTGGATACATACCTTCTACTGAATTAATACATGTAAAATAATCAGTCTGGTTTAGAAATACATTACACCTTCCCTTGTCTGACATTTTCACAATCTGTTTTCATGATTATTTGCCAAAATTTTTACAATGTTTTTTAGTAAACTCCTTCAAATAGTTTTGCTTGAATGCTTCTTTTAACTATTTTTGCTCTATACTTCAGTATCTCTCCCCACCAGGTCATGTTGAATTTGGATGTTGATTCCCAGTCAAGCAACCATTGTGACAAAAAGGGACATGTTATCTTCCTCAACTAAGAGATGGGAGACAGTTTATGGAGGCAAAGGTGATATAATGGAAATTTTAGAGAGTGTTTTGGATATTCCAATTCTTCTGTGTCTTCTAAACCTAACTATTACATTTACTAAAATATTACTCTTTTTCAGGTCTGGATTCCAAATTTCACATTTTTAGAGTTTGACTTTAAATGATAAAAAAATTACTTGGAACAAGGAAGAATCACATGGAATATTCATAAAGCAATTCCATTTCTGTTCTCTTCAGTAACTATAAGTGAGTGTAGTTCACTTTCCATTGGATGTTAAAAGGGCAGGTCCCTTGATTTCTCAGCTTACTCTTAAAAGCAGAAAGTCCTATGTTCACACTAAGTCACAAATAAAGCCTCAATTCTGAATTGAGACTACCCGATCCAAAATACTGTTCAATCCTTTCATCTCAATTTGTAGATAAATCTTCTTTGACCTTTCTACAACCGCGGCCTGCTGCAAGTGGAAACCTGTAATTTGAAAAGGGGAATATGGGTGGCATCATTTTCTCTCCCTGCCTAACATNTAAAAAGCAGAAAGTCCTATGTTCACACTAAGTCACAAATAAAGCCTCAATTCTGAATTGAGACTACCCGATCCAAAATACTGTTCAATCCTTTCATCTCAATTTGTAGATAAATCTTCTTTGACCTTTCTACAACCGCGGCCTGCTGCAAGTGGAAACCTGTAATTTGAAAAAGGGGAATATGGGTGGCATCATTTTCTCTCCCTGCCTAACATTTCTACTCCACCTTTGGATTCCTGAATCCCTGCCAATGTCAAAGCATTGGGAGAGACGAACAGTGAGGGAAATAGGAAAGTTCTCTCCTGACTGACATTATTGTACAATGGCTTCATGCTCTCTGAACATGAACATGAGAAAGTCAGTATGCACATCTTTATAGATTTTTCAGAGGTACTAACTACTGCTGGGCTCTCTATCTCTCATTGGCAGAGGTGATGCAGTCTATTTCTCCAGCTTCTATTCAACTTTTAGGCCCTAGTTTTCTAGTATTTTGCTTTTTCTAATTTTGTCTAGGCAGAAAAAGCCCACAAAATTAATATTATTGACCAATATGAATTTTATTTTTACTACAAATAGGCAGAGGGGGTACAATAAGTAAAATAAATACCGTCTATCAGTATTTATTTTTGAAATGTAACAAGTTACACTCATATACACTTTCACACTTCCTTTAATCTCTTAATAATGACAGGTCTGTATTCTAGTTTTACAGAAAATTAAACTGTTAAACTGAGGCATAAGAAAGTTAGCTTGCCAAATGTCACTTAACATAATAAGTGGGAAAGTATGTCTGACATAAATACCCATGCTTTTAACTACTATGCTATTCTAATTCACTAAATCAATAATTAATTTGATTCTGATAATCATCCATATTTGTAAAAGTTTGGAAATGTGTGGGCTATGGTGGGTGATTAAAGGGTGATTAACCCCATGAATACATACATGTACTATATTCCCATAAAATAAAAAGTAAAGAAATGAAAGTGACTAAATGCCCCGGGGCAAGCTGCCTGGTCTGGTATTTCAAATCTTCTACTTTCTAGCTGTGCAAACTTGGACAATATACTTAAACTCTGTGCCTTAGCTACCTTATCCATAAAACACTGATACACATACACTATTGTATTTTATGAAGGGTTGTCATGAAAAATAAATGAATTAATACATGTAAAGTACTCAGAAAAGTGCTTGACATATACGTGTAGTATATGTGGTTGTATATATGTATGTATGTGTATATATACATATATATTTATATGTATATATGTATGTATACTATTTATATATAATACACACACATATACATACATACACACAACCACATATATACACATATATATGTATATTATATATGGATATATATGTGCATGTATACATATATGTGCACATATACATATATATGTATATGTAAGTTAGCTCAGAAAGTTTTCTACACATAGAAAGATTCAGTAGAGGTTACAAATTATTATTATCCTTACTAATATTATACCTAACCCCAAATCTTTTTTTTTTTTGGAGATGGAGTCTCATTCTGTCACCCAGATTGGAGTGCAGTGGCACTATCTTGGCTCACTGTAACCTCCGCCTCCCAGGTTCAAGCGATTCTCGTGCCTCAGCCTCCTGAGTAGCTGGGACTACAGGCACCCACCACCATGCCGGCTAATTTTTGTATTTTTAGTAGAGATGGGGTTTCGCCATGTTGGCCAGGCTGGTCTTGAACTCCTGACCTCAAGTGATCTGCCCGCCTCAGCCTCCCAAAGTGCTGGGATTATAGGCATTAGCCACTGTGCCTGGTCCTCAAATTTTATCTAAAATTCAGGTTGATATTTGGATTCATTAGAAGTTTTCAGAAAATAAAGTATAACAATATAAATTTAACATAAATATTTAAAAATACTTCCTAGCCAGCTTGCTTTAGGAGTAGTGTGTGCATATTACTGTGTGTGAGTGTGTATTTGTGTGTGTGTATGTGTGTGGCAGGGGTGGGATGATAAAGTTACCCAAAACTTCTTCAGGGCTTGTGGGAACTCTGATAGGCCTCAACTGTGCATTTAAGTGAAGATGTCCTAAGGAGAAATTTCATCTTTCTTCAATCTAAAATAGTATAGCAGCAGTTGCTAGCTTTGTAACTAATTCAAATAATATGCAGACATTTTTTTTCTTATCACTCCAACTGGAAATTCAAATTTGACACGTGAAAAGGCAATGTGAGAGATTTTGAGCAAATAACTGTGAATTACACTTTATCTGAAATTGAGGGATTTTATTTATCAAATATAAAGGTTTGCCCTGTAGTTGTCTTGGCCACAAGTCTTCAGACTGCATTAGTCAGAAATAACTTTTTGCCAACCTCGTTTATTCCTGCTATAGGTGAAGGCCATTTTCTCAAAGTGATTAACTGGCAGTAGAACTCAATCCATTTATCCTTCTTAGGCTTTCCTATTGTAATGCATTGCAATACTCGCCTCTCTCTGTGAAGCTACAAAGAGGCAATGGCTGTGAAACCTTGAAGGTGGAGTTTCTTAAAATGAAAGTCTAAGACCTAATGAAATTGTTCCAACATTATGTTGGGAAGGTGTAGGAAAACGTAGTGTTCTTCATCTTCTTGAGTGGTATGCTTGGCAAATGTTGTATTTTAACTGATGGCAAGCCAGGGAAAATGATGCGAATGTCACTGAATAATTAATTAGTATAGCCAAAGGAATGTTTAAAAACGATTACCCAAATAGCCCAGGCCCTGTGCTTGGCATTACCTCAGTCCCTTGACTACCTTTAGATAAGCTGATCTGTACAAACTGGAGCGCTCATAGAACATTTCCATCCTAATAATATTGACAGATCATTTTACAGTAAATATCTTTGCTTAGAAGCAAGCACTGTTTGATATAGAATCTTTATATATGTGAAAGTTGCTTTGATATATTTCAGCATGCTTCTCTCTAGTTTGTCAGTTTCTAACATTGTATATAGAATTTTGTTTTTTCTTAGGATGGTATTTTCATTCTGAAGATTTTCGTCCTATATTAAGATAGGCTGTTTATGAACTTAGTTAAAACCACTTTTAGTATAGCCTGTAAATTTCAGTACTTCATACTGGGTTCACTGTTTTAAAATTGACATGCTTTGAGATTTCAGTGAACTCAATTCATGACTTATTTTGAAAATGATGCTCCCTAAATATATTAATACTACTGAGTAATTCTGTATTTCAGTTAGAATTATTTTAGTTGAAAGTGACAGAAAACACAGACAAAATTATATTTAGCAAATGGGAATGCACAGTCCAAGAAGCTCTGAAGACCAGGTATGGCTTTTTAAGATCTCAAAAGTATCTCTGGGTCTTGGATTTCTTCTGTCTCTTGGTTCTCCTTCCTCTGGATTGACATCATTGAAAGTAGGTTTTTATCTGACTGAGGATGGAAAACTATTATCAAAAGAAAGTGGAATCAATGCCGGACAGATAAAAATGTTCACTATAATATTTAGAAATTGATTCTTCTTGTATATTCAAGAATGCTTCCCCTTTAAGGATGCGAATTTGGAATATGGCAGAGAAGAGAGTCCTAAGCTTTAAAGCACATTAGAAATTGCTCATAAAGCATTCTTACTAATGTCACAGGAAGTATTACTTAATAGTACTTAAGCATTTAGTAAATTAAATGAGAAATATATAGCAGTATTTGAGGCAGAATAAAGATGAATTTGGTGGAAAAATAAAAGTTATCAGAAAAACCAGAAGGTTTATTTTTTAACAGTTACCAGAATGTATGTAGCAAGGTACTCAGTAGCAACCAATTACTGGTAGAATTTACCCTGTTATTGTGGTAGGCACAAATTAGTATGACCACCTAGATTACAGATTGTTAAGCGGCCATGTCTGTGATTATGGTAACATAGCAAAATCCTCTGTGTTTTGGACAAATAACATAACCCATATTGGGTAATCTCAGAACCTCATACCACCCCCTCCTCAGTGTGTTTGACCTAAAGAATGGACACAGGACCTGTTTTAGTCCATTTATGTTGCTATAAAGGAATGCCTAATGTTGAGTAATTAATAAAGAAAAGAGATTTACCTGGCTCACAGTTCTGCAGACTATACAAGAAGCATGGCACCAGCATCTGTTTTTGATGAAGGCCTAAGACTGCTTCCACTTATGGCAGAAAGGGAAGGGAAGTGATGTCAGAGTGATGAGAGAGGAAGGAGAAGAGAGAGGGGAGGAGGTCAGGCTCTTTTCAATAACCAGTTCTTCCGGGAATTGAGTGAGAACTCACTCACTCCTAGGAGGACAACACAAACCCATTCATGAGGGATCCCTTCTCACAACCCAAACACCTCCCACCTGGTCCTCCACTCCAATGCTGGGGGATCAGATTTCAACATAAGACTTGTTGGGGCCAAACTATGTCTAAACCATAGCAAGACCCAAGCTGGGTTATGTAGATTCTTTCCTTGATATTCTTTAAACAGTATCGAAAGAGCTAAACCAATCCTATCAGCACCCGTCACAACACTAAAAGGATGTAAGCTCAAAAGAGCCTGCAGCAACAACCCACTTCACAGGAAGATATTGTTTTGAGAGCTTAATTTGGCACGTGAAGACAAGCAGAGATGGGAGATAGAGGGGAATGCCCCACAGCATTTTGCTTACTAATTTTGGTGCTCTTTCAGGCCAACTCCAACTCACCCTCCCCAGATAGTCCAGCCAATAAGCAGGACTTTAGCATAATTGAGTTCAGCTGTATGTTTGTTACTTGCAATCGGGGCCCTGACTGAACCAATCTCTTAGAAATAAATGAAAACATCAGGGAATATTTTAAGAAGCACTAAACAAACAAAAATAAAACCAAACAAAACTCAGGAAGTATGGTAGTCACAAACTAAAAAAAATAGCACTATAAAACAAAGATTATGTAATTGAGATTAGAGAAATTTGTTTCTTGCTTTCTTTTTAGAAATACTGGGTAGCTTATTTAGACTAACCAAAACTGGGTAAGTAAATAATCATTCTCTGAGGAAAAAATATAATGGTAGAGCTCTGTGAATGAAGCTTGTCTTAGAAAGAGATTCTAACAGTCAGTGATAGTTTTGGGGACTGGAAAGGCCAAGACCAGGAATACTTTTCAACAGAAAGCTCCATAATATTTAAAAGTAATAAATGTTTTGTATTATCAATTTGGTAAGCATGCATCATTTTCCCTTTATTGTTTGACAATACCCACTTTTTATGATGGAGTGAGGCAACATGAATATTATTATTTTAGAAGATAGGCATTTCTCATATTATCTTGTTTTGTAAAATTAGGAAATATAGACTATTCTATGTTATGCTCACATCCTATTGGGCCCTCTTTACTATCTGTGTGCACATGTCTTTCCAGTGAGCTCTTCACTCCTACCAGCCAGTACCTCTGTCTGAAAAATCCCCTGGCTGTAGAATTTCTTTTTGAGACGGAGTCTCACTCTGTGTCACCAGGCTGGAGTGCAGTGGCACAATCCCGGCTCACTGCAATCTCCACCTCCCGGGTTCAAGCGATTCTCCTGCCGGGATTACAGGCACCCACCACTATGCCTGGCTAATTTTTGTATTTTTAGTAGAGATGGGGTTTCACCATGTTGGCCAGGCTAGTCTCAAACTCCTGACCTCAGGTGATCCGCCCGCCTCGGCCTCCCAAAGTGCTGGGATTATAGGTGTGAGCTACAGCGCCTGGCCAGAATTGCTTTTTCTGAGTAGAGGAAACCAGAAGTGCCCAGTAATTTATGATCTCCCAGGCGTTGTTCTTAACTAACTGACGGCTGGTCAGCTGTTTGCAGGGGTGTAAATATTCCAGCCCCTTTGCCCTCTGGTTGAGACAACTCTAGGTGTGGGCCACACTGTGTCCAGAAAATGGTAACTTTAAGACTAACTCAATGTTACCCTCTGTAGGACTTTGCTTGACATGCTTCTTTCTGGCATTTTGTTTTCCTCTTTCCTATTTCTTTCCCATTCACCTACCGTTTTTTCTCATTGTTCGTTTGCTTGTTTGATTTCCCTTACAAAGACTACCTGATAAGCCACTTTCATACAAATCCTCATCTTCAGGTCTGTTTTTGAAAAACCACACTGAGTACAGGATGCATCTTATATGCTGACAAACAGGTTAGCTGGCAGGATGCATGTAGAATTAAGTCTTATTTCATTTTTTTCTCATTTCTATAGGCTATTTGTCCCTGGTAGAGACACTTTTTCCCCATGCCCAGCAATCTTGTGATTTGCATATTGGTAAAAATGCAGTGATGGGTTACGTGGCAAGGGGCCTTTCCTTGCTTGGGAAGAAGACTTACTGACTGGAACTACATCTTTATCTTGAAAGCCTTCAGAACCACAGCCATCACATTAAGAAGGAGCACTCTAGACTGATAACGTATGCCTTGCAAATCTATTCTTTATTAGTGAAAGGACATCATAGTTTCTATCAATTCAGTTTGTAAACTTGGGATCTAATTCATGCTATAGAAGTCTGTATCTTTTCTATGTAAAATAACAAAATAGCAATATTTGAAATGAAACGTGATAAATTAATCAGTACGGTAATGATTATTCAAGAAAAGAATTACTGGGAATTATCTTTCATAACGTACAATGCTCACAGAAGAGTAAAGATGATTTGCTTTCTATTTTTAAGTATCATGAGAAACAGATATTCTCTTTTTCAGTCTTCCTTATTATTTAGTATTTTTAAACAAAGCCATAACTCCAAATAACTGCTTACTAACAACATATTTGAGTCAGCCAGAATTTGGTTTGCTCAAGCTGACCTTGACTTTTGTGGCTTCTAGTTTGTCTTTGTTCTCTCACAGTTACACATAAGCTATCTAGTACTGTGTCCTTCTCTGCCTGAATCTCCTTGATATTATAAAACAGACTTCTAAAACCACTGTTTGACTTATTTTTCCCAAAATAAATCTTACTTTTAGCTTTATTTTTGCTTAGTACATTTCTTTATTTATTTGGGGGTTATTAAAAAGATGGTTTGCATATTTACTCATTGAACTTCCTGTGCAACCTAACCTAGTTGTAGCTTAACAAGAAAAGATGTGTTTCTACTTATTCTTAATAATCGAAGGATTAAAAACAAAATAAACAATAAACCAATCACTTACAGAATGAAAATCAGTAAGTCAATATCTGTTATCTGTCAGATGAAATCTGCAACATTTTTTATGGGTTACCTTGTATCGTTCCTTTAACACTGCCCTCCCCAGCCCTTCCTTTACTCTCCCTCCCCACACACATATCATGAACTTTTTAATTGTAAAGGCTCACTATTCCAAGTGTGGTTCTTGAACCAGCAGTATCTGAAAGTATCATTAGGAAGCTGGTTCAAAG